>NW_022985441.1:1454661-1576780 GCF_010093595.1 Mytilinidion resinicola
CCCCCCCCCCCCCCCCTCCGCCGGTTAAGGTTTGGAATGGGTGGTTTTTTTTTGCTGACACAGTGTGGTTGGTAGTACGCATCTTGCGTTTACGCTCCTGGACGAGGCCGTGGGGGTTATGTTTCCGGATGTTGTGATGAAGTGAGAGATAGAGTGCCGTGCGTGCATCGCATTGGTGGTGTTTAGGCGTTTGAGCGTTTGAGCGTCTCGTTGAGGTGCGCGGTTGATCATGGGGAAAAGAAACAGGGGAGCATTGCAGGCGTATTTGGTTCCGTACTTCGGCAATAGCATTGGATCTTGCGCATTTAGACGACATGTCTATAGAAGGCCATCGCTAACCTCTTGGCGTGGTGATATGATGTTGCTATCTGACTACAGCAATAAGGCACGTCAATTCACTCTAGCCATCATGATAAAGGTCATATTATGGTATACGCAATTCATTACAACCCCCTTCGAGCCGCGCCCTTGTCTCTATCGCACAAGTCATAACGCCCCTTGAAAGGGCTTGCTCGCTCGCTCGCCTGAACTCCATCCACAGCCTCGGCCTACACGAACTGGCTCTAGCCAGGCCCAACTGAACAAGCATCCCATAAGACCCCTGAAAGGCTGAACTCCCCAATACCGAAGCCCCCTTGCCCACCACCAACCACCAACAGAACCCCCGTCATGATCGATTTCCCAATGCAAATGCAGTGCACCGTCCAAAAGAACACCTGGTATGCTCGAACGCATTAACGCCACCGGCCGCCGACACCAGGAAACAGAAGAAGAGAACAGGCTCCCAGCACCTAGCAGCTGCATCTCAATGCCTCACTCTAACCGAGAACGTCTGCTCGAAGTCCTCCACCGGCTGGACGTCAACTTTCTGGTCTTTATCCAGCATCTTGTGGTGCAGGGTCCACCCGGCGCGGCGGCAGAGCTCGCCGACTACAGCGTCGCAGTCGCCGAGGAGGTTGATGTCGAAGTTGATGTGGTGAATAGGCTGGGTCTTGCGTTAGTTATGTTCATGTTATGATGAGTGGTGGTAGGAGGTGATTACGTACATCACGTGAGATGTAGATCTGAGGCACGTCTGGTGGGATGATCTGCGGAATCTCGGAGACAGGCGCGACCTTCATGCTCGTACCGATTACGATGACGAGGTCGGCTCTGTCTCTATCTTGCTCGCGGAGGCGGTCGAAGAATTCTTGGGGGAGGCCTTCGCCGAAGAACGTGATGTCAGGCTGCTGGGATGTTAATCGAAGGTCACTATACATTGCAAGCTTTAAGGGTCAAACAAACCTTCATGACCCCAGGCTGGGGAATATCATACGCCCCATCGGAATCGTCGTCGTCGTCTGCACCAGCCGGCTTTCGCTTACCCTTCGTGCCATTCGAGCTCCGCTTCCGCTTCATGCCCGGGCGCGGGACTTTGAGATCGTCCTGCCGCAGTCGCTCTTTGCATCGCTCGCAATACGCGACCGTGTGGGATTTGATTTCGTCGAAGATCTCTTCACCCGGGATCTTGAACTGACACTTCCGGCACGTCGCGGTCGCCCACGAGCCGTGGCATTGGATCAGCTTGTCCCTACGGATTCCGGCGTGGCTTTCCACGTTGTCGATGTTTTGGGTGTAGTTCGTGAGAAGTTGGCCCCTGTCCTGGAGTAGTCGGATGAATTCGTGGGTTGGGGTCCATTTTTCCAGATCAGGAAGAATGTCTCCAGCAAGATTGTAGAAGACGCTGTAGATACTTAGAATTGAAGTACATTTGACATGTAGGAAACACTTACGTTGGGTCTTCGTCGAAGTTCTTGATGTCGAATACTTGCTCCGGCTCGTCGTATCCCATCTCTTTTAGCTTGGAGTAGAACCCGGTGTTTTTCGATCGGAAATCGGGAATGCCGAGGCTAGTGGAGATCTAGAGCAAATGGTCAGTACCGGGATTAAGAATGCCTGGTTCGATTGCCACCGGCATTTATCTTGGAGATACCGATGATATGGGCTCCCGCAATATTTTCCGTTTGCCTCGTGCCATCAAATATAGAATTACTCACCCCGGCGCCAGTTATTACTAGTATATTCTTCTTCTCCCGTAGCAGGCGCGCAGCATCGTCAATATCCTTATACTGCGAGAGACGACGCCGCTTGTTCAGCTCCCTGCTAATCGCATGGCCGAGCAGCTGGTAGTAACTGGGATCGGGCAGTCCTTCCAGAAACTTGGGTATGCGAACACCGAAGGCAGTGCATAGCTTCTTCGCCGTGATCTGGCCCTTGGTGATGTACTCGAAGACAAATGGCCCGGCGCCCATATCATGCAGTTTATGGCGGTAGTCGCGCGCTTCTTGAGCTGTGCAGCAATCCTTTCCTGAGGCAATTGTTAGATAGTGCAATCGTGCAATCGTGCAACCGCGGGGCAGTGAATCCTACCGCAGTAATCGAAAGCGTCGACCTCGTCGAGGATCTCCTCAACTAGCGACGACGTCTCCCAGTGCTCCCCATCGTCGTCTTCCATCTTGGGCACTATGGATGCGTTGAGGCTTGCTCGTCTCGTACTATACGCGCTGTCGGGGGAGGCTTCGGCAGTCAGGTCAGTGATGGTGGCGGCGACGGGTTCCTGCACCAGCACTGGAGATGTAAAACTTGAGGCCATATCCAGAAGGAACTGATCACCAGGGCCGCATGGGGGCTGGTGGGGGAATTAGAAGGAGGGCAGTGTAAGAAGTAGCGTTGTGGTAGAAGAGGAAGCGGCCATTGGCGAAACGCTTACCTTATCTCGCTCTAGCCCCATCGGGTGTGGCCTATATATTTCTGACACTATTTATTGCCACTGTTCTGCTATAGCGCTAGTTGGATCCTATAAACAGAACAAGAATCTGCTCACTTTTGCTCAATTTGAAGCATGAAGGTGAAAGGTGCGGTTGTCTAATCTAATCTAAGAAGTAGTTCTAGCTGTTCAGATTCCACAGTCAGTGAACTACGGGCATCTGTTGACCGTACTCGTGCTCTACACAGCTGCTTTTCTAGTTGCCTTTCAATGTATTGTGAAGACTAGAAAAGCATCTCAAATGGCTCCTAGTACACGCCTGAGGGCGGAGAAGACGTGTCAGTCTCACGATCCACACATCTGAATAGCGACGCAGTGATAGGTGGGAATTGTCAATGTATTAGCCGAGACTATAAGTGTTCTTTCAGGCTTCAAAAAATCACATAGAGAACAATGCTTCCTGGTAAATGAGCTGTTATCTCTCTAATCGAAGCTCGAGTTGTCCTACGTGCATGTAGATTAATCGATTTAAACAGGTGTTCCAGTGGCTTGCAACACTGAACTCCCAATTAGGTTCTAGACATGAGTACAGGTCACTACAGCCCCATTCTTGCAGCACTTCATGTGCGCACTGATTCATATTAGGAGAATTTCTGTTGCTGTTTCGGCAGAGCCATACTCCTACGCGATTCTACCTTTTCGAGCTGCATGAAGCAATGCACTCGTCGCATACTACCACAACCAATCCTTCCTTACGTCGCGTAACAGAATCGGGACCGGCGTTTTGGTGTGGGTGGACAACGGAAACCAGGGACCTGTGTCGTGGGACAAAAGTAACGTCACTGAATCCCGAGAACAGTACCTCTAAGATGACTACTGGTCAGAAAACATGAGGCTGAATACTGGTAATACAAAATTATCAATTAATGTTGTAAAGCTACTACCTACTCGCATAAATACTTTCATCATGTCAACAAAGCGTGGGATATCGGAAACGTAGAAAAAGCGCGGCGCTGGGAACGAAAAGATTCCAAGCCAACAAAAAGTGTGACGATCAAACATGTTTTTCCCCAATCCGTAACGTCGTTCTCCTTTCCCTGCAGTAAAAATGTTCCCCAAGCCTCTCGTGACTCCTCTTCTCTTCTTTACTTGACTCTGTCGTAGGTAATGTAGAAATAGGTCAAGTGAAGGTGCGCCGTTTCTTCTCTTCCCGCTCTCCTACGCTGGTTGGATGACTGGGTATCGAAATTGTGATGCGCGGCGGAGTAGTTGCATTACATGGCGAGCATGCCGAGGAAGCCGAGCGCGCCTGCAATGCCAGCGCCCATGACGGCGGTCGGGTAGGACGCGCCTCCGGTTTGGGTGGACGAAGCAGCGGCGCTGGCGCTGGCACTGGCGCTGGCACTGGCGATGGAAGACTCGCTGCCAGCGCTGGTCGCGCTCAGAGTCGGGGAGTGGACGGTGGAAATGACAGTGCCGTTTCCGGATGGCGAGATGGTTGCGCTAACGGTTCCGACAGCGGTGGAGATAACGGTGAGGACAGATGAAGACGAAGATGGCGCGGGCGTGCTCGAGGCGATGGAGCTGGACGACGGTGTCGGGGTCGAGGTCGAGGTCGAGGTCGGGGTCTGCTCGGCGTATAGAATGGGCAGGTAGCTCTTCACGTCGTTTGGTAACGCTGAGTACCAGCCGGGAGTCTCGCCAGCGCTGAAGGAGGACGCAATGATGCTGCCAACCTCGGCCTGGTTGGTGATGGCGATCTGGAGGAGAGAAGAGGGCAGGGCAGTCAGGAGGACTGAGAGGACGGAAGCCTCAGTGCTATATGTCAATTAGCAAGGCTGGATCCTGGCTCATGCGAAAGAGGACCACGAACGGGTTTACGACGACGCTGCTGGCTTGCCTGTTGGCGAGGTCGGCGTTGGGCGAGGCAATGGCCACGGAGGCTAGGGCCATGAGGGCAACAGTCTTGAAGTGCATGGCGAGGTTCAAACGAGCGATGGCGACGCGATGCGACGATGAATGAGTGTGGGGAAGCGAAAGAAGAGGCTGAGCGCTCGTATATGTGCGGAGACACGGTGGATGCAAGAGGTGAGGGCTGAGACAGGTGCAGGGAGGCGGGCTGGGGGATATATGGGGCGCGCTCTCCGAAACCAGCGCACCATGGCTGAAAGTGGCGGTTAGCACCAGCTTCATCTCCAATGGCGCCAACAGCCGACGCCGGTGGGCGATTCACAGGTGCTGCTCGCAGCTTCTATTTCGCGCGGCGTCGCACCGGACGCGTGTCGGGACCGGCTGCATGCATCAACTCGAGCCGGCGTGCTGGAGCTGAAGACGCCTGCAGCTGCCCGCGAAACTCAGCCCTCGCAGCAGTTCTCGCGCAGTCCTCACAGCAGGACCCCGTTGCAGACCTTCAAGCAGATGGCGCACGGGTACGGCGACGGCGATGCTCGAGAAGGAGGGCGTTGCATCCTCATTCTAAACTCTTGCGCAGCCAATGGCTTCCCTGTCCTCCACACTGCTCGGCCATCTCATTTCCACTCGGGCCGAAGCGACTCCAGTCAAGAGTGCCGAGACCCTGCATGCGCCGTCTCCCGCAGGCCGCGAAGGGCAGTCTTTGCCACGCCGACGGCCAATCCAAGCACCCGCTGCAATGGTGTCTGGAACGTGCGAGAGCACCTCATGCGCGACACTGGCCCATCGCCAATCCCCAGACCGTGCTCGCCTCAGAGTCGATAGCTTCGCGATGCTTAGCTACGTTCATTGGGACAAGTGGAATTTGCAGTCCTCTCTCCTTGACCATGGTATCGTCCACGACCATGGCCACCGCGGATACACGTGTTTTCAACGCGCCAGGGGTTTTGTGTTCCTACCCACCGCTTGTATCACGAACTCTGCACTTGACACACTGGTCAGTTACGGAATCTATTGCCCTTTTCGAGCTGCGTGTTTCTGGATCATCATACCTAGCTCACCTTCAGCGTGCCTTTGGACGCTCGATTATGGGTTGCCTTTCATGCTTTCCCGATATCTACATCTGTATGTACATACATACTCAACTATTTCAATTGCTTCTTCAATCGCGAGCTTCTTCTCCATCTGTTGCATCTCATCCTTTATGTTCTGTATCAATCCTTGTCCGTACGCGAACACGAGTCGTGGCTGGGATGGCGTCCTTCTACGCGTCTAACCCCACCTATGCCCACTCGCCTGAGAGCGCCTCGCACCATCCTGGAAACAATAGAAGCCGCCGGCGTCTGGCGCTCTCCAAGGTCCAAGACTCTGCCTCTGAGCCTCGTTGCTTTTGCAAACGACAAGACTGCCGCCCGTCCCCCACGACGCTGAGCGCAACACCATGCTAACAACGACAATAACAACTGTGAAAGCCCTGTGAAAGCCCTGTGAACCTCATCGCAGCAATACAACCTCAAAATGCGCAGTACGCTTTTCCTAGTTTCAGTGCTTGCCGGCGCTGTCTTCGCCAGTAACGTGCCTTTACGCCGACGAAGTGTGAACGTTCTGGCCGGAGGGGTCGCCCCAACTACAACACCGGCCCCGGTACTGGAGGCACCAGATCTTAAAAAAAGACAAGCCAGTACTTATGACATGTATGCCGGCACAGTACCTGCCATCCACACCTTTCGCTAATAAATGCCAGACTCAGCTCAATTCTCGAGGAGCAATCCATCTATGATGTCCTCGCAACCGCGCTCCCACTCTCTTTCTACGAGATCGCCATTACAGACCCCGGTGCCGTGAGCTCCATCTTATCCTCCGAGTTCGCCGCCGGCGAAACACCCTCTTGGTACGAAGCGCTCCCAGCAGACGTCAAGACGTACCTTGAAACCGCGACCGGAGGTCTATTCGGAGACTCTACTGAAGCCCTTTCGTACTCCGTCCCCTCGATCTCGATACCAGCAGTCACAGATGCTTCGTATGCTGCAGAACTGAGCTCCATCCTCGCTCTATACAGTTACAGCTTCTCGAACCCCTTGCTCACAGCAGTGCAAACAACGGACTCCGACGGTACTCCAGCAACCTCTGTCTCAGTAGTCACTGCTTCAGCAGCCTCTGCCACAAATACAGCGGTCTTCGTGCAACAACAGAAGAGCTCCTCTGGCCTCTCTACTGGCGCTAAGATTGGCATAGGAGTCGGTGTGCCAGTCGCTGTTCTCGGGATCGGTGCCATCGCGGGCGTGTTCCTTATCATGAGCCACCGAAGGAGGAAGCAGAGGAATGCAGCAAATTCGATAACTGTGGGCAACTTTGAGGCGAAGCCGGTGGGCATGCCGCCTGCGCAACCGCAATATCCTGGACAGCAAATGCAGTATTACCCTCACGGGCAGGTCGTGGAATTAGAGCCACAGAATAACGTTCCGGAGCTACAGTCGGCGCAGCGGCCGCTGTATGAGATGCAAGGGTGAGAAGAATGGTGCAATATGAAGTTGCAAGTCAGATTATTTATTGGTGCCTGGAATAACTCCTACCGCTCTTATACATACTTTCGGTAATTTTGGTCCCCGAAGAAAGCTTACGTTTCCTCCAACTGTCAGTTCTTTCACCATTTCCCGCTACCTATCGGCTGCCGGGTATACTCTCCGCCTCTTACGCGGAGGTACCTCTTTGCCTCCTTTAGTTGGAAAGACTCCCTAAACAAACCACATAAGATCTTTTTTGTTAGACGTATCGTAGACGCAGCGTGGCACACGTCGTGGTCACTCGTTGCTAAATAAACAAAGGGCCCAAGTTTACAAGAACTCAAGCAATCGACCGTCGATAGCTCTTTTGGACAGACGCGGTGTCTACAACTAGTAGTACTTCCCCTAGTTACTTCTTACGCCTGGTATCTACTCCCTAAGCTCGCGTTCCAGAACTGAGAACACCGCCATCCCAGCTCCAGGAGAGGGCTACAATCTGCAATGGAAGCATCGAGCTATTAGCTTTTAACACCGTTGCCATGCAATCGACCTTTCATGTCACTCTGAACACGGTTCTACCACACCCTGTCCGCAAGAAGACCGGCCGTTGACAAAGTTGATAGCACGAGTGGTGGCCCAGGTTCCACGTGCAAATCTCTCAGTAGTGCTAGTGTATGGCTACACACATCTACGATTGCGGTCCCGAGCTCCTCGCTCGTCTTTCCAATTCAGCACACAAGCGCTTTAACTCCTCCTCCTACTACTACTACTTCGTCAAGCTCACCCCCACTCGTCTCCCCACTCGCCTCAGCCGCTCCACTGCCCCTCTTCTCCTCAGCCCCATCTTACAGTGGACTCTCTGTAAACGCTAAAGTTGAAGTCGGTGTCGGCGTCCCCATTGCTGTACTCGCAATGGGTGCGATTTCGGCGCGTACTCCCGAGTGGCTCGCAAGAGGAGTAATCGGAACGTCGTTGTTGAAGATAGGGGTGGTGCGGGGGTAAGGAAGCCTGAGTTAAGTGGGAGTGCGGTAGCGGAGGTTGACTTGCGGAGTGAGGAGGGGATGAGGTATGGGAGTGATCAGGGTGGATCACTTTTGGGGTATAGGCAGGCAAAACTTGGTGTGAGAAGAGGGATGCAAAGCGTTTCTGGGGGTCGGAGGCGGCGAGGTATGAGATGGAATCCTGAGGCGGGTGGCTTATCAAAAGCTAAGTTATGTTTACTATCCATCATTTCTGCATGGCTGTCTTCACGTGATGCTGTCTCGTCGCGATATAATTACATCTCCTCCACTGGTTTTTCCTCGTTCGTCAGAGGATGAGGACTGGCTGCGGGGTTTGTTTGAAACATGAAACTGTCACGCACAATGTCGCTGCTGGAGTGGAGCCAGAAAAAGGAGGTAACAAAAGCAGCCATGGAGCGTCGGCATCGAAAAAGGGACAGTGGTGATCAAAGGAGAGGTGGTGGTTGTTGTGAGCTCATAATTGATTCCAGAGGCAGTGAACAATGCCGATGGTCACTTCTTTCCAGTCTCGCCGATTCAAAATCAAGAACTCAAGTCCTCGTAAACTATCACCTTTCAGCAACAGATCATTTCATCATTGCAGGACAAAGCTAGATATCAGCTCGATCCAAATATCCCTCCTCCACCGGAGCCATCTTTGATGCCTTCTGAGATTTTCGATCCTCCCCCAACTCTCCATTGGGGGGCTCCATTGTACCATTTTGACCCCCTCCCAACCTCCACCGCACCATTCGTATTTCGCATTGAGAGATTTGATCGTCCACTCCGTCTCCATGGACGAGTTGGTCGCGTATTTCGATCCCCTTCCAATCTCCACCGCGCCATGACAGTCTTTGTAACGCTGTATTTAACCCCTCCAGCTCCCCAGCCCCATGGCAGGATTTCTCTCCGGGTTTCGATCCCCTTTCACCACCACCACCACGTAGCAACCCACTTCCTTTTAGTTTAACCCACGAGCTCCACCACACCATCAACGGCATCGTTCTTTGGGTTTTGATGATTCCACACCGTGGCTGTGTACCGTGTGGTATTTTACTCCTCCCCCGTCTCCATGCGAGACCTCGATGGAAAGAAAAGAAGAGTTCAGGGAACGAGCGAAGGGTTTTGTACGGCTGATTAGTAAGGAACATGTGGGCTCTCTAGCAGCACGTGGGACCACCTGATCAGAAGGCCTAAGAGGCCCCGCCAGGGCTCGTGATGCATATCTGGGAGCAATATGTCACGTGGAACACGTGAGCTGGAGCGCATAGAACCTATTTAAGCGACTTCTTTGTTTGCTGTTGGTCTTTCTTTCTTCGGGATTCTATCATATTTGTCCTTGAGCCAAAAAGGATGGATATCTTGTCCATGGTGTGGGGAAGGTTTTGGGGGCCGGTGGTACTTTTTTACTTGGTCTTAGACCATGTTGGTGTGTGAGTGTTTGGAGGGCTGTTCGGAATTTTCGAAGCAAGATAGTGATGCTCGATATCACCTCTCGTCAAGGAGAAAATAAACCTCAAGAGCACTATACAGACAGTCAGCATATCCCAATACCAGTACCAGCAAGAAGCCGTACCTAGATCCAGCCATCATCAGCATCACAACGCGATTGGGAGCAACATTGAAACAGTGCGGCACTCCCCCTCCATCACAACTTTCCCTACATGTTTTCAGCTTTCGTCCCAAATCCAGACCCCATAGAGCTGGTCGTAGTCGATTTTTGATCTTCCATGGCCGAAGGCCCCCCTAAGGATCTCCGAAAACTACCCCTGAGCCATAAGGAAGTTGAGTTGTCTCTTTGCAACGAACAAGTTGCAACCGCCATGCCTACCTCAAGCCCACGGGGGGGAAGATTTTATACCCCGTCAGAGAGCTGATTACGTTATACGCACGTGTCTTTCGGGGACGGGGGTCTGTGAGCGAGCACCTGACCTTGTTCCGGTGTTTCAATCAGCATAGCCCAAGGGACGACAGGGGATGTGGGGCGGCAAGAGAGGATGGAGAACAGGTATAGAGCTCAGGTCGAAGTCGTGGCAACGAAATTCACGATACCAGACTATATGAATCACAGCGATATCCGGAAAGAGTACGTAAAAGGACAGATATTTAAAGATGCTCTGACTATGATTGAGGATGTACCCTACTAGGCCATGAGTTTGTGCACTCTCTTTCGCCTGTACAAGGATAGTGTTTCTTTTAGAATTTTATGGATGCATCAGGCTACCATAACCAAAACGCTATGTATAGATCCGCGTGGATGTCAAATAACTCGATTGATTGTTGGTCGGAGATTAGCGAAACGCTTAAATCCACCTCGGATATATGTGGTTGACGACATGTACCTACTACCGCACTCAGCGTTTTCTATTCCACTATAAGTTCTTGTATATAAAACCACCAAATCACCATCTAAACTCCCTCTATGTATCATATTTACGCTTCATGTAACCCTCGAGCCGTATTCTAGATATAGAAAATGTAAGTATTGTTGGTAGGTGTTGATTCCATAGTTCTAGAGACGAGCGGCCCCCAGCTTAAAGGCCACGCGGCATGCCACAACATGAAAGAACAAACCAACCAACTAGATTCTGAACCGTTCGTTGATCTCCGCGGCGGAGATAGACACTTAAAAAAACCCCGAGGGGAACAATATAAAAACGACGAATGCCGTGCAACACAACGTCACATAGTCAACCTCACAATGTCTGCCCAAATCCCTTCCATCACCCTAGAAGAGCATTTCACTTCCTCGGCAGCCGCCAAAGTCTATGGCACCGCGGCCTCCGAGTTCGGCCCCGCCATTGGCGCCAAACTCTCCTCCATCTCGACGCCACGGATAGCCGACATGGATGCCGGCGGTGTCGGTCGCCAGATCCTCTCCCATACTCCATTCCGCACGGCTCCCACGCCTGAGCTGTGCGTTGCAATCAACGATGAGCTCCACGCTGCTGTCAGCGCCCACCCAGATCGTTTTACCGGGTTTGCTTCGCTCCCAATGACGGAGCCTCGCGCCGCGGCTGAGGAGTTACGGAGGACGGTAAACGACCTCCACTTCGTTGGCGCTCTCGTGGACAACCACTCCGATGGCGTCTGGTACGACGGGCCCGAGTGGGATGTGTTTTGGGAGGCGGCGCAAGACTTGGACGTCCCGATCTACCTGCACCCCTGCTTTGCGAGCGAAGAGATGATGCGCATCAACTACAGAGGCAACTACAGCGAAGACGTGGCGAAAAGTCTGGGAGCTTTTGTGTTTGGGTGGCATGCTGAGACAGGGTGAGTTCTTTGGATATCTGTTTATTGAAGGCGTCGCAACTGACGAGAGACACACGCAGCTTGCACTTCCTTCGCCTCTTCGCTGCGGGCGTCTTCGACCGCTTTCCGCGGCTGAAACTTGTACTCGGCCATATGGGCGAGATGGTACCTTTCATGATGCAGCGCGAGGAAAGGGCGACAGGGCGGTGGCAGCACGTAAAGCGGCCGCTGCGGGAGGTGTGGCGGGCTAATGTCTGGGTGACTACGAGCGGCACGTTTGATATTGCGCCGCTGGCCTGTCTGCTCAAGGTGTCGCCGCTTGCTCATGTGCTCTTCTCGATTGATTATCCGTTTTCGGACACCGAGAAAGGGAAGCAGTTCGTGGAGGAGATTGAGAAAGAGGGTCTGCTAGGGGGGGAGGAGTTGAGGGCTTTTGTGAGTGGGAATGCGGCAAAACTTCTCCGAGTGAAGGAGTAAAGGTACGATGATTACTACACTTGACTTTCGTTGAGTGCCTGCCATGCGCTGTCAAGGCCTTGGATCGGCTTGATTATGGCTAGATATTGGTCCATGGCTAGATATTGGTCCCCAAGTCTTGAGCGGAAAGTTTCGTCAGTACGAGGTTGAGTGATCTAGTGAGTGATACCCGCAGTTCGGAACCTTGGGTTGCATTGTGAAAGCTCTCTCTCTCAACTGTGTGAGCCCTTGGATATCGCAGAGTGGGTTCGAAATGACGGAGGATAGGTGATAGATCTGGAAACTGTGAAGGATGGAAAAGGTGGGAGGTCTGTGCCTTTTAACTCAAAATCACTCATGTGACGGCTCAATAAAGTAGACAACAGACCGATATTTAAAAAAATATCTCGAAATGAATTCGTAGAACTCTGAGAGTCTGCAAAGCTTGCAAAGTAGGAGTACGGATAGATCGGCACTGCTTATCACGGGTCCTTGCGAAAAGATCTCCTGGAACTGTGCCGCACCAGCCACCTCAACGATGACTCTACATCCTCAAAATCAGCGAGCACGCCGCAGCAACGAACTGGCCGCAGCTATCTAACTTAATGGATTAAACCGTGGGGGAGTGTTCGAGCTGACGTCCCCGCGAAACACTTAACAAAACCCTGGGGGTTCGAGAGTTCCCCAGCGGTATTCAATTTGGCCTTGTCAAAAGGTTCGTTATTATCGATATAGTTTTGGATGTTGAACCACGACGCAGAAATTGTATCAAAGACAACGGTCTAACATCATGTTTCCTTTACGTTTTTGAGGTGGTTCAATCCAGCGTTGGTTTCACCACGTCAACTAAAATTTTCGATGAGTTTTCGAATGCCTCGATCAGGAGAAGTTCATGGTGGGTGGTGCTACAAGGGTAGTAGCAAAGGGCGCATTTCAAGTCCTATCATTGGTAGACTGCCTTCCGTCCCAGTTGCACAGTAGCCGCCGGCCCCTGGAGCCCTGAAGTCCTGAGGCCACAGCCTCGAGTGATGCGGCCTCTCCATGTTTCAGAGAAATGCGCGTGACCGAAAATCAACATTCTTCCGACGCACCCAATAGCCTGGATCGCAAGCGACAGATTCAAGTTCAGAGTCTAAAGGATCAAGTCGGGTATTGCTTTGTGGCCGTTTTTTCTTCCCAATCAATGTTCTTCACACTCTTCTTTCAAATCGTACCGCTGCGCCTTGTGATATTCATTCGAGCATTAATTGTGGCTTTTCGACCCCCCACACGAACCCCCACAATGCTGCATACGTCACGGTGGCTTCACCTTTTCAATGCATATCTCTCGACCAGCTATAGCGAGTGGCGCAGGGCATCTATGCCGAAGTGGGATGGACCCGTTAGTTTCGCGTTTTAGGCGACAAGTTCTCTACCAAAATACAACTGCTTCGCCTCGTTGCCCAGCGCGATACAAATAAGTGCGTTGGTCAGGTTTCCACTTCTGCCTTGTATCCCAAATGCCCATCTAATTCTTCTCTTCTATTCCAGTCACGATGAGTCCAGCGCGATCCAGTAATTCCACAGCACACATACCTAAAATCACCGAGCTTCGTGACCTACTGCATTATGGAGTTAAGCGGCCTGCCCTATGTAACGACCTCAAATCATTCATGACAACTTATCGCACATCGGATGATCTCTCGGGTGTGGAATTGTATAAGTGGGTCGAGCACCAGACTGGCCTTGAGGAGATGACATCCGCATTTCTGAAAGGCAAAGGACACACGTATTGGCCAGACGAAAGAACTTCAGCCAACTACAACCCTCTTCATTATTCTAGGGACCATGCGAAGTGCGCCGCAAAATCCGATTAGAATATGCGTTTGCGCTAACCTTGAAAAGAATAAACGGCCTCGTAAAAGAGCTCATGTTTCGTTTCAATGAATCAAGGCATAAAATAGAGCGAAGAAGAAAACAGAAAAGGAAAGATAAAGATGAGCGTATCATAGAAGGAACGCCTAGTCGAAGCGCGACACCTGTCAACGTATCCAGCATGAGCCCGAAAAGTCCATTCGGGAGCCATCCCGGCATGCTGCCGAGGTAGGATCTGAGCTAAACATCTATTTATATTATATGAAATCTCTAACTTAGTTAACAGGTTCAGCTCGACACGAAATCCGGGTGATTCAAGAGCATCCACGGCCGCCACAGATCCAGCAGACTTGACAGTGGACGAAGAATCCCCTGTTATACCCCACCCAGTGGGTAATGACGAAGAGAACCTCCCTAGTCCGCAGCCGCGGAGTTATGCGGTAAGTCTCTATGAGAGCGACCAATGCAGCATCGATGACCGACAGTGACAGTGCAAAGCTAACGCATCGTAGAAGAAAAGTCGCAATTCATATTACATTCATAAAGAAAAAGACAGCACCACAAAGACTACGAGCTCAAAACGTTCTGCAACAGCCGAAGATCTCCCTCGACGTAAATTAGCGAAACGAAGCAGAACCTCCCACTTTGAGTCCGACGATGACGATTTGTATTCGGATCTTTCAGCTGCGGCCCCATTAGCATCAACATATGAAGGTCGCACAACGGGTCGCGACAGGAAAGGCCCAACAAATTATTATGCAACAGAAGCGGAAAAGCGATTGATCGAGGCCATCGAGTCTCAGAGGTCTGGCAGAACAGTTGACGACGACGTGATTGAAAGTCAAGAGAAACCACTGCCAATGACGTCGCGCTATGCTATAGACCTGTGGTCACAGGACTCCGTGATAGATCGAGGGATTCCAGCGGGTGAAACTTCCGCAAAGGCCCAACCCACTCCTCTATCCCATGTGGAGGACGAGTGGATGACTGCTACTCGCCCGCCTGCGGCACTACGTCCCACTACTCTAGCACCCGTAGAGGAACGTCAAAGCAGTGGCACAAGAACCCACCAAGCCACTCCCACAACACCTCGCCTTCCAAGACCAAAGCTCAACTACTCCTATAGCATCATCTTCTCCCGCACTCCAGTACTGTCGACCAAGAACTGGTATCCACAAGGCAGCTTCCAAGACAAGACCCTGGCCCAAGTTTTCCTTGACTTGGAGCTCGACGTGAATGTTCGTGGCGTGGTCTTCACGCTCGAAGGACCTGATCTCCGCTACGAGGGGGGTCTAATCGACCGAGGCGACGAGACGAAGTTCCAAGTCATGAAAAGGAACCTCACTAGGTGGATCAACATATGCAGTGATAGTCACCGGGGTACTAGCGAGCCTCTAGATCTCTTTATCGATATCGAAATTCTAAGAGACGAGGAGGAGGGTCTGCATGTAGATGAAGAGGATGCGGAAATTTGGTGAAGAGTATGCGTACTGAGAGCTGTTGAATTAGATCTTCTTTCCTAGAGCTCTGAGTTTCCTGTTCATTTGGGAGGTTTTTCGCGCATTATACCATTTGCTATATTGCTTACGTTTATCGACCACGCTGGAGGTACAGGGTTGAGGCGCCGTCATGCGCCCTTAATTTTGGAAGCTAGAGGACGTAGAATTCTGAGAACTTTGATGCGCGGCAACAATACGCGGTATATCATCAAGAAGCCATGAGTTGATGGACGTATCGGGCCCAGTTATTCGGTTCCTGTCGGCTTCCTCAGGCATATTGGTTTGCTTGGGTAAACTGCTATATTTTGGTCAGCAGTGCTCAGCTCTGATTGGTCTTCACTCTAGAAAAGCGGAATGGAGGTTACCTTTCAGCTTTCAGTGCTACGGTCCAGTCGATTTTGCTGACGAGCAAAAACCTCGCAAAGGCAACCCAGAGCAGGTATATGAACTGTCTCCTAGTGCCAAGGAAGGTGATGTTCTCATCGCGAAGACGACCGCAGAATTTGCAGTTACCGAGCTCGTACTCTTGCCGATCATTCTCCGAGGCATACGCATCAGCTTTCTTGCACTGAGGGCAAGAAATGCACTCCATGTGGTACGGGAGATCTGAGACCATATAACAAGCCCCTTCTACCTTTGTACCGCAGCAGTCGCAGTCGTCTGATGAGTTCTGTGCTAGTTTCAGCAGTCTCTTTATCTCTTCTGCATTTGAAAAAGGCTGTCGTTGTCCTTTTGTGGGGACACGATCGAGGAAAATATCAAGAGCAGATGACTGAAGTGCGCCTTGTAAGCCAATTCTGATGAGGAGCTTAGTATAATGCGCCAAACCCGTAAGAAGAGATAAAAGCTCTTGTGTGACGCCAAGCTTATGTCCCGAGGTGGTGGTCATGACTTGGAGAATCGTCACAAACTTTTTGCAGAGTAACTTGAACTCGCGCGATATCATAAGCCCTATTCAGAAAAGCGTCAGATATGGTGAGATTGGCAACTTTGGATACGTACTCTCAAGCCCCCTTGACGTCCTGACGATATCTACGGCTAACAAACATTCGATGTATCCGCTTATGCTGTCGATGAATCTGGCCATTGGGGGCGCGGCGAGAAGAGCATCCCCATTCGAAACGTGGAGCAAGAGGTCTGATATCATTGTGGTAGTATACTCCTCGAAACCCGAAAGAACACTCCATATTTTTGCGACTCTCTCTTCCGCTTCTTCCAATTTTCTTCGTACGAGATCCCGGGTAACATCGTCAACCTCGCTTCCCCGTGGATAGTCGCTTTTCGTCACTGGGCGATACGTCCCAAGCCGCGCATTCCAGTGCTTTTGTATCATGTAACATTCAGGGTGCCAGGACTGATTCTGACCGTTCCTGAAAATTTCAACGAATTGTTTGAGGATGGCGGTCTGGCATCCTGAACAGCATTGTGCAAACCTAGTGCTGTAATCGTAATGACAGTAAAGGTTGCCATCGTGTTCGTAGTAGCAGCCCCCTTCATCTTGCAAGTCTTTTGAGCAGAGCGCGCATGTGAAGTGTTCAGTGTGGTACTTGCGTCCAAGTGCTGTGACATAGTATCCCCGGAGAGCGCCACCGCAGGTAAAGCAGAGGAGATCAAGGCGGCGGAAGTAGTCAGTTTCGCAGAGGGCTTGGTCGGGTCCTTCTTCGATGGGAAGAGGAAAGAATTTGTTGGCCACGATGATGCCGCAGTCCTACGATGGTATGAGAATCTGCGGTCTAAGTTCAACTACAGCAATAACTCACAATGCATGTGAAGCAGTCAAGATGATACATGCCGCCTAAAGCGCGCACGAATTGACCAGTTAGATTTTGTGTGCACTTGTCACATGTTCGAGGGCCGCCGGTCCATTGTTTCTTTTTCTGAAAAATAGTAGATTTACTACCAGACGGTTGCTGCCCTCCTTGCTGTGGCAGTACAGCATCGAATCCAGTTCCTGTCTTTTGGTAGCTCTTCTGATGCTTTAGTTTGACTTGGCGAGGAGTTGTTGTATGACCGAGTGCTGGTCTAGATTGGTGAGGTGCGCCCATCACATCACCCTCTATATTCGGGGTTGCAGCTGGAGACGCTTCGGGCGACTTGTGCCCTACATTTGCTGGTGTAGGCCGGATTCCAGGTGAAAAGGTTTCTGTGTTTGGATCTATTGAAGATCGAGTCGAAAGTGTATGTTCGTTGATGGACTGGATGAGAACTTGCGGAGTTAAGTCTGCCGGAAGTTCGCCTGAGAGGGTCAAGCCAGCAAGCTCTCTAGTGGCGCCGTGTATCGAGGATTGGTCGACTGTCTTCTGAGTTATGGTAGCAGCGTCCGAGAAATCAATCAGATCACCCCCGAACACGGCTTGCTCGTTCGTCTGACCGCTGGTTCCATCTACGGGTTCTTTGCCCGCTCTCGCAGCTGCAAGTGCGCGACGATAGGCCTTACTGTTCACTATAAGATCGTCGAAGTCGAACTGTCGATCGGACCAAATGCTGGCTGCATACTCCTCAACTTCACCGCCGCCCTCTCGATCGTCTCGGGAGTATACCGACTCAGGAACGCCAATTTGCGGATACGAGGAGCGAAGAGATTGCGTTCTCTGGATGGTATCTGCAAATGCAGGTCTGCCTTCTTCGACTATCTTCTTGATCTCCGCAAGCGAGTCTCTATAGCACAAAATCATTCTTGGTTACTTCGCCAATAACATACTGGGTGACGAACACTTGTAGAAGCTGTATGAGCATATTCATCGACATCTGCAATCCGCGCAAGGCTTCAAGTAGCTCTCTTAACTTATCTCTATTCCAGACCATTCGCGCCTTGCTCCTCCACGATATGGCTCCAGGTTGTGAAGATGCGGTTATGTGGCTCATTTCATCATCTAGACAACTGAATAACACCATACATCCTGTCAAAGCAGCATCTAGCGCCGCGATGAGTTCTGGTCTCGATGCAAGGAGATTAGGAAGATCAGGTTCGCGGAGAAGTAGGCTCTGGACGCTCGATAACGATGCACTGATCACGGTGGTCTCTGAAGTTATCGAAACAATGTACATGGGAGCATCCTTGTACTTTGCACGAACCTCGTACAGCATCTTTGCGGTTGATAGGCATGCTGACGAGACTTTGATCTGCCTGGTGTCAGCTCGACAGTAGTCGGCGTCTACGCAGAGCTACTCACCACTGTCGTGGTTATCGTGAGGGGATCCATGTTGAGAGACTTAATGTAAAGAGCGAGACTAATTCATGCTGGCAGAGTAATACAATATGAACTCTTAACACCCAAGGCGACCACCTCAAGACTGGGCTGGGTAGGGCTTCCCCGAGCGCGCGCTAACTAGTCCGCGGGGCGGATAGGCGATCGTTACTTTTTCTTAGCTCAGCCTTGCGGCTCGTCGCGAAACGTCGATGGCAAGGAGAAGAAACTCGCAGAGGGGTGGAGCGCGATTGACCAAACTTGTTAGTATTACAAGAGCGCTGTTAATGTAACTTAGCATGACGGAGGAAAGCCAGATTGAGATATATTTGATAACAATAGCGTAAAAGGAGAGTTTATCACGTGATACCATCTCTTCTATACACCTCGTAGAAACAGTATACGCTCTGACATAGGCGTGTAACAGCTGCATATGTATCTATCCTAAGCTTATACGTTTACATCTTATAAAAGCAAGGAGAAGTTACCATGATTATAGCAGTAGTAGCATTAATACAATAGTTTCCTCGTTGATGAACATTAAGGAGCTTTCAACGAGAGCAGAGCTCCCGTTTATATTAAACTTTCTGACGATCTGAAAATCAATAGAAGAAGATCCAAAAATAATCGGCGTGGATGGGTAGAAAGAATGTGTCACGAGTCTTGGCAGATATCTTCCTTTCCAACTGTGCCGCACCAGCCACAACGACACCTCACGCCCTGAGGTTTCCAACAACCACGCCGCAGCCACGAAAGCGGCACAGCCGCCGAAATTTCCCCTTGTTTCGAGACGAAGCCGACTGATGTCACCATTAGGAGAGCAATGTTAACGGACTCTGCTAGAAATCGGCATCGACATAGGCGACGCCCATTGAATTGAATAACTCGCGGTCCTCAATGGCCCAATTCTATTTATCCTCTGGATTCGCGCGGCCGGTATGGAACTCTCTGGTGATCTTCAAGACTATCGGGGGTCCCCTGGCGCTTAAGTTGCATTGATGTTGCATCCGTCTCAAGCTGAGCAGAGGGGCTTTGCAAGCCCCTGAACAAATTGACTACAGCCTCGACGTAGCATCAAATTAGCAAGGTTATCTCATTTAGACCGGCAGACACTTTCTAGTCATCTCTCGTTCCTTCTTCATAGAGCAGATTTAGGATCACAGCTCGCAAGAATTCACAACGGCCTAGAATAATTGGCAGGCTTCGTGTCCCTTGAATCTTTCCATTGCGGGTCAGGGCACGGCGTTTAGTTTCAGTCAAGGGTGAGCGATCTCTGGCGCTAAGCTCAGCCGCCTTATTTGTCGCTATGTTTGTCGCCGCCGTGGCAGGACTACGGCGCAGCAATCGCAGTCACTTGTCATACACCCAATGTTGCATCGCAGCCCAAGCGTCTGGGTCTTTAAGAACAGAAAGTTGACATAAGCACTGTATAAACGAAAGAAACATGTTCAAATATAGGACAATATCACCTAAAAACTTAAAGAGATTTAATTTGCAGCAACGAGAATGAACAGGGCATTAAATGAACGTAACGACGTAGGAAACAGCGTAAAGGCTCCCGCAGACCCTTACACCTAACGCATCATGTAGCCGCTAAGCCATGGTTTGTGGCAGTGTGACGGTATCAACGATAGCTTTGCCCCGCCTGATCGCGTCAGAGCCCTTCGAGCGTTCGAATAGCCCTTGCTGCTTGTTGGATATCCAATCCTTTCGGAAGCGCCAAACGTGTGGACTGTGAGGTAGAGTATCAGCATCCTGGCTCGAATAGAACTACGTTGGGCAGGGCTTACCTTTGGGTTCAATATCAGCTCGTACGGGAAGGGCACTCTATGCGTTTCGCCTTGGCCATCCGTGTAACACCTCTCAGCGATGGAACGGTCAATCGTTTCGTGCGGAGCCACGTTGCGGTAATGCTCTTCTACAGCCCTAGATAAGTAATGACACCTTCAACTGCAGCATCAGTATGGCCATACCTAGTCTCTGAAAGTCAGCTCTCGCTCGAGGCCTTCCGAAAACCATACGGTCGACAACCACGGCGATTCCACTCATAGCGGTCATAGCTGCAGCAAGAACAGTAGTTTGTACCAGGGTAGAAGAGCTTCTAACGATCGTCGAAACGTCCATCTTGAGGAAGATTTGTGGGAACCGGCAGTTTTCAAGAGAGAGTGTGAAAGATGAAGGAAACAGGACGAGGAACCCCAAAGGCAAGCGACAACCCCTTTCCAAAGAACGGACTCGACTTGAGAGAGAGCAAGGTTGTATGAGTCAGGCAACAATGCATTCACTCAAGGCAAACATTGTTGCTTTTCTTAATCCTAATCGAGTGTCGGCGGATCCCCCGATACACTAGGTGACCAACTCCCTTGTCTTCCCGTACAATAGCTGGCTAGTCTGCCTTGCATTCACCGATCAATCTTCAGCTCCTTATCTTTGTCCAATCAATGTTGGCATGGGGGCTTAGGAGGTTTCCAAGTTATTGCCGAAGGTGGTTTAACTTGCATGAGTGAGTTTCAGACGCAAGCCTCTGTGTCTGCCTGGTGCTTCGCCCCCATTGCACTTGTAAAGAGAGCAGAAAGACGGGTTCAGCTCATCCCTCAGACTCGTTTCTGTCTTCCAGTATCATCACACCGTGTTCTCACCATTCTCATCTACACGTACCTACATCATACAATGTCTCTGACGAAGACCATAAGCCCCGCGTCAAGCGTACCTAACATCACTGAACTACGTAGACAGCTTCAGTACGGCAACAATCATCCCACCTTCAGTGACGATATCAAAATGTTTAGAAAGAATTATCGAACACCTTCCGGCCTCGTGGGTATGGACCTTTATGACTGGAGCTCTCCGCAGCACCAAGCTGCTCTTGAGGAGATGACCAATGCGTATCTCGAGCAAGAAGGCCGTGGGAACCTGTATTGGCCAGACGACCGGACTTCAGCCAATCTCAACATTTTACAATACTCGAGAGATCATTCAAAGTAAGCATGCAAGGCTATCTGATGGCCTGTTTTGCTAACTTTCTTAGGATCAAAACCCTTACGAAACAGCTCATGTTCCGCCTCAACCAACAGCAATATCGCAATCATAAATACAAAGGCAAGGAAAGGTCTGGCGGGGACGAAACACACGAACGTGATCGGAGCGTCACAGACCCCATCAACGTGGATGGTTCCGATTCTAAGTCAAACAATCCATTCGGAAGCCACCCTGGCATTTGGATCAAGTAGGTCCTCAACCGAGCGGTTTTCTGTCCCTGCCGCAAACGTTCTGATTTTGTGAATAGATATGACACCGTAGGAAAAAGCAGCTCTTCAGAAAAGAACCGCGTGTCAAGCACCACCGCTCAGGCGAACCCAGCATCGGTCGGAGTATCCGTGAACGTCTCTGGCACGAAAGACGCCGACGAGGAGGATGTTTATACTGTGCCTCTCAGCCCAGAGCCATTGACTTCTACAGTATGTCTTCAACACATCATATGTCTGATCGTCGACTGCGACTGTGCAGCTGACACCACGTAGAAGCAACACCGCATCACAACTTTACAGTTCCCATCTCAAAGTGCGGGATCAAGCGACGCAACGGCCTCGAGCAACAAACGCGCTGCGGAGCCCGTAGACTGCAACCAAACAGCGACCTCGTCGAAGCGAACCAGACCATCGAGCTTCAAACCCAATGGTGACGGCTCGTACTCCCTCCCTACATATGCGGCTAAGAAGAGCGCACCAGGCTACATGCCTCGTAATTCGCCAAGAGGCAGGAAGGCACGCCAGAAGCCAGACTGTGCGACGGACGAGCAAATACGAGAGGCTATCGGATCTCCAACGGAAAGCGAAATTCAGGTCACTACCGAACAAGATGAAGCACAAGGCCAACTGTCAAATGCATCGACAGACACTCATGTGGAGAATGTATCTCCAAACTTAGGAGATCAAGCAGGACAACCGTCCACGGAGTCCGGTTCGAAATCTACGATCGAACCCGAGAATACCACGACGTCGGCAGCAACCCCTTTGAACACTGCAATAAACCCCCTATATTCAAGCGTCCCGCCTACGCCAACGTCCATGGAAGGGAGCATACAACCAGCGACCAATGAAGCAACTCCACCGAAACCCACCCCAGCCCCTAAACCGACTATCAGCTTCGTCTACAGCGTAATCTCATCTCGCGTTCCCATCCTCCAAACGAAGCTATGGCAACCAAAGGGCAAATTCCAAGACAAGACCCTAGCCAACGTGTTCCATGAACTAGAACTCGACGAGAACGTCCATGGACTTGTATTCACCCTGGAAGGACCGGGTTGTCGCTCTGAGGGTGGCCAGATCGATCGCGATGACGAGGTGAGTTTTGAGGGCATGAAGCGAATGTTCAATAAGCAGATCAGAGCTTGTGTTGCTAGCCATGCTAGCAATAGCAAGCCTTTACTTTTTGAATTCGAGATTGAGCCGCTGAAAGGGGAAGAGCCAGCGAGAGGGCCAGAGGCGGAGGAAGAGGATTTTATTTGGTAGAAATCATGGGTGCTCGGTGTCGAGTTGGGACTACCTTCTCACATTTTAGGTCTCTTGACTTCCTTTTCGCCTGTCACTTGTTCCATAATAGCAGATATTATAGCGAGATTCCAATATATTAGTCTATCATATCATTCATCAAAAAGACCCCAGAATCATAAACTCCTTCCCACTCTGCCCCGAGCCCCGCAAGCAGATGCACCTCCTTTAACCCAGACCGAGTACCCACTTCCAGCGCCAAAATCACCGCTCAAAAGAAACTCCCACAAAATATGCCCCCATTGCTTGTCCCGAATGATCAATCTCGACTCCCACTTCTCTCATCCCTTATGTCCGCCTCGCAGGTGCGGCGTACCTGGCATTGCGGAGTCCGGGACCGTAATAGATATCAAATGCAGCATTGACGCTCCGGTGGTGTTCCTTGGCGTGCTGAACAACGGCTTTGAAGATCTTCTTCGCAGATGATTCGGATGTGGTGGCCTTTTCCGATGAAGATGTGGAGAGCAGGCTGGTGGTGGAGGCAGAGTCGAAGGAGTTCTTA
The DNA here is from genome assembly GCF_010093595.1 of Mytilinidion resinicola. NCBI lineage: Eukaryota > Fungi > Ascomycota > Dothideomycetes > Mytilinidiales > Mytilinidiaceae > Mytilinidion > Mytilinidion resinicola. Next base: position 1,478,125 of record NW_022985441.1, read on the forward strand.
GGAGACGACATGCTCTGGGAAGACATTTTGGTGGATGTGGGTTTCGCTATGTGGAAGAATTTGTCTTTGGGAGATCAACGGGCTTGAGATGCGAAGCTGGAGCTTTGTTTGGATCGCGAGGAGAAGTTGTGGTTTTGGTAAAAAGCTGTTGGTGGTAGATGTTTGATTGAGGAAATTGATTGAAGTTGATAATGATATGTGAAGCTCGAGTGTTGACTGTAGACTGATTGCTGGTTGATTTGCTTTCTGATGGTTCTCTTGAAGGCCGTCAACTCACCCTCCTTATATACACTCATCCTTTCAAGTCATTCCTCACGCCCTTCGCAGTGTCGGTCATAGCCACATGTCTACATTCACATTTCCAATATTCTTCCATAACCACCTGCTAGCACACCTTCAGCGCCAAAATATTGACAAGCTGACTCCACCTACGCCCTCCACCGTCCGAAATCAGCCCTATGACACCATGCAAAACGCGTCCTGGTTAACAAAGCAGCCAATCACAGCAAACGATGACACTCGCTTGCATCAAAGAAAGGCGTGTATGTCATTCTGTAGCCAATCACGGCACGCGGCGGTATTTTTAAGCAGCTGAGCATGACACGCCCTGTGGTCAATTTTCACATTAATAATAGTGCTGTGGCTGCCCATAGAATAGAGTTAGGCACTTGGCAACTCTGCACATTCATGCGCTCGACACTTTCGTTTTCCACCTTTGGCCTCAGCCTAACGCGCAATTCTGTTGGAAGTCTTCGGCCCTTAGGAAAAAGAAGTTCTTCGAATCTCAGCGAATATCTAACTACAATACAGCCGCGTCTCAATCGACGTCATTTCAGCTTGTTGACTCAGAGAGCCGACTTTCGAGATGTGCCCTCCAGACCCGAAAGGCGAACATCGTCGTCTACCCACGGCATCTATCCACGACACGCACTAATTCGACCGCCTTACAAGCGGGATTGTATTAATCGTGCTCACAGTGCTGTTTGCTTACAAAGACAGAGCCTGAGCAGAACTCAAAGCCGCACGCGTTAAACTTTTCGTGAACCTGCACTTTCCTAGCGAGTCGTTGCTTTTTAGAATCCTCTCAATGGCAGACGGAAATCCTCCTCGCGGGACAATCTGAAGCACTTAGGTTAAATTGATGTGAACTCTGATTGTATTCTCGTGGCCGTACGGGCCGAATATATACTAATAGGAAACGGCCCACCCCCTAGGTCTGTCAGCCCAGCTGAATAGAGGCCAGCTGAAAGGAATGGACCCTGGTGTAGCTGAACAGAGGGCCTCGCCACGCGTCACCTTGGAGAAGAATGTTGCAGAAATCACATGCACGCTCGGCCACTGGGATACGGACGCTGACTGGGCGGTTTCCCAGGCTCTCTCCGGTCGCTTCCCCACGTAGGCAAAGTAGAGTTTTGGATGCATGGTTGCTCCATGCGCGGAGCTGCCGACGCAATAGATACAACATCCTGAGGAGTGCCCGCAGTGGGGATTTCAGCACTGCAGCACTTCCTACGACTTCACCGAGGCATCTTTTACTGCGTGCGAGACGGTCGGCCGAAGATTTCACCACGCCGCGTTGCTACTAGAATACTAGGGAGTGTGTGGGAGCATGACGTTGGACCCGACACTGTACGAGACGTTCACAAAGGTATTTATATTCTTTCTTTTCCACGTACCGTACTCGACTTTGTTATATTAAATCCCTTCTCTGGGATCTTCTAGCTAATCTGGTCAAGAACCACTCTACCATGCCTGAACCGCTTCCTATTCCGAGTCCGCCAGGTCTCCCTATTTTTGGCAACACCCGTGAGGTCGATCCAGAGCTTCCAGTTCGTTCGTTTATGCATCTTCATGAGCTCCACGGTTAGTCGCCATGCTTTGTGTTTTCTGAGAGGATTTGGAGGGTTCATCCGAGTCCATGATTTATCGATTCTTCCCTTTCATGATATTTGTTGTACTGACTCGTCCTACGTCTAGGCCCCATCTACCGATTATCTTTTGCCGGAGTGCCCAGGTACTTCATTGCCTCGCATGAGCTGATGAACGAAGTCTGCGATGAGAAGAGATTCAGCAAACACATTGCCGCTGCTCTGCAGGAAGTACGGAATGGCGTACATGGTAAGCGAATCTCCGAAAAGGTACGATTTATTCTGCTAATATGACATAGACGGCCTGTTTACCGCGCTTGGCCCTGAAGAGAGGAATTGGGGCATTGCCCATCGAATTCTGGCACCGGCTTTTGGGCCCCTGTCAATCAGGGGAATGTTTGACGAAATGCATGACATTGCGTCGCAACTGGTGATGAAGTGGGCCAGACATGGACCAGATCATGTGATTCCCACATCGGACGACTTCACAAGATTGACTTTGGACACCCTGGCCCTGACAGCCATGAATTTCCGCTTCAATTCATATTATCATGAGGAAATGCACCCTTTCATCGACGCCATGGGAGCCTTCCTCCGAGAATCTGGAGACAGGAGCAGACGCCCAGCAGTCACGCAAATGTTTTATCGTGAGGCGCAACGCAAGTATGAGGAGGACATTGCTCTTCTACGAAAGACAAGCGATGATGTGATCAAAGCCAGGCGAAGTCATCCTTCTGACCGAAAAGACCTGTAAGTATAGATTGTCAAACGGTCTACTTTATGGAACAGTAAGACTGATTTAATGCAGCCTCAATGCTATGCTGAATGGGAGGGACCCCAAAACCGGGGAGGGCATGACCGACGATAGCATCACTGACAACATGATAACGTTCCTCATCGCAGGGCATGAAACGACTTCAGGCTTGTTGAGTTTCGCTTTCTACTATCTTCTCAAGAATCCCGCTGCGTATCAAAAAGCTCAACAAGAAGTTGATTCGGTCATTGGAAAAGACCCGATCAACGTTGATCATCTTTCAAAGCTGCCCTTCATTAACGCGATCCTGAGAGAGACGCTTCGGGTATGGCCAACCGCTCCTATGATTTCTTTCACACCAAAAAAAGATGAACTACTTGCCGGGAAATACCAAATTCCGAAGGGCGAGGCCATCGTAGCGGTACTCCCAACCATTCAACGAGATCCTCTAGTTTGGGGCGAAGACGCCGCAGAATGGAAGCCTGAGAGGATGCTCGATGCCGAATTCGAACGCGTTCAGAAAGAGCATCCGAATTGCTGGAAACCATTCGGGAACGGGATGCGCGGATGTGTTGGTCGCCCATTTGCATGGCAAGAGGCGTTGCTAGTAGTTGCTATGCTTCTCCAGAATTTTAACTTCTCTATGTCGGATCCGGCATATACTTTAGGCATAAAACAGACCTTGACAGTCAAGCCTAAAGGCTTCAACATGCGTGCGCAGTTAAGGAACCAGGTTACTCCGACATCGCTGGAACGCTCTTTAGCCTCAGCATCACTCAATCCGCCTGCTGCGCTTCCAACGAAAGGACGATCAAGTGGAGCCGCCAAAAAACCTTCAATAAATGGTAAGCCTTTGGCTATTTATTACGGATCCAACACAGGTACCTGTGAGGCTCTTGCACAAAGGCTCGCGGGCGATGCACCGAGCTATGGGTTCCAAGCACAAGTCGGTACTTTAGATTCTGCTAAGGAGAATCTTTCGAGCGATAAACCTGTCGTAATCGTCACAGCATCATACGAAGGTCAGCCTCCAGATAACGCTGGCCATTTCTTCTCGTGGCTAGAGTCTCTCAAGGACTCGGAGATGGACAAAGTATCATATGCGGTCTTTGGATGCGGTCACCAAGATTGGGCTCAAACTTTCCACAAGATTCCCAAGGCTATCGACGACATGTTGGAACAGCGTGGCGGCCAGCGTATCGTGGAAATGGGGAAAGCGAATGCTGCAGCGGGCGACATGTTCACCGATTTCGAAACCTGGGAAGACCAAGTCTTCTGGCCAGCCATGACAAAGAAGTACGGAGCGTCTGATCTACCCGAAGGGGAGTCTTTCGATGCCAGCCTTAACATAGAAGTATCCGCTCCACGCGCATCTACTCTTCGACAGGACGTTATGGAGGCCCGTGTAGTGGACACGAAGGTCTTGTCCACACCCGAAGTCCCCGAGAAGAGGCATATCGAAATTAGTCTGCCTTCGGACCAGGCTTACTCGTCGGGCGACTACCTAGCAATCCTTCCCCTAAACCCGAAGGAGAACGTCCATCGTGCTATGCGGTACTTTGGCCTGCCATGGGATAGCATGCTGACGATCTCAACCGCTCATCCTACGACTCTGCCAACTGATTTACCTATACCCGCCGCAGACGTATTCGGAGCATACATTGAACTTGCTCAACCTGCCAGCAAGCGTAACCTCCTCGCACTGGCGGAACTCACAAAAGACGAAGCAACCAAGGCCGAACTCAAGCGCCTAAGCGGTCCTGAATTCACAACCGAAATCAGCACTAAACGTGTCTCCCTCCTGGACCTCTTGGAGCGTTTCCCTTCCGTAACGCTCCCGCTCGGTCCCTTCTTGCAAATGCTTCCCCCAATGCGAGTCCGCCAATACTCCATCTCTTCCTCTCCCCTCTGGAACCCTTCCCACGTCACTCTTACATACGCCGTCCTCGACCAACCAGCCCTCAGCGGCCAAGGCCGCCACGTCGGCGTAGCATCCAGTTACCTCTCCAAGCTCGAAACAGGCGACAAACTGCACGTCTCAGTCCGGCCATCACACCAAGCCTTTCACTTGCCCAAAGACGCGGAGAAGGTGCCCGTGATCTGCATCGCTGCTGGAACAGGTACAGCGACCCGTCCTTCCCTTCATTCTTCCAAAGACATGGCAAGCACTAATGGCGCTCAGGCATCGCACCCTTCCGCGGCTTCATCCAAGAACGCGCCGCCCAACTCGGCGCCGGTCGCCCCCTCGCCCCCGCCCTTCTGTTTTACGGCTGCCACTCCGCCACGACCGACGACCTGTACCCGGCCGAGTTCGCGCGCTGGGAGGCTATGGGCGCCGTGTCGGTGCGCCGCGCCTACTCGCGCGCTCCCGCTGAAACGAACAATTGCAAGTACGTCCAGGATCGCCTCTGGGCGGACCGCAGAGAAGTGGTGGAGTTGTTTGATCAGGGCGCGAAGGTGTTTGTGTGCGGGAGTCGGGGGGTGGGCGAGGCGGTGGGGGTGGCGGCACGGAAGATGTGGTTGGAGCGGGCGAGGGAGCTGGGGAAGGAGAGGGGGGAGGGGGATGCGGAGAGGTGGTTTGAGGGGATTCGGAATGAGCGGTATGCTACTGATGTGTTTGCGTAGGGGGGTTAAAAAGGGCTGGGAGGAGTATGAGGGGTAACTACACCTAAGGTTTGTTTTGGTATGATTCGGCTGTGGGGCGTTACCTAACGACTTTCCTATTGATTGACCGGCATCGTTGAATGGATGGCCTATGACCTATTGCTAGGTTGAGTTTATCATTTGAATCGTGAGGCTAGTAGAGCAACCCTTTGCACCAAGGCAAAAACTTGCGTTTACGCCGCGTTTCCCAAAGCACCCTCTCAGACGGCTCGATCCGTAAGTCTTTGCAGCATTCATTCGCAATCCCCTTCTAGCGCCTTCCCAAACCCGTCTGGTTGCAAGTAATGCCGGATTTGACCGCATGAAAATCTTTTCATACACGTGGCGTAGACACTTGGTAGCCCATGTCGTCTTCAACACCTCAACCCTCCCTGCCCTATTAAGCTGCAACAAGGCACCGAATCAACCGCGTGAGAAGGGTTTTGCTAGACGCGGCGTGGTACCTGTCGTACCGTGAAAGACAGATCTGAAGTTAGAGCTATAGTACAAGCCTCATGAGAAGAGGCAAACGGGGGTCCTTTACGTCGAAGACGTGGATCAGAAGGGTGTGTTTAAAGAGGAGGTAGAGACACAGCTCAAGGAATCCATATCCCCATCTTTCTTATCCACACGCCCTCCAACCCTCCACCTATCAACTCGTCGCCCCGCGTCCGTAGCCAGCAGAGCCATGCCATCGCGCACTCCCTCAATGTACAAGTACATGCCCACCTCCAGCCAGAAACACTACTTTTGCTGCCCGGCTCCCGGCTTCACTATGGTACCCTCAAGGAAGCCAAGCCGCGCTATACACCATGCACCATGTAACCCTCATTCCAGCACCCCGACAAAAGAAAAAACGCCAGCTGTGCGCTAGGGAGGGGGTATTCTATCCTACATATCTGTAATCATCCTTTGCTCTTCCTGCCGCTCATTCACGATACCAAGCAATCTCGCATACGGCACCGTGATGCGCTGGAGGTCGCGATGTTTGCCTGTTCCACTAGTTAGCAGCCGCACGTATGATCTGAGCATAGCAAAGGCTTATCTTACCGAGAATAAGCACAACCTCCCTCAGCAGCTCTTCTCGCTTCCACCCACACACCAACTCCTCCGTCTCTTTCGTTTTCTCTTTCTCGTCGGCGCCATCTTCCTCATCCCCCTCGTGCTCCTCGCTTAGGAAGTCGCCGAGCAGACTGCGTAGTAGTTCTTCGACTTTGCCCTTGAGCCCCTCAGCGCCCAGCCGCTTTGCGTACATGAGGAAATAGATCCTAAACTCTTCCCTTGCGCCGAGCGCTATAGCCGCCGCGACGCGGTTCTCGAGATGAGCGACGGACACATTAGCCTCGAAGCCCTCAAAACCCTCCGCCGAGATGAGCGCTTTGATGAGGCGCTGGAGGTAGTACGCGCGGCCTTGCACGAGGGTGTGGTTGGTCGTGTTGCGCTCGAGCAGCGGTATGATACCCGCGGAGATGTTCTCAGGCGAGACAGCGTCGTTTTGCTCTGTCGTCTTGGCCTGGTCGCTCGAGGACTTGAGGTTGCCGACGGAAGAGTCGGTCGTGTTCCAATACTGGCTGCCGACGGCCCACCAGGGCTCCGAGATGCGCTGCCAGGTGTACATGGTGGGCGAGTAGGTGTAGCCATCGCCGTTGGACATGGCGAGGACGATGCGGCCTTCGGTGTTGAGGCGGGCGAAGATGATCCCGGGGGAGCGCGTGAGATGGGGCCCTTGGGCGTGCGATGCTATGTCCAGCACCGGGGCGAGTGAGACGGGGGGATGGGGCGAGGCCATTGTTTTGAGGTTCCAGACGTGGCACATGCCGACCGCTGATATGCACAGCAACCACCAGCCTCTGCAGTCCATAATGACGGGTTGTGCTTCTAGGATGAGAGGATTCAGTATCCGACGGCCAGCCGGTGTCCAGATGTATACCGAGCCATCCTCGCATGCTGCGGCCCAGAAATTGGTGTTACCTGTGACCAGAAGCACAGCTTTTGGTAGATAGTCTTGCCAGAGTGATTGGCCACGTTTTGTACAATTTATTCTTGTAGGATCGTTGTCCTGAGGTCGTTGGGTCCTTGACGGTCCCGAAGCATTGCGAGCTTCCATTATAACAGCATCTTCGTTCGCAGTCTCACTTCGACCGCCCGTGGTAGCATCGATACCGTTCGCGTGAGGGGGCTCACTGCCATCCATAGTCCTTACAATCACGCTTCGGACTTTGGGCACGGCAAGTCTGACTTGGCTAACGCTTAAGGCAGGGCTGAGAATCGCAGGCCGAAGGTATTTCGGCGGCTCGTTGTCGATAGTCCTCAAAGCTGCGGCCGGTGGGACCAATCCTTCTGCGCTGTTGATGACGATTGCAGCGCCGCCATTTTTTGCAGCACCAGCCAACCGCCTTTCCACTTGCCGGTCCTCATCGCCCTCGATGTCGGCAAATTTTCTTTTATTTCCAATGAGGAGCGAAGCCAAGCCACCTTTGGGGAATCCATCGAAAGGCTTCGAGAGGTCCAGGATATTGTGTGGATTGTCACTTCGAGCGCCTGTTGTGGTAGCCGAAATCATCTGTGTTTGTGGCAAAGAAGATTCAGCAAGTCCAGACGATGACGAGACGAGCATCGGCGCGATTCGTTTCTTTCCATCCTTAGTCACAGTGACTCGTTGCTTCAGCTTGTCGACTCTGTTGTCCTTGGGCGGATCAATTGCGGCGGCGGATGCGGATCCGTTCGTCAAGGCAGTAGTCAGGCCGTTCGTGCCATTCGTAATTGTGGGAGCTTGTGTCGAGCTGTCGCCCATCAAGGCTCCCATTCTTCCCTGGACGCCCTTCAACTCTCCGGCCTTGCTACTTTCCTCGAGTAGAAGGGCATCAGTGCCTTCAACCACGCCAGCTCTTCGACCAGCACCAAATTTCGATAGCGATCTGTCGTTCTCTTCCATCGATGCTGGGTATCCTAGCTCCCCAGTCTCAAATACCACCGCCATAATACTCCCGTCGAGACTCGTAACAAAAAGTGTTTCTCCGTTCGGATGCCAGGCTAGATCGGATATAGATTTCATCGCCAACTCTTGTGTAACCGTAAACGGCCTTGCGAAGCTTGTATTCCAGATACTCAGCGTCTTGTCCTGGCCCGCGCATGCTACTACCGTAACTGAAGGTAATGTCGGATTTCCGTTGCTATCAAGATGTTCCTGTGCCAGAGGCTCCCGGTAGAACATCCTCGGAGAGAACGCACATACTTCCACAGGACCTTCATGTCCAATCAAGTTTATATCGCTGTCCCAGGATCCTCGCGCAATGATCGCAACAGAGCTGACCGGACCGTTCACCGCATTCGAAGCGGCGATGTGGTTTCCATCCGGTGACCATGATAATCGTCGAAAGTACGTTGTAAGCGGCGACGCAACGAACGGGCCCGAGATTGTGTGCTCGAGCATGAAATTATTGACCTGATCCTGAGCTGTGGCATTGGGAGGAGGCGAGGTGAACCGGAAGACTTTGATAGTTCGATCATCGCTAGCTGTAGCAAAGTATTTGTTCGCGGGATCAAAGCTGATGCCCTTGACGTGACTCTGGTGGTTTGACAGCGTCTTTAACTTCTCGAAAGTATGCCCTGACCAGACCACCACCTTCGAGTCCAAGCCGACAGACACCAGTATTGACGAATCGTAAGACCAGCCCAAATCCTGCACGTCGTTGTCATGGCCAATGAGGCGGCGCATCACCCTCCAGTTTTCCACGGGGGGAGGTTCGTTGGACCCTGCAAAGGCATCAGCAATTATTCCCAGTCTCAGAGCAGCCTTACTGACCGAAAGTAGACGTATGTGTCGGTGGATTCGGGTCCAAGACATATACACAAACGATCTTGTCATCCGCACCTGAAGCCAGGTACTTATTATTCCCCGAAAACCGAACAGTATGAATGGTGCCAGAGTGGTGGCTAACGGCGGCAAGTTGCTTGGGCTTCGAGTATTCTGGGTTCATAGAATTGAAGATAGATTCGGTTGACCATATTCGAACATGTCCATCTGCCAATATCAATCAGCTTCGCGTCCCTAGGCTGGCGCATCGTATTCGAGAAGGATTGCGGCGCGAACTGACCTCCGGCGGCCGTGACCAGGCGGCTCCCGTCTGGAGAGACATGACAGCTGTATACTTCGAAGTCCTTGAGTTCACCTGGCGGGAAGCAGATTGTTAGCATATGAAGCAGCTTCTATTGAGAGTGGTTGCGATCGCGCGCGAGAGAGCTACCTGGATGGGTCAACCATAGCGGCTTGACGAGATGCATGGTCGTGGAGGAGGAGTGCGCAGCTCCTTCATGCTCAGCTGGCGGCGCACAAAGAAGATGAAGTTGATCGGAGCAATAACGCTCCTGGTGGTAGGTGAAGTGTCGTGACAGCGATGCGATCTGAAGCTCGTTAGCCGCAATAAAGACCGGGCGTGGGACGCGTTGGCTTGGCGCGATCGACGAAAGTGGATGACCAATATAATCCGAGCATGATTCAGTGAATTTCAAAGTCGAGGCTTTCATCCTAATTGAGCTCCAAGTTTGTATGAAAAGGTCTTTGAATACCGCCGTCTGAGGGGGCCCAGCGACTCCACAGGTTGTTCAATATATTGGGCCTCAAGATACGTGAAGATTATCGAGCCACTTCAGACAGTCGTAGACGAGTGTATACAGGTCGAACCCAGTGGATCAGATCACGTATGCTTGTCATATTCATTCATGAGGAGCAGAAGAGGTCAGCCATGGGACTCGTCGACATTTTCTCCGGTCATCTTTGATATCAAGGTCCAAAACATGAAACCCGTTCAACGAAAGCGCCATCCAACGCCGGTTCAGCCCCTATACCAGGGAGGTATACCTCTGAACTTCATCAACTCTTCAAGTGATCAGCTTTAACAAGATCCTCGCGCCGGCGTTACCTTTTACAGCATCCTCGTCCTGGTCTCCCTTCCGTTTCTTACCTTTTGATTCCTCTTCCTTGTTCTGTCCCTTCTTCGTCTTCTTCTCTTTCTTCTCACTCTCGCCTGCCTTACCCGCGGCGCTCTCCAACTTCTTTTTCCGCTTCTCAAGAACGGCCACTACTTCATTCCTTTTTTCGAAGCCTTGAGCCTCCACCAGCCCCACAACCACAAAGCTACCAGGGCCCGTCGCCCATTCCATCACATGGTCCTGTATGCTCCCCCACAGCATCTCCGCAAACCCTAGGCTCGGCTCGACCGGAATGACCTTTTTCTGCTTCGGATCGTACCTCCCACTCAACACCAATCCTTTAAGCATACGACATCCAGCAGCTGAGTTGGAGATATGGGTCTCAACACTGGGATCACCAGCCGCAAGATGCGCAACCGCGCCGAGGGCCGCCTTCTTGTCGCCCTCAGCGTCGAAGAGCACCTCCGACATGAACTGGCATCCAAACGAGCTGGTAGCGAAGTCTGCTGCGCGTGCCGCAATTGCACCAAGTAGAGAAGGAGATATTGACTTTGCAAGTTCCTGAAGGCGGGTCTCCGCATTCTTTTTCGAAGTTGTGGCACGGATAGCGTGGACCTCGTTTAATAGAGCGATTGTAGGCGACTTTGGGTCCGAGAACAACCATTTTGCGTCGGCCGCGAAAGGGTACAGAAGGACCGTCCTGGCATCTAGATGTGTAACAAGTTGAAAGATCTTCTCGTTTATAGCATCGGCATCGTTTGACTTCGAGGGAATTAGTTCCCCAAAGATGGAGGTTGATGACAGTTTAGTGTCATCGATGACAGAGAGGGCAGCTAGTAGGACACGGTGTGCGTTGCGGTCGAAGACAAGAGCCTCCATGTTCTCCCTGTATGCTCGGAGCAGATTCTTGCGGTCTTTAGCGTTGGAGTGGGCGAAGGCGAGACAAACTAGGCGAGAACCAGACTCTGTAAAGGCAAGGTTGCGAAGGAGATCGATTTCTGGGGGCGGTTCGCCTTCCTTATCCTTAGTCGCCTCTGGTTTCAGGTGATCGAGGAATTCGGAGGCTTCCGTACTTCCAGGTTTACAAGCAAGAAAGTATTGTAGCATAGCATCGTGCAGCATCGTAAATCCTGTCATCTTTTTCTGGACCAGCTGATTGATCAACTGGTTCAAGTAATTGAGAATCGGCTGCCGTTTTTCAGGAGATTCGTCGAGAATCGTGGAAAGGTCAGAGGTGACTTTCGCTCCGCTTTTCGACTTGAAAATCGCGAATTCGGGACCATACCATTCTCGTAGCATGATAGCCTTTTGTTCAGGAGTTGCGACGCTTCTGTAAGTGTCGTCCATAATCCAGGCAGCCTCGGGATGATTGATCAAGCGTCGAACATGGCCGTAGAACTCGGAGACAATCATCTCTTGGACACCGACATCTCTGTAGATTTGTTAGCGTCTTGCATACTCATCTCATTGAATGGAATCAACGCACCCTGTGACAAGCAATTTCGCAATCAAGAACTTCGCGTATCTGCTCTCCGCCAGCGCCCGGTATTCCCCCTTCAACTCCTCAGCAATCATCTTCTTCTGCTCCTTATTTGCATACTTCAGCGCACACTGAATGACGCGCACAGAGTCATGCTTGAACACAAAGTCCTTGACTCGCCCCGTCACAATGTCGAAGAGCTCAGTAACCAGTTTTTTTCTCTCCTCCAGGTCGACATGCGACTTGAGTCGTAATCGCTCCCAGAGCTTCTTGGATCGAGCGATTTCGTCGGCGTTAGGCTTCGCGGCTTTTCGTTCTTTCGAGAGAGCTTTTTGCTTCGCATGAGCTTCGCGAGAGGAGGAGGCTGGAATGGAAATGTCAGCTCTGAATATACTACACACGAAAGCACTTGACCTACAATTAAAGGCCTCTTGTTGCGGCTTCATGACCTGCTTCTCGGTCTTGACTTTCTTTACAGCTTCTGCCCTCCTCCCAGCGTCCTCCTCATCCTCACTCTCCACAAAGCCGTCACTGTCGTCTTCTTTGGCCGAGAATCCGGAGAAGCCGTTCTCGACTTCGCTAGTATCCGACTCCATTGACGCGTCTTCCTCCACTACTGGCTTGGGCTTGCTCTTCGACTTTTTTGGATACTCATCTTTCTTCGCAGACTTTTGCTCCGCGACCTTGACCTTCTTCACCTTGGATCCATTCGCGATTTTGGTGCTCTCGCTGACCTGCTTGCGCTTGATTCCGGCAGCCATTATTGCCGTCTTCGTAGTATTTTGGGCGACTGAGTGGCGGGGGTTGGTGTTGAAGTTCCTCGAAATTTTATTCCATGGTTGCGGGCAAGGAACTTTTACGCTAGTGGAGCCGGGGGCGCGGGAGAGAGAACGGGCCTCTCAAAATTTTGGAGACCACCACCACCATACCTACCATCTTGACCTCCCCCAGATGGCCGACCAAAATGCCGCCGCCGCAGTGCAGGCCAAACCCGCCGGCGCTGCGGGCGCTGCGCCTTCAAAGCCCCCTCGGCCGCCGAATCCATTCTTCAAGATGATGGGTATAGCACACTGCATTCACGCTTCAGACACCGAGCTCACCCGATACAGGACTCCCCACCATCCGCATGAAGCTGCCCTCGAGGAACTGGATGATATTCCTCAGCATCACGGGCTCGTGGACTGCCGCTCTCTTATACGACCGCAGCCAGAAGAAGCGCATCCAGAGGAAGTGGACGAAAATGGTCGAGCACATCGCAAAGGAATCCATGGACGCCTCTTCCCTACCCCGGAAACTTACCGTCTATATTTCTGCGCCACCGGCTGATGGGCTGATGACTGCGCGCGATCATTTCCAGGAATACGTGAAACCAATACTGGTGGCCGGAGCCGTGGATTGGGATGCGGTCGAGGGGAGGATGCAAGGCGATGTCAGGGCTGGAGTGGCGGAGAAGATAAGGAGGCTGAGGAAGAGGCGGGGAGAGTCGTCAATAGAGCCGCTAGAGGATGATCTCGAGGAGGTGCTGGAGCAAACGCGGAAGAGGTCTGGAGTGAAGCCATACGATGGACCGGCCGGTGACATAGTAATTGGACGAAATACGTGGAAAGAGTATATCAGGGGACTACACGAGGGGTGGCTAGGGCCTTTGGATCCGCCTGCTCCTACACTGAAAGATGCACAGGAAGTTGCTGAGGTTGTGGAGAGCGCTACCAGTCCTCCTGAAGTTCCTCTAGCTCCTGAAAGCCCTCCAGCACCCGAACAACCCTCGTCTTCGGAGTTTGTGGCAGAAACGCCTTCAACGCCAGCAGATGATGCCTCACCCACCGCTCCCATACCGACCACGACTCCAGAACCCGAAAAGCCAGTAGAAGAGAAGCCAGAGGAGAAGAAACCGACGAAAAAGAAGCAACCACCCCCATTCAACACCACCGCCGACTACTCATCCGCCGTCCCATCTCCAATCTGCCCATCAGAGCTCCCGCCCACGACTATAATACAGTTCCCGCATCTTCTTGGCATCCGACACACTCCCGTCCGCATGTACCGCTTCCTTACCCGACGATACCTAGCCGACGATATTGGCCGGCAGACCGCGGCCGCTGTTCTCGCTACATACAGGCCATTCGAAGCGCCCGGAGAGTCACATCATCTAGCCGAGGGTAGTACAGCTTCGAATGAGAGTGACGATGCTGGTAGTTCGCAATGGGAACAGCGGGGACTACTGAAGCACGAGGAGAAGGAGTGGCACAAGTCTGTCCACGAACCCAGTGAAGAGGGGAAGGAGAGGGTGTGGATGAACGACATGGTGCTAGATACCCGGATCGCAGAGCGCATGCGGAAGTTTGAGCTGGACATGGAGCAGGAGGAAAGAGCTAAGAGGATCGCGGCTGAAAAGGTAGAGCCGTGGTGGAAGAGCGCGTGGAGTAAGATGAGAGAGAAGGACGAGGATGTGGATTGAGATACTAGTGCATCGCATTTTTGAGCATTGCGCATCTAGGGTGTAGGATATGGTCTGTAATATATTGGTCCTAGGTACTGGGCCGGATGTGCTAGGCAGGCACTGTTGTATTATATACAGTGCTAGGACAACACTTTACTAACACTGTGCCTCGCCCTCAATAAGTCTATACGCTGTCTTGCCTCCGTCAGTGGCACTTCGTACTTTTGAAATTTGATAAAAGCTAAGTTATCATCGTTTTGGCACGCCTGAAACCTTATAACAACCTCTGGCGTTGGTAGAAACATGTGCATAGACTAGACCTGTAGCCCATTGCTCTTGTTTTTGTTAGCACCACAAGCGGACCTCAGTCAGAAATGTGCGAGCAAGGTTCCTCCTAGGTCGCATTGTAGAGCTTCCAAGACTAGGAAGAAGCACCCGCTTGAAGTCTCTCATGCATCGCTTCCGGGTCTTGCGTCCATCCTGTTCACAACAGCTCTACACTATCAACCAGGTTACTGTCAATAACGCTTAAACACACTTTCAGAAACCCGAACGAGACGTAAGTCCATCGTACAGTGTCTTGCCAGATATATGTGTGCACTTTCCTGTCAGTGCATGCAGAGGTCCAACATACTGACAACATTCTAGTACGACGGGTCACACTTCCAATCCATGTACACTCCTCCACCGCTGTCTGGGGGTTGCCTCGCGAGATTGCGGGTCGTTCGAGATGCTAACTTTCCATCTATTTCAGCGTTCTGAAACCACCACGAAGTAGCACAGACATCGTCATCCACTTCCCTTGTTATACTTAGGGAGCGGCCATGTTTGTCAATACCCCCCACCACCAGTTCGTCAGAACATTTTACACCATTCCACACCACGTACTCCAGAGCATTACCATCTGGCTGCCCCGGCCCCTCGACTACTCCCCCATCAAGTCAACAATATGGATCATCTACGTCCATGGCGGCGCCTGGCGCGACCCCGAATGCGACTCCGACCAATTCATCCCCACAGTCAATTACCTGAGCCACGCGTCTAATCAAGACACAATGTCTGGCATCGCCGGCTTCGCCAGCATAAACTACCGCCTCAGCCCGTACCCTGACCACACGCGCAACGGCTCCGACCCCCAGGACGCGTACCGGAATGTCCAACACCCCGCCCACCTCCAGGACGTCGTCCAAGCCCTGGAGTACCTAAGCAAACACTTCCTTATCGATGCATACGGCTGGATCGGCGTCGGCCATTCCGCCGGCGCGACCCTCCTGACGCAACTGCTCTCCGACGTCGACATAGCCGCGCTTCCGAAGAACATTCAGCGCGCGTACTTGGGCCTGCACAGCTTGATCCTGATAGCGGGTATCTACGACCTGCCGCGCTTCGTCCGGAACCACAGCGGCGCGGACTCGTCGAAGACGATCAAGGACATCTACATGGCAATCGTGACCGGTGCTTTTGGCCAAGACCCGCTGCTGTGGGTGGCGCCGAGCCCCATCCATAGGAACTTTGGGATGGAGAACTGGCCGTCATTGCGCTTTATTGTGATGGCGCGTAGTGACCAAGATCAGTTAGTTGAGGAGGAGCAGAACAATGTGATGGACGTGGCGTTGAGGGCGCAAGGGTGGGTGGGGGAGCGGGAGTCAGACACCATTCCTGAAAGGCAAATTTGGCGGAGGTCGCTGTCAGGGGCGCATGATGATGTGTGGAAGACTGATGGGGGGCAAATTGCAATGTTGATTGAGGAGGTTCTTGACAGGTTGTTGGAGAATGTAGATAGGGGGGAAGTGTATGGGGAGGAGGTAGGTGTATAGGGAAGAGGTATATAGGGAGGAGGTAAATGGGGAGGTAAATGGGAAGATAAATGAGGAGGTAAATGGGAAGATAAATGGGAAGATAAATGGGAAGATAAATGGGGAGGTGAATGGGAAGGTGAATGGGGAGGCTGGACAGACTTGAGGTGGAGTTGATGAGTGCTTGAAGTATGCGAATAGAGATACTTCCAGTCTTTGAGGTATTCTTGGTCCAGTATTACTTCACAATACTAGGACACACGTCTGTGTATTATTGGGCGAAACCGCTTCACACCCCCAATGCAATTGTTCATTTTGCATAAACTCGCCAAGCCACCTGGTTTGCTTGTGTAAAAAGGAGCATCACATGTTCATCTTGTGTTTTCTAACTTGAAAGATATCGTCCCACACAGCGGCAACTAAGTTTACGGAACCCTACTTCGCCTCTCTATAGGTATCCATAGTGCCAGCTAACATTTTCAGAAACGCGAGTTCAGGCAGAAGTCCAAATTGGCGTTAGGACTGCGATTACACATATGCTATCAAGCTATTCGCTCCATGCCTCCAGCGGTATAAACCATCACCATCGCCTCATTACTCCTCCATCCAAATCTCCACTCGGGTATCCAAAGCCGTATCGCATCCGCCTTATTAAAGCTTTTCCACGCAAATCCAAACCCAAGGCCACCTTAAAAAAAAGAAAAAGCCACACCATGCCTACTCAGCCGACCCAATCGGCTTCGGCGTGGGCGCAAACTGCGACTTCTCCCTAATCTTCGCGCCGCGGTAGTAGAACCAGATGGGCACGGGGACCAAGAGGGCCGCGATGCAGCCGAGCAGCGTGGCGGCCCATTCGACGCCCATGCCATCGAACATGTAGGTTGCGAAGAGGGGGAATATGCAACCGCAGAGCGAGCGGAGGAAGGTATTAGCAGCAATTGCAGAGGCAGCGAACTACGAAAAAAGATTAGCGGCTGCTTTTGAAAACGAGCACAAGCAGGGAATTGATGCGGGGTTTGGGGTACGGAACTCACCATCAAATAGGCATCGACGAGGTAATTCAGCGCCTGCAAGAAAATCGACAACAGCCCGAAGCCCGTCAGGATGCCGCTCAGCGTCGGCACGATCCAGTGGATGTCTTCTTTATACCCCGTCCACCCGAACCAGAACAGCCCGATGGCGAAGGCGGCGCCGCCGATGATGACCTCGGGCAGCCGCCACTCGGGAACTGGCACGTCGTTGTTCGCGGCGAGTTTCTTCTGGTAGCCGGGCTGGCGCAGGACGATGAAGAGCCCCGCGAGCAGCTGGCCTGTGATCATGCCGAAGAAAGGGAGCCCGCCAACGCCGAGGTTCATGCCGTGGATGCGCTGGAAGACGATGGGGTAGGCGGTGAGGAAGAGGTACAAGAGCCCGTAGATAAAGGCCATGTATAGAGAAAGAAGAAGTACGATGGGCTCAGTTACCAGCATCCTGAGCGGGCGCGAGAAGTTCTTCTCCACCAGCTCGCGTAGGTCGACTTCGATTTCCTCTTGTTTGGCGTGGATGCCCCAGTTCTTGGTGCGCCGGCGGAGCTCCTCTGCTTTCTCGACGAGGATGACGGGCGGGTAGGTTTCTTCCAGGAAAAAAAGGTTGAGGCCGAAGGCGAGGAAGCCCATGATGGAGACGATGTATTCGGTCCAGCGCCAGCCGAGGTGGGACATTGTGATGAAGCCGCCGATGAAGGGAGCTAAGAGCGGGCCGGTAAAGACCGTCATGGAGAAAACGGTTATGGCGATGCCGCGGGTGCGGTTGTTGAACATGTCTGAGAAGACGGCTGCGACGCAAGTCAATGGACACGCACCAAAGAAGCCGCTCCAAAACCGGCATATCAACACTGTCTGAAGGTCTTTTGCGACAGCCACGGCCACGGAAAAGATGGCGAATCCAAATGAGGCGAGGACCAAAGGTAAACGACGTCCTTTTAGCTCAGAGAATGGTGCCCATAATATAGGGCCAGTTGCGAAGCCCAGAACATAAAGCGATACTCCTAGTACACCGACTTCTGTGGATACCCCAAATTTGCCTGCTACTGTTCGAGTTGCGGCGCTGAAGATTGAACTACCGAATGCTGCAGTCTGGGATGATTTAGCAAAAGTCCAGTTGCACAGATTAGGGCATCACCCACCAGAGTTGTATATCCAAGCATCACAGCCGTGTATAGCTTCTTCTTCAAAGGCCAATTCTGCGCATGCAACGGATCATCCACGCCATCAAACTCCACCACATATTCCTCCTGCGCTGGCAGCGGAGGTGGGAACGGTTTCCCACCTCCAAACTCCGGCAGCGGTTTCCTCGACTGTCGCGACTTGAGGCTTGCGCCGACAGTTGCACTGTGTTGACTCCGTGCAGTTTGTATGCGACTCAGCGCAGTTTGGTGTCTCTCAAGGTCCGTGTTATCGTCTGGCTGGGTCCGCAACCTCGACATGCCAATTTCTTCCCGTGCGACTGACGAGCCATCGGAGCTGGATGAGGAGGTCGAGGAGGTGGTAACGGTGCGTGCGAGAGCTTCGCGCTGGTCTGGCGATTGCGGTGGGAAGCGGCTTGGGCTGGCGTCGCGCTCGGCCTTTTCGAGGTCTCTGTCCACAATGTTGGACATGTTTGCTGGTATCCAAGATTAGGACTGGAGTAGAAATTGAAAGCTATCACCTGTTTTAAGGTGGAGCTGGAGCTTATAAAGATTGACGCGCAGCTCCGAGAAAATATTTAAATCCGTCACCGTGCCTGAGCGCGCTTGGAAACGGCTATCGCGGCGCCGGGGTCCACTAGGAGGATATTCTTGTAACGTAACGTGGCGACGGCGCCGGCGTTGTGAAAATTTGTCTGCAATACCTCGGTGGAGAACGGTGGGACTGAAAGCTGCGTGCGACCGGCGAAGGTGCCTCGGATCCTTGCTGAGAGCGGGATGTCTTCGATAGTTGTTTTACGTCCCGAAGCTGTGACGTCTGTGGAACTTCGAAAGGGACTGTGCGTTCGTAGGATTCTGGTCCTGTCACGCCTCAAGGAACCTCCAGTTTTGAGATTGATAATGAAGAAAGCAGCAAACAAAGGGTGGCTTTTAAGCAGCGGTGGGGTCACAATCTTTCCCCCCTCGAGCATATTTCGAGCTAGGGAGGGATTGAAGATGTTGTGTCCAATTACGGTGCATCTGTAACCACTCTGCATGCTGACGCAGCATTTACATCAACCTACCGTCGAACCATGGCGGTGCGCCTTGCCCAAAGAGGGAGGATAGCGATCAAAGATAGTTAGAGACTTGGAGGGTTGCGTCGATTGCTTTTGAAGGGTGATACTAGAGGCATGGAAGTTGGTGAAGACGGTTTGAAGGATAAACAAGTGACATTGAAAAACGTTTGCTCTGTATGAATAATCTAGTGTTGATGACTATGAGGATACTCGTGCTTGCCATCGTCTCGCCATGCTCTCGCCTAATGCTTCCTTATAGTTAGCGAGTGTCTTGTTGTTGTAGTGTTGTACTGTACAAAACACTTCCAGGTCAGCAACGCTAAGCCGTTGGAGGCTCGGGAAGTCTCGTCGATGAGACGAGCAGTTAGCATCGTTTTGCTAGACGCACAGATGGATGTGATCGTAATCTTGGTTCATGTTGGCTATGTGAGGTTCGAGACATACGATAATATGGTCGGTAATTGTTTTGAATTTGTTTTGAATTTTGAATTTCGTCGCAACATTAAGGAACATCTATTTCGAGTACTAGAATAGATGTATCATAATGATGAATGGACGTTGTGGTGCTCCAAGACCATCGCTGATGCAAAAAAGGACAAAAGGACAAAAAGAATATTTTTGTGTCGGTTGATACATCACCCGCACCACCCATCCCAGCCCGGCCGAGAGTATTCCAGTGCCGCCATCCCACGGTGAGAACGCGTCTGCAGAATTGCTTCCCTCGACAGTAGATCTCATTGCTTAGGTACGACCAGCATCGCGTGTTACCAGCGCGAGTGGAACGGACACCGCAGGATTCGAACTGGGCCCTTGACCGAGCATTTGCAGGGAGGGGCGGAGCGGTTGGTCGATGCACCTTCCGACCGCGACCCGCTACAGGTTGGGGCGCCAAGCAATAAGAGCGTTTAAGTGCCCCGCGAACCGAATCCCAATATTGCACACCGCACATATCACAACACTATCATTATTTTCAATAGCAAAAGGATCGCAGAAGCACCCAAATGTACCCGCATTATATCGTACACGCAGTCTACTGTACAGGTCGTGACCCACGGTGCGCCGGAAGACTCAATATGCTGTACCCTACCCACCACGCTTGCTGCGCTCTCCAAAGCCAACACCCACAGTCCGCAACGCCTCTATCACCACATGGACAGCCATTCAAGATTCACAGCGCTAGTTGCGTATGCTATGCACATTATAGGAAGTATTCACCCCGCGTGCCCCGGCCAGCTGGCACCGCGCGCCGGTGGTCAGGCACCGCGCTGAAGATGGTGAACTTCGGGCTCAGGTCCTCCTGCAGGCTCATGATAGACGCCACATTACCGCAGCGGTAGCAATAGTTGGGTGCCGACCACACGGTGACGACGTCCTTGTCTTTAAAGTGGTACTGCCTGAGGTTAGTGCTGGTTGCTCGATAGGCTGTAGCCAGACATACCTTGTAGCCTTCGTTGACAAGTTGATGTGCTCTGGCAATCAGCGAGAGTCCGTTGACATGATTAAACTAGCGCATGTGAGCTTGACCGGTTCGACTCTTGCGTGCAGTCAACTCACCTCCGACGACACCTTGTCGCCAAACAGCCACCCCGCCCCTCGAGGAGACACGGCCCATGTGTCGACATCTTCTGGATCACTCCAAACAAGATCACAGAAAGCGCCTTCGTGAGGGATCTCCTGTGCCCTTGCGACAACCCGAATCTGGTCCAACGTCCTAATCTCTGGGCTTAATCCGCCGTGCACACAGAGCACCTTGCCGTCAATGATAGCCGCCAGGGCCAGGAAATCAAAGACTTGACAGCATGCTTTCCACACCGACGCATTCCCGTATTTCGTCTGGCATTCTTCGTAGAATCCATACACTTGTGTAATCTGCCGTGACTCGTGATTGCCGCGGACCAGCGTGACGCGATCGGGGTATCTGGCGAGTTTAGTATGACTGTAGAAAGCGTCCCTCGCAAACCCTACTCACTTCGCCTTCAAGCACATCAACAGCGTAAACGTCTCCAAGCTGAAGTATCCTCTGTCCACAAAATCTCCTAGGAATACGTAATTCTGCTGGCCATTCCCTCCCGACCCAGACACGTTCCGTCTGCTCCCTCCGTCAGAATCGTCGTCTGTGCTCCGTCTGCCCGTGACACTGCGACTTCGGCCTCGTTCTTCCTCCTCCTCCTCCTCGCCCTCCTCGTCACCTTCGCCTGGGCTAGTTGCGGTGTAATTGGCGTCAGCCTGGAATCTGCGCTTCATTTTCCGCTTCGCCTTTGGGTCCGTGATGGTCGTGGGCGGCTCAATATCTGCTGCGCTAATGGTCTTGGTGGGTACTGTTGGGCGGACGGCTAGGGTATCATTGGGCATGCCGCCGGCGACTTTGAAGAGCTCGAGGAGGTCGTAGAACTGGCCGTGGATGTCGCCACACACGGTGACGGGTGTCCGAACTGGCTGAATGTTTGATTCTGCACATCCACGGGTTAGCAAGTCTCATGAAGTAGCATTCAGACCGCAGCATCGACGGAAATGCGCCGTTGGCCCCACCTGCGGCACAGCAACTCGAGACAAAGTAGAGACCAAGGAGCCAGGAGTTATTACCTTCCATCAAGCACTCCTTGACTATCTCACACAGCCTCTTCATGTCTGCCTCTGGGAGGTACTTGCACTGCTTCGCCGATTCAAGCCATTCGTCGGGCCCCGCGCCTTTGGAGAGACGTGCCGCGCCCGGCTGCGGCACATCGCTGTCCTTTGCCATCCTGGGGGAGCGTTTCACGTAGGTATGATTCCGTAGTGGTGGATATGTCGAGTCTATCGCTGGGAAAGCGGCGAGTGATTATAAATGAGAGTCTGTCGTGGGACTGCGAGGCGGAGGGTGCGCAGTGAGTGAAGCAGACCGCTACGATATCATCTGTTGCGTGGCGGAATGAAACGGGACGGGCAGGCGTAAAGGGCTGATCAATGGGCGTGGCGCATGACGGTGAGGTACAGTGCACAGGGTGGTGAAGTGGGATGCGCCTGAGGTGTTGGCACGTCCATGGGCACGTCGCAGCTCGCAGCGACCAATTCCCGGCCTAGCACAACGCCTTCCTGCTCTTGGCCGTGGGGACTTTCTGTGCCAGTGCAGCGCCGCGTCTCCAAACATTCTGTCCCGACTCTCCAATACATCACCACCGCACCCCAATCTACCAGCCTGCCTGGATACACACCCTCAACGCCCGCCATGGGTCCGCCCGCAGCTCCACCAGCTCCCGTGAACGGCGTGCTGCCAATCTCGGTGCTGCAGAAGAATGCTCCCGCCGCTGCACCCCGCGGGCCCTCAGCAAAGGCCGCCGCACCCCGTCTTAAGCTTGTGCTACGCCGACTGCCCCCCGGACTGACCAAGGCCGAGTTCGAGGCAGCTCTGGGAGACGACTGGAAGCTCGGCGCCGGCAAGGTGGACTGGCTGCTCTACAAGGCGGGAAAGATATCCAAGGAGTGAGCCTGTTTTCTCCCAAAGCATGCCACCTACTAACGAGCCTGCAGCCTAGCCAAACCATCCCGACCTTCTCGAGCTTACCTAAAAGTCACCTCACAAGAGAATGCCACAGCGCTATCTGACCTCGTTCGACACGCCTCCTTCAACGATGCCGCAAACTCGGCCAGAGACGCTGCCCTCATTGGGCCACCTACCCTCGAATTTGCTCCCAACTCCCGGGCTCCAGGCGGTAGACGCCGCAATGATGCTCGTCAAGGCCTCATCGACCAGGACCCAGAGTTCAAGGACTTTCTCGAGAGCCTCACAAATCCCGTCACCAAGCCAGAAACCAATGGAGAAGGAGCTTCCGAGAAACCGGATAAAGTCACAACAACTCCCCTCATCGAGCACATTAGGGAGAAGAAGGCCAACAAGGACAAGCCCCAGGCCAAGCTTGCTGGTAAGCACGCTCGAGGCGAGTCGCGAGACGACAAGTCCGACAAGGCAGGGGATAAGAAGATCATCAGCAAAGCTGGGAAGGAAAATGCTGCTGCCTCCTCGGAGAAGGGCAGAAAGATGAGCAGGGCAGAGCGGGCTGCTAAAGAAGCCGTCAAGGTTCTGAATAAGGAGGCATCAGCTAAAGTAGCTGAGACAGCATCTCCTACGGCATCGGCTCCCCCGGAAAGAAAACGAGAGCGTGGGAGTGGGATCGCGGCAGCCAAGATACTCCAGCGAGATTTAGGTATAGGACCAGCTCCCGCCCGCAGACGTGGTACGAAGCGTGAAAGCAGTGCAGCACCGCCGGATTCTGCCAACAAACCGGAAGAGACGCCACCAGTGAAAGAGACCCAGGCGGAGGCTAGTGCAACTGCACCTCCAGACAAACAAGCCAACGCCAAAGTACCGGCTGCTCCCAAGCCCCCAAAGGAGTCCAATCGGCCAACTCGTGCAGAGCGACGTGCCCATAAGGCAGCTCGGGAAGAAAAGAATAGCCAACCGAACGCAGAAGGATCCAAGCCGCAACCAAAAACGCCGCCTGCACCTGTCATACTTAAGAAGCCACCAACAGCACCACAGTCTCCCGCGAAAGGCCCTGCTCAGCCACCAAAGGGCCCTGCTGCCTCGCGTGCTACACCTCCTGAGCCGGCAGCCGCGAAAGCTATTCCACCGACCGCCCCAGCCGCAACTCAGAAGGCTGCACAGGTCCCCACGCCGTCGACAACAGCCCCCACATCTACCGGCCGCCAAGCCTTCTTGAAGCATGCCAACCCATCTCAAGGCATCACGGAGCCCTTGATCGAAGCTGCCCTTGCCGTATTCGGCGCCATTGAAAAGGTGGAAATCGACAAGCGTAAAGGGTTCGCGTACGTCGATTTTGCGGATCCGAATGGCTTGCAAAAGGCCATCGCAGGCAGCCCGGTCAAGATTGCGCAGGGCGCAGTGCAAGTGCTGGAGCGGAAGGAGAAGCCTGCTCGGCGACCGCCTGGGCCTGCTGGCCCGCCTACTGGGCCTGCACGTGGTGGCCGTGCTGGCGGCTTTGCTGGTAGAGGTGGAAGAGGAAGGGGTGGCGGAAGAGGGGGCGCGGTTGTGGCGAATGAAGGGGCACAAAACTCGAGCACGAGTGTGCCTGTTACTGCGAGTGCAGTGAATACGCCAGCTGATGCGCCAACTCTAGCGCTGGCTCCGGCTCCGGCTCCTGTTGAGGCTGGGACTTGATCTTCTTGTTCTGGAAAGGAAGGAGAGTATAGCACACGATACACTCCAACATAGCGTGAGCATGTCTCTACGATGACGATACAGCTACGACGACGATGAGCCGCCATGGACCCTATCGAGAGTGCCTGAAAACCCCATACCTATCACGAGATCATCTTTGCCAGGCCCAAAGCCGGTTATCGAAATTTCAATAAGTACAGTAGGATATTCCCCACTCGAGCGTCCTACGACGGGATTTTTCTTTGGACATCTCACCGGAGATCACTCGTTGAATGCCCACTTCACTGCTCAATCCAGGAATGTTATCAAGAGAAGCACATCAAATCTTACAGGTATCACCTCACGATGAGGATGGGTCACTGAACATGGATACTAAGCATGGATTTCGAGAGATAGCCCAAGCGGCAGTATTGGGTTGGCAGTAGGCCTAGCATGTGGATAGTTGAAATGAAACAGTTTTTTGAAAACGAAAACACTGTCTTGTTCTATGCTACAATGCCTTGTCACAGATATCCGTACACTCGTTTGCCGCTGCGTGGGGAGCTTCATAGTATTTTCAGTGTTCCGAATAAGACAGACGTTCGGCATTTTGGACGACTAGTAAACTTGTGAGGGCTACCCCAGATAGCGTTAGCAGAGTGTACGGAGATTGGGTGTGTATCCGCTGCTCTCAGTTTCTATCAGTACGTCAGCCCCATGAACAGGGGCGGGAATGTGTACGAGGATCTATGGCAATGCACTGTAGTCGTTTGGGTAGTGCTTGGCGTGCTAAAAAGTATGGAACGAGGAGGACCATGTCTGGACAGTCACAAACGGTTTTCCGATGGATTCCTAGTATCTAGAACTGGAGATAGTTTTGAAGCCTGAATCGAGAGGTTCAGTTTGGATATGGTCTGGAAAATGTCTGGAAGCAATTTGGTCCTAAAATATCAAAACTCACAAAATCGGGCAAAGAATCACGTGATGCGTATTCCCCCACTTGGCCCCAGCTAGATTACCTTAGGTTCCCTGTACTAGTACTCTCGACCTCACAACGCAACAAGACTTCCTCACAGCTTCTCAGGTTTCCCGTCCAATACGTCAAGTCACAAATCGTGATGAGACCAGTTCATTCTCGTGCTCTTCAGCCTTGCCAGCCGAGTGCAATGTCGCCACCCCCGAACTCGTCGCAGATTCTTCAGTCAATGAGGAAGTGTTTCGGCTTGGCCAGAATCAGCCACAATAGCTTGCATTGGATCGAGCAACTAACTTGGACTGATAATGTGCTGCAGGCTGAACATCATTGGCAGCGCTCGTCAAGGGGCTGGATTGCAGCTGCTGTTGTCCTCGGCTAGACCGATAGCGAATATTAAAAGAGGCTCTTGTTTGTCAGGCTGAACTCGGATTGCCTTCATTCTCTATGACGGCCTCTTCAAGAGCCTTAGAAGACGTCGATGTCTATGCATACGTCCTCGAACGATATGTCGCGCATGCCGAGACATACTCGGAGTAACCCGGATCTACGCACCAGGCCGGCAAGATACTATCCTGAGAGCTTTCGGGAACGACCCAACTCTCCAGCGCCCCAGCTTGAGGAAATTGTGATAATCGAAGAACTGCGTTCGGATTCCGGTTATGCCTCCGATTTTGAAGAGGATCCCTATCCATACCCGGGGCTTTTGAAGGAGCAGCACTACGACTACCGACCATTGCAAGTCAACGGAACAGAAATACGACTCATCGAGCTGGCTCCATCAAAGCATCTAGATGACGAGCTACATTGTCGGCTTATCCACGTAGATCTTCGAGACTTTAGAGATCAATACGAAGCAGTGTCATACACCTGGGGCACTACAGAAGACCCTGAAAAGCTCATCGTCGACGCAGATTTCACGGCAGGAGAAGAACATAGCCCTAGAACATTGGGAGGTCGTCAGCATATTAGTATCACTGCAAATCTTGCGCTTGCTTTGAAAAGATTCCGACGACGCGACAAAGTGCGTCTGATCTGGGCTGATGGCGCAAGCATTGATCAATTCAATCCCGACGAGAAATTCCACCAAATCCCCATCATGCAAGACGTCTATGAAAGCGCTTTTCGAGTCCTCGTTTGGATTGGAGATGCAGAAGAAGAGGGCAGAAAATGTATGGATGTGCTCCGGAGGCTCAGTGACGCCACAACGAAGACTGCCGATATCGATGACACTACTCTAGCTGGCGTTGTTGATATTATATACACCTCTATATACTCTGTTTTTGGACATGAGCGTATGGAGCCTCTAGAGCGCTTCTTCTCTGCGTCAACAGCTGGTCATCCGTGGTTTCTCCGACGGTGGGTTATTCAAGAAGTTGGAGCGTCTCGACAAGCCTGGCTTTACTGCGGCCCATTTCCTCCACTCCAGTGGGAACGCTTTATACGTGCAGTAGAGTTACTCGATCAACACTCGGGCAATATTGATCCAGTAGTCCTGTCAACGATCCTAGCAATCGATGAACTAAAAGACTGGTACAACCGCAAATCCATATGGCGTCGATTTCCCCTTCTAGACCTACTGGTCGAGTTTCATGCATCCAAGTGTGTTGAGCCCAAAGACCACATTAAGGCCCTCGCTGGTCTCTCGGACATGTATACCTTTAACGAAAAACTGTATATCGACGGATGGAAACGAAAGAAAACCGGCAAGAGGATCGAGATTTCCGACCGACAGTTCTGGATCCAATTCGCAATGGAGGTACTTCCCTCTCGTTCCGGCAATAACCTAGAGCTCCTGCACTGCGGCCCTGCTTTTCAATTACCTCGAAACAACAGCCATAGAAGGGAGAGTTCCTGGATTCCAAATTGGACATTGCAGCCGCTGTTTATTCCTTTTCTGAATATTCCCGCCTTTACCGCTGGCTTCGGAAAAAACGCTAGCTTGAAGAATAAAGTGACCCAGTATTCTAATGGAGAACTAGGGTTACAGTTGTTTGGTTGCGACTTTGGACGAGTTGAATGGAAGAGTGAGTCCACCGGCAACCGGATGCCTGATATTGAACATATTCACAACCAAATCGCCGAATGGATACCCAAAGAGCCTTTTGCGGATGTCCTTCCCGCTGCCTATCAGATCGACAAAACAAAAGAACCGTACTGGAGAGCCTTTGCCCGGACGTTGGTAGCAGACCACGCCCTGACCTTCACACTGGAAACACGCATGGTCGGCGAGGTGAACCGAACGGCCTGGGAAGCGAACTTGAAGGAATCGCAGAAAGACATATACTCCGGTTTTCCCGAGCTGTGCAGTCTATCCGAAAAGTTACGAGACTTTATTCCGGTGGGAGACTATTACCACCGCGCCGAGCCGAAGCAGCTGGCAAGAGGGGAGACGAGAAGACTCTCACCTGAAGCTCGTCGGTATGCCAAGTTGGTTAGCAAGACAATGAGTGCACCTGGCGGGGGCCATGGTCGATGCTTCTTCCTGACCCAAGACAGGAAGTATATGGGCATTGGGCCTGACACCATGAGGGAAGGTGACCGCGTTGTAGTGTTCAACAGGGCCCGGACTCCCTTCATCGTACGGCGTTCGAAGAATACCGAATGGTTTCGGCTCATTGGCGACTGTTACGTTCATGGAATCATGCATGGCGAAGTACCTAGGGACCATGAAAGGTATCCTATGGTAACATTCGATATTGTCTGACTGGTGTGGGGCTAAGCACTGTGCCTCGCTACCTCTTTGCTCAGCCTCGAGCTCATGGAATTGTCATTCATGCTTGAATCCACACAAATTCAAGAGCCATTCACGAGCGCAGAGTCCTTTTGCGTTTTCCCTTGTATTATCGATCGTCAAATGCTGAAAGCTACATCGGACTTCGTTGGAGTGCTGATGGGGCAAAGGTAGTGTGTGGCGTCGGTGGCGTCAACGTCAGAAGCCAAAATGTGTGGCCCCCATTAAGCAATTAGCGAGTATGGCCTATTTTTACGAATGAAGGGGTCTCGTTCGACACTCTTTAGATTCAGCCTCGACTTTTCTCGACATCCGTCCATCAAACATCTGTCTTTGAGGCTCTAGTCTTCGAGGCTCTGGTCGTCGAGACTCTATTACAGCCCGTGGAAGCATTCTGTGGTTAGCGTGTAGGTGACTGCAAAGGTAAATTACGGTACTGGGAGCTGATAAGAGAAGTTTAGTTCGCCGGAATAGCCTTTGCAGGGTTATAAAGCCTTTGTTACACAGCATTTACGAGACAAACTAATCGCAGCATGCGTCCATAGGCTGTATGAGATACCCAGCTCGCACAGGCGAAGCGCGCGACAAGGACGTTATGGATAGAGGTAGCTGGGGCATTTCACACCATACGATCATCACCATAACCTTATCTTCAAACACGGGGCGTATTGGTGAAAGGGGGGAAGCGCGTATGCACTCCTCAGCCTTGTCGCCTTGTCGCCTTGTCGCCTTGTCCTTCAGCAAGATCTACTTAATTCTCTTCACATCACCTCAATCCAAGTCTCACTCCTATAACATCACTTCTCACCATCGTCGCTACAAGTCTATATCACACATCTATCATACAGTACTGGGCCATAACTATAGGTACACAGATCTATCACTGCGCGGCCGGAATCTTGCTCTCTCAACACCACTGAGAGGGGTAGCCCAGTTTCTAAGTAGGCAGAATCTCAAGATACACTTTAATTTGCGCTGTTCGAAACTTGACATCGCGCATAGATTTTGTTATCCCGTGGGGGTCCTCCAAGCAGTGGCAAACGAGTGTACACAGAAGTCTTCGTCAGCCTCGTCATGCATACTTCTCAGCCTAATTGCACCCTACCTCCCGAACACAGCGGCTTCGTCAAAGGTCCAAATGTCCGCAGCTCCCTTGACATTGTATGGAGCTGTTTGTCATTGCTCCTACTTTGTACTTGGTCTATACAGCATCTCAACGTGCCGACCCAAGCTAGGCCCCGAAACTGGGTCGATTCTCTCGAACGTCAGGCCTACCTCTTTGGACGCAAAGCCCTTGGAATGCTCTTGACTTTATTAGCGCCTGAGTTTGCTCTTGGAGTAGCGTTCAGTGGGCTCATGTCAGCGTGGCCTTGCACGAAATATCTGAGCTTAGCCGCGGACCAGGATGGGGTTGAGTGGACACTGATGCATTCATTTTTGGCCAATATGGGAGGTTTTGCTATTCAATTTCCTGTTCTAGAGGAGCTACCTGAGGATGTCCCAACAATCGGTCGAAATCCTCCTGGCAGTAGTCACCCATCGGCTAAAAGCGACGACTGCTCGAAATTCTTAAGAGATTTAGAAGTATTCTGCAACAAAAAAGAAGAAAAACATGGTCCGCTTAGTTCTACAGAATGGCGACGACACCCTTCGCATATACATGCGATTCAAAGCGCAGTGTATCGCAAAATTATTTATGGGGGGGAGGAAATGTACAATCCTTACGCCCTCGCTGGAAATATCTGGATTCTGGACGTGTATCAACTCATGGAAGCTCGCAGATCTGGAGTTTGAAACGTCTTCCCGCGGCTACTGAGGGCGAAATTGCAGACAAGAATAAAGGTGACGCTTTGGTGAAGCTTATTGCTATTATGCAGGTTGGCTGGCTTATCGTTCAGCTTATTGTGCGGAAGTTCCACTCAAAGCCCCTAGCGCAGTTAGAGATCATGGTCCTGGCTTACTGCGCCACTTCCCTGGTCACCTACCTCCTACTCTTTCGCAAGCCTCAAGACGCTCAGACGCCTATTTACACGACTCAGGTTCGTGAAGAGCTTCCAACGACCGACGAGATTTCGAGATCACCAAGGCTGGACCATGGTCCTTAAGGAAACAGGGAGGACCTTCACAAAGCTTCAGCTTCCACGATGCCCTCGGGGTAAAGGTTGTCAGCAATATGCCCCTCCTACTCGGCATAGCATTCGGATCCGTCCTGTTTGGATGTCTACACCTCATCGCTTGGGATTTCACATTTCCACATGACGGAGAAAGAATTGGCTGGATTACGTGTGGGATAGTCATGGCTGCTTTGCTCTTTGTGGCTATGATCATGCCGTTTATTCTAGACACGGTTGATTGGGATGCACCTCTGATCGTGCTGAGGATCAATATGGGTTTGAACTACTTGTTATTACCGATTTACATTTTAGCAAGGCTTTATTTGCTAGTGGAGGCGTTTCGGACGCCAGCTTTTTGAGCTCTGAGGTTTTTTCTGCGACGTGGACTTCGAATATTCCGCATATTGAGTAATATGGTCGCATTTATGCATATATATGCCACTGCTTGGGGTGCTCTAATGCAATTTCAGAACTCTCAACGAGATAGAGGCTCTTCGTCTTGGGCTATGAGGAACCACGTTGAAGCACTTCAAACAATGGCAGACAGGTGTACACACGACTGCTCGGGACAGCGCTTGATGAGTGTGCCACCTTTTCACGCCCAGCGCGTCAAGCAGTCTCGGCAAACTACTTGAAATGTTGTCAAGGATCCAATGCTGTGGATTGGGATAGGTTTAATTCTGTTAGCTGTTGCTACTCATAACGGATGTAAAGGATTGGGAACCGTGAATTAGAACCATCGTTAATTCGCCTTCTGTCGCTGCTAGAGCGCTCGACTCTCTTAATTTCAAGACGCACGTGCGATGGCGGCGTTTGAGTGGCTCTGTAAGGCCGAGAGAAACCCACAAGGGATGTAAAGGGTTGGGGACCGTGAATTGGAATGGGTGTGAGTTCACTGTCACAGTCAGAGCCTTTTGCATATATTAGGGAGAATAGTTCGTGAATTAAGTCATCCTCGTTCAACTGCACCCTTCCGACCTCTCGCAACATAGGAATAGAACCACGTCAATCCTCCCTTCATTCAAACCAAAACGTTCGAAAGAAATCGGTTTTAGGTTGCCGCGAGGCGTATCCTGTCTAAAGCCCCAGAGCCCAAAACCCCTCAAATTCCATCTCTTATCTTCCACTGGATTAGCCTCCTCCATCTTGTAAGTATGTCTGTATCTGCGATCTGTAGTAGTAAGAAATAAACAAACAAGCACAAATCAAGCACGCTAATGTAACCAATCAAAGATGATGAAGGACGGATGCGAAGCGAAACGCGCGAGAGACTCGGGAGATGGAGATGAGAGAACAGATATGCAATATAACAACTTCCTCGGTCAAGAATGTACATTTCAAGAGAAGTAACCGTCCCCGTTTCCACCCACTACGTAGCCCACCCTCACTCTCCTTCAACAGCCAAAGAAATGAAGTTTTCCCAATCAACGCGCCAAACCACCCGCCCCAAAAATTAGTTCCTTCCCACTCATTTCCTCATTCATCTCATCCCTCATTCCCCACCCCCTCACCATAAAAGAAAAAGAGGTATTCCAGGACCCTTTCCCATCCTGCCAAAAAATGCCAAAATTTCAAACGCTTGCTAAATGTTCACGAAATGACTGCGGACGAACCAAGCCGAAAAATGAGATGACGGAGAAATGAACAAGGATTTCCCACGCCCCACCCACGCCCAGTGCAGCAGCCGTGGAAGCAGAGACCGACATCGAAGGGTATCAGTGAAGATGTATGGGATATACTGCCAGGTGTAGTATGTATAAGGTATCAACCGGAGAGAGAGAGAATCGGATGGAAATCGCAACCAAAATGCCGCTCGCTAGACCGAGAAAATCCATTTGAGCACACGGAAATGATGAGATTGTAAAATGTGGTTTGCCGGCTTTCCGAAGGAGGGGTGTGAAGTGTGATTGTTGTATATATGTGGGGATGTGGATGATGCGTCGTCGTGAATCGTTTCAGTAGTATTTTGGTGTAATCTCGATGCGGGAAAAGATGCAAGAATAAACGATGCCAAGACCGCAGAGCGTTGGAAAGGTATAGAATATGCAAGGACAATTAATGCATGTAGCCGGTCATAGAAAATGGGATAAGAAACATGTAGGTTGCCAAAAATGGGTGCGTGGGAAGTGCCTGGCTTCCCGAGACATGTTTCGGCCCCATGCCTCGAGACGCCCGCCTTCACTCGACAAACGTGTCCAAAAGCATGCAGTACCCGTATCCGGACAAAGGCGTCGCAAATTAGATGCTTCAGATCATGCCCGCCTCGGGCTGGTACACGCCTTGTTGCAGCTGCTCCGGAGGCATGTTGGCTCTGATCTCTTTTGGGTTCCGGTAAAACTGTGACTGCGTCTCGCGCCTCGACATGCTCGCGTCGTCCGGTGGGATGACCTGCTCCATCATTTGACCGCCACTTCCTGGGGCTGGCGGCGGTGGGGGTGGAGGGATAGCGCCGTACTGTGACACGGTGTGCTCAGTGGGCGAACGCGCATTGCGAGGGAACGGGATTGGCGGCGGGATGCTCTCGTAGGGAGACGGATTGTGGGCTTGATCAGACTGCGGTGATCTGACTCTGTTACGGCTGGTGCTGCGCATCCGCTCTGTGACTGACCGGAACTTGGCTCCGATGTTCTCGCTCACGCTTCCACGTCCACGACGGTGGGTGAGAGGAGAAGTAGTCACGGGAGGAGACGTTTCAAGTAGTGGCGAAGTCGTCTGACTCGTGCCAGTAGGCTTCTCGTCGATGGCGATGTTAATGACCCCAAGGCTGCTCTTAGGACTGTGGCCGAATGCAAGTGGTGGTGGTGGAGGCGGTGGAGGGCCAGCGAGATGCTGAAGCTCAGCAAGCATTGGCGGAGCGTTAGGGTCCTGTTCGATGATGACGATCTGGTTCTCGTGCAGCGTTTCATCAATGCTGGCTCTGAACGGCGGCGGGCTTACTCGTTTGTAGTTGACACCAACCTCTGGCGGTGTGTTCATTCGAGAGTGACCGCGGTTATTGAGAGAGCCACGACGTACGGGAGGCGGTTGCTGTTGGACAGGAGCAGTCTTCTGGAAGTTTCCCTGGAATTTCTCTGGAGGTGCCGACGCAGACCTTGGTGGCTGGGAGATTTTTTGGCCATATACGGTAGCGGGAAGCAAAGGACCAAGAGAATCGTCGGCCTGCAATTCCTCAGACGACTGCAACATACCCAGGTTGTCTGGAATAGTTGGCACGGCAGGAATAACCTCGCCGTTATTTGGGTCGCCGTGCATATACTTAGGGTGGCGCATAGCCCTTGGAGTAGCTGGTAGGCCAATGGCATACGGCGGCAAAGCCATCTGCTTAGGGGAGTAGCGCTTTTGCACCTCAGGGTCAGCGGTCTGGCTGCGCATGATGGGGTCGGCCTGGCTCGAGAGATACGAGGGACTGTTACCCAGATCGGTCTGAGAACGCTCTGAGAAAATTGGGCGATGAGCTAGGTCACCAGGGTGAGGGATAATTGGTGCCGAAGGACGACGAGCCAACGACAAGCGTCTTTCCTCCAACTCCCGGGCAGCAAGCTCCTTCCGGGACATCATTCGGAGATGAGAAGGCTGAGGCGCTAATTGTTCCCTGCCCGTGTTGCCCGACCTTACACTAGAGTTGTTTGAGTGGTAGCTTTCAGGTCTCTCGCTTCTGTCAGGAGATGGTTCCCGCAGGTTTTGACGTGACCGGCTTTGCCCTCTCAGTGACGGAGCAGGAGTACCTCTTCGGCTTGCGGCCATTCGGCGGTCGGGGGAAGCATCACGACGGGCACTGGTGCCTCGTTCTTGAGGTCGGCGACTTGTGCTTCGTTGTCGTGGTCGTACTGGCTCGTCATCACGGCCATCATCGTCGTCTCGGTAGAACAAGGCTTGTGAGTTCATGGGAAGTGGAGAAGACGGCGATCGGGCAATAGGTGCATCACCTCGAGTGTTGCTCCGGCCTCGATCTTCTGCGGGACGACGGCTTGTGGCTCTGCTTGTGGCCCTACTGCCGGCTTTCACACGGTCTGGGGATTCTACGCGTCGAGGAGCCTTCGAAGATGACCGAGCCTTAGTAGCCGCCCTGCTACGGCTGCGATGTCTTGGCCTGCTGCTCGCTACAGACTCAGCTATAGACTCAATGGGAGAAGAGACCCTGTAGTAGCGCTCGTCATCAAAATTTTCAGTGTTTGTACTGGCTTCCTTCTTGGAACGAGGATAAATTCCAGCGTCTTCGGGAGACATTGGCACGGGAGAAGATGGAGAGCGTTTCGCGGGTCGGATGTATCGAACACCAGATCGGCCACGACTTTCAGAAAGATCGCGAGGCCGACTACGAGCTCGCGCGTTGCGGCTTTCGGGGCGTATAACCTCTGGAGGTGGTTTCGGAGTGCGGTTCTCATTGCGGCTCCCACCAGCATGTTGACGAGCATAGAAATTGGCTTCCTCCAGACTGCTGATGTATTGGTCGATGCTTCGAGCCTTTGCGCTTTTTACGCTCGCTCCAGTCAAAGGTGGGCTGAGCTCAGTACCACTGAGAGCGGAATGTGAGACGCTATCAATGGTCTCATGCACTTCTAAATGAAGGCCGTCCGGTTTCCTAGCCCTTGAACCATTTCTCGAACGAGACTGCTGCCTAAGAGTAGCGAAGACGCCATCGGAGGGAGCTGGGACGCTTGCTTGCTTTGCGTTGCTGCTGCTACTATTCCTGGGATCGTAGGTGGTTGCACTAAGGGTGAAATCCTGAGGTGCACTAGAGGACGAAGCACGGCGATGGGAGAAAGGGATCGTCTGACCCTCCCTGCCAGTTGTGTCTACTGCGGTTTGGGGAATAGCAGTGTCCACACGTGCGCTCCGCTCAGGCATGCGATCAGGGATGACCAGCGCTGCAAGATTCGAGGTTGGTCCACGCTCCTGTCGTTCAGAACGGTCAGCGTCGGATTTGGACGGAAGGCGTTTGCGTCGGTATGCTCCTGGAGTAGCAGTCCTGGCCGAAGATGGTTCTCGCAGACCCCGAGTACTGGGTCGCAGCCATTGGTTTGTGGCACCAGCTGGACTAAGGGCAGATTCGGCAATGGGTGTAACTCCAACGTTCATAGGCGTCTGCTCATCAGTGGTTGAGAGCATCTGAGGAGAGGGCTTCTCGCCGAAATTGGTGACCAATTTGAGTGCCGACAACTTCGCCGTGATGCGGCTAGGAACTTGACCACCGGGAGGAGAGAGTGGCGGGCTAAGCTGCGATCCTAGAAGAACCTGTTTCTGTGCCGAAAAAACCGCGTCTTGGGCGCGTGGGGAGAACCAAGGCTCCGAAGACTCGAGGCTGGTGCAGGAGAAGCAGCGTACTGCAAGCTCTGGTTTGCCATGCGAGACAGCCACCTCACCCCACTTGCGCACCAGGAACGACTGTCGCTGCCAGTCATTTGGTAGAAGCAGACAGGTAAGCAGAATGGCTTCCATGAAGTATTTGCGAGACACGTAGACTTCAATCGCCTCGTTCGGTTCACCCAGACCTAGAAGAATGGCGACCGCCGGGTGGATGTCGCCCTTCTCAAGCAGTCGTTGAACAAAAGTCTCGCCGACCTTCTTCTGAGAATCTTGGCCCATAGAGCTAAGAGCTAAAAGCATCCAGTCTGAGGAAGTCATAGATTGCGATCCGACCATAGAAGCCATCATATCGGCTCCAAGGTCTCCAAGCCATTTTGAGAGTAGCACGGAAGCAGGCGTGCCAGGGGCGTGCCGAGCAAGCTCGTCGCGAATTAGAGTCTCGATATCGTCGTCCCACCCAAATACAACACTGAGCATCTGCTGTCGCAGATCGTCTGGAGTACGTTGCTGGCCATACTGCGGTGTCTTGAAACTCACGTCGCTGAGTCGAGCTTTTGTGTACGGGAACAGGTCGAAAAATTTGGGCTTCTTAACATCGTCGGGGCTATGCATGATTTGATTTCGTAGGCTCGAGGATTTGTATGAAGGTTTTGAGGATGTGGTAGAGTAAGATCGAATGGAGATGCTATCCCCAGATGACATGGGAACAGAGGAGGAACCCGAGGAGAAAATCGTTCCTGTACCCGCGGAGCTCATGGATGCTTTAGAGGACCTCGTCGAAGCTGTCGAAGGCTTGTCGTAGCGGTATTTAGGCCCGCCGCCTCGAGACCCGCCGGAAGATCTTGAGCTTTGCGAACCTCTGCTGGATACTGGACTTAGTGGACCAACTCGATCCCGCCTTTCTTCCTCTAGCTGATCCATCTCTTGCGCTATTTTCTGCAGAGGAGACATTGCCACGCCCTCCCCTTCGCTAGACTCCGACTCGATATACACGGGAAGCATTGGAACCATTAGTTTACCTGCAGGATGCGCTGTCACTGGAGTCTCGTTCACACCCTTTCTTCTTCGCTCCTCCAAGGACACTGGTGGAGACGGAGGAGTATTCGCAGGAGGATGTTGTTTATCGGCGACCATCACGGCGGTGCCATTCGGGTTGATGTCGTACTGCTGAACCGTGTGGTTTCGGCCCAAGGTGAACAGCGTTGCAGTTGGCCCATAATTGGCAATGGCAACAATTCCATCGATAGTAGGCACTGGCTCATACGATACCCTCTTCGTGCGAACATCCCACGAACAAGTTTGGCTGTAACGAAAACGTCAGCATTGTCGAGCCGCCAAGTCGAGCGAGTATGCATGAGTGTTGAGCAACTTACCCCTCAGAATATTGCACGATGCGTCCGTTCTTCGACCAACCGAACCAGCATGGCCCGGGTTCCCTGTAGCTTTCGGATTTGTTCAAGATCCTTATTACACAGGGCGCATCCCCATGGGGCGCCTTGGGCACGCTCCACACCCGCAGGTCTCCATCCGAAGTCTGCGTCGCCAACATCTCCGACTTCTGCTTGGAAGACGATCCATGCCAGGCCAATCCTACAAGCGGCGATGGCGCTCTTGGGGTTGTGAGAGTGTGGAGAATTGTAAATGTCGGTTGAAGGGTCGTGATAAGAATAGATCCGTTCAAGTAACTACCCGTAGTCAGTCATACCACGCAGCGTGGTTCGAATAGAGCTTCTAATTACCCAATTGCAAACGTTCTACAGTCCGCCGCGGGCGCCAGGGCAGTGATTGGGTCGAAAATAGTCCTTGATGAAATATGCTCGGAAGTCGACGGCTCAAACAGAATTACGTTTCCTTGGGCATTGCCTACGCAAGAATCAGCACTTTAGTCAGTTAGAGCAAAAGCGGGAACTCACCAAACGCAACATTGCCGTTCCGCATCCACGCAGCCACCCGGATCTGCTCGTAGGAGGCGAACCGCGCAACCTCCTCTCCGGTAAATAGATCCCACACAATCGCCGTGCTGCCGGCATCATAGCTCACAACGAGCCGTCCAGCACCTCTCTCGCTCACATTGTCCACCGAAATCCACGTCACGTCCTCTCGATGGCGAGTAAAACGGCGCTCAATGGCGAGCGTGTCGTGGTGCAGGCAAAGGATGACATTCCGCTGGGCATACAGCAGAAACGAGGCCGTCGCTGCGCATGGCTCGAAGCCGAACTCGTCGTTGCCGGGTGTGATGCTGGGAGTTGGCGGCTTCATTCTGGTGTCAGATCTCTTGGAGCTTCTCGATTGCGAGCGTTGCCGCGACAGCTGTCCGGTCGACATCTCGCGCACGTCTGGATCAGTCAGTCTGGGGCCCGAGGAGGGGCATATCTCGTCAAGAGTGTCAAGAGGGGGTGCGCGCCAGGAATAGCAACGAAGAGACTCGAACTATGTATATCCGGAGAATTGACCTACCCCAAGGTGCGCGCTAAAGGCAGGGCGGCAGTGTTGCCGGTGCCAGGCGTCTGGAGGGCGGTATGGCGATGCCCCACACAGGTGACTGGGATCTTCTGCCCTGGATGGCGGTATGCATGCGCCCGCTCTGGGAGGGTGTGTGCTGGAAGTACAACGAGGAGCGAGACGTGCAGCTGGAGACGTGAATAAGAGAAGAAAAAGCAGGAAGAGGCGCGAAGAGAGGAGAAAGAGGCCTGGTAGCTTGCGTGCGAATCAGCGCAGGGCGCTTAGCCAGCATCTGGACGAGGTGATATTGCTCAGAATAGGACGGGGCCCTCTGGGCCAGCGGCTTGGGGCGCTCGGAGCAGCAAGGATGGCCTGGGAGCACTACGAGGGGAGAGACCGGGGACGCTGTCTCTCGGCGTGCTGTTGGACAAATGGGTGAATGCTGAAGCAGGAGTCCCCCCAGTCCCTCTGATCGATTACCAGCTAATCAGAGACGGTGCATTAAGCCAGGACAGCTAGCTTTCCGGGATGAGGGTGACACGACACCTACCAGAGGCGGGTTTCTGAACTGTGCCTGCTTAGGCGGCTGGAGTCGAGAAAAGAGAGGCTTTGAAGCAGCGATTGGGCAGACCTCCATGCAAGCCCTCCCACCCGTCACGCGTGGATTTGGCTTAGAGCCAAGCGGACCAGTCCGGCGGGCCGTGTCTGCACAAAATCATTGGCGCAACGCACGCACGCGGCGTCGTGTCGCTGGGGGAGGGCTAGTCAGAGGCCGTGTGGAGGATTTGGGGGAATATCAATCATGAAGACACTTATTTTTGACCATCACGACTCAACACCAACCGCCCATCGCCAACCTCTAGACGCCACCAACAAGGCGGCAGACGGCAGACGGCAGACAGCAGACCAGCGGCAGAGATGACTACGCAGTCGCGCGGGACTGTACTGCGAACTGTCGGTCCCGTACCGCGCGGTGGGACCAGATCGTTCCTGATCACCGCCGATGGTTCCTCCTGTTTGGCTCTTCATGCGGTTGTTGTGCTCCCCAACTCCAGCTCGGCGGCTTCAGCACGGCTTCTTTGCAACGTCTGCGCATGAATGACGCTTACCAGCCGCGTTGTCCTCGCCAGATCAGGCTGCGTGTGCTCGCACGCTGCAACTGGACCCGCAATGGGCCTCGCAGTGGGCCGCCTCGCAGCAAACTCCGCCTGCATATTTGGGATAGAAACGTCCCGCTATCTCCGCTCCCTTGTGGCTACTCTCGTGTGTTTCCGCCCTGGTCGCCAGGTCAACCTGGAGACCGCGCTGCCGTCGAGGCGCCTCCCGTGCAACTTACATACATACGGCGGCCCCAGCTCCCGTCGATCAGAGCGAGTAGTCGTGCTGCAAAATGTCAGTGCAAACGATGCGATGCTGGCCTTATGGCGCATGCTAGTCTTAACCCGCTGCCCGCTGTCATACGCGTGCCGAAAGCGACGGCCACGTTATGCCTTAGATATTAGCAGGGGCCGACGCTGTAGTGCTAGAGTCGACGCGATAACGTAGAGACATCACACGAGCATCACACAATGCTGTTGCGCTTCCAACGAGCGCCGGCCTTTGGTGGTTGTGGAGTTGCTGTAAGCGCCCACGCTTGGTCTCCCCCCAGCGACCGCCTCTCCAGCCCCTCACCCCACGGCATTAGTCCCACAGTCGTATCAGATGTGATTTGGTGTGAAAATAGTGCTCAAGTGCATATTTTAGCTATTTAACTACTCTTCTAGAATGCTAGCCATATGCTGCCAGGGTCTGTAGACCGACCTAGCCAGTGAGATCTGCCATCACAACTCATTGCCCAACCAGCCTCCTCCATTCGCAGTGATTCACACCCCTAAAATCCGGTCCGATCCTTCCATCGCGCCGGCATCCCCTATCCGTCCCCTCCCAGCCTCCAATCGGACTCTGTCCATCGCCATACGAGATGTGATGAGCCGCACGCTACGCTAGCAGTCACTGCATACGCGAGGGTCCGGTCCGTGATGCGGCTTGCGGGGCCATCGATACGACGATAAAGGTCGTCTTCCCCTCCTCCAGTCGCGACCGCCGTGGCGGCGACGGATGCAGAACGTGAATGTGATGGCGGCGTCGTGCAGTGTGACGGCGTGCGAACATATCACCGTTGTCGCGGCCGTTGCCAGAACCGCGGCTCGCTTCACGCTGGACTGGTCGAGATGAGTATCGCGCCAAGCATGAGCCCTGCTAATCACACTTGGTGTCCAAGGTAATCGATAAGGCGAAGCAAGTTGATTGCGACGATGCGGTTGCAGTCGCGAAGAGCTTCAGTGGTTTGTGACGCTTGATCACGTGGCATGACTCGGTACTGAGTCATTGGGCGAGACTTAGTCATCCGGGTCATGTGACTTCACGTGATCGTCAATGAAGCTGCCTTTCGCAGTGATCAAGGACCACAACGAAAGCCACCCAACACGATAGCGCTACAAAGGTCGTGCAGTACCGGTGATGTAGCACGTCTCATGTAGTGGTAGTATTTGCCATCAAAACTAACCCGGACCAGTCAGCAATGGTCGCGTCATGATTGGTGTGATGGGCTTACCATGACAGTTCGAGTTTTACAGTCATCGCCACGTCGCATTCATTCTGGGGTCTCAGGTGATTCTGAAATGGGAGTCATTGGCTTAGACGGGCGGCGTTGCTTGCGTCCGCTGCTGCGCCTGCGCTTCGACTTGGGTTTCTCGGAGGCATAGAGTGGCAACAGAGGGAATGCTTGGCCGAGAGGTAGCTGGCGTGGCGGTGCAGGTGCTTCGTGGAGAAGTGGCGGAGTGATGAGGCCAGATTCATCGTCGACATCGTCGCCGAAGAGATCAGAGTCGCTGATGAATGCGCTGGGTGCGCTGGTGTGGAAGGCGTTCAGTGACTTGCCCGTGGGCCAACTGGGATACGCGCACGTGGAGCCCCGGCTGGAGGAAGTGCTGTCGTGGTAGCTACCGAACATTGATCCAGAGGGCGACGACATGTTGCCGATCGATATGGGTTTCGAGGGTGAGGACTGCGGTGAGGATTCGAAATACATTTTGTATTCGGGCGTGTTGTGGTTATGGGGTTGTTGTTGGGTGCAAAACCGGATACGCGTTCGCTCGCGTCTCGGGAATCGGCCGTAAGTATGACGACGGTGGTGTAAGTTTTTCTAAGCAGCGTGTGCAGGATGGATGCCAGAAAGCAGGATGCGGGCGAGTTTAAGTCTATTGCTGGACAGGAGAGCAGGATCAGGAGGCAATATCAGGAGCTTGCGGCGTTGTTGGTGTCTCGAATAATTCTATCACCTGGCTGTGTGGGGGCAGGGCGCCGTCCATATGATATACGACGCCGGAGTGACAGGTAGCAGACTCTGAAGCCCACGGCGGACGCCACGTCCCGTTGCATGATTCGGAATGGACCACTGGCAATGCTTCTGGCTCATGAATTAAACTTGACTCACCCCCTCCGTCTTCACCGCCGATGCTTTTCGGCCACTAAAAGCCTGGAGGCCCGACCGCTCTTTCAAACTCACCCACTAGAATCGCCCCGAGTCGGGCTTCTCCCGCAACGCCGCGGCCCCCGGAATGCCCCGGTAATAGCCCTTTCGCCCTCTGGAGTCCGGCTTGAAGGCCGGCTGCCCTGCCTGTTCAGCACATGAAGGCCCAAATTCCGGTTGTTGCGCAGAGTCTGCAACTGGTGACTTGTCACCGCCGCCGCGCTGCTGGCACTGCTTGCATCAGAGGACACTTTACACGTCGCACATGTGCCACCGCTCCAACACCGCAACTCTGCGCCGTGACCGCCTCCTTGTTGATCCTGAAAAAGCAGCAGCTCATCCCGCAAGACGGTTTGATTGTGCACGGGTGAGACAGATCCCACGCTGATCGACTCCCACGCGCCACTCCACGGCACAGTTGAGACTCTCATCCTCCGCATCTTCCCCGGCCGAGCTTTCTCCATTATGGAACGGCAAGCCGAGGAGGAAGACCGTCTGCTCGGAAAGCTGCCACGCTGATCCCACAGGCGTGTTGGTTGGTCCAGCACAGCGAAACGTGCTGTCGATTTTCTGATAAGAGGCTCTAGGTGTCTCCCTCCCTGCGCAGACTTGCACCAGACCTCTTTGCCAGACAGCTTTCGAGGCCTCGAATCGCATCCCCAGCGCACCGCAGGTGACGCGACAGAGTCTCGATCCTGTGGCCGACCGCTAGGCAGCGAGCACGACTCGATGTCGAATCGAGCAGAGGAAGCCTTGATCCGAGGTGTGGTTGGGCCCGCGGCCCGGCAAATGAGGCGTTGTTGTTTCTTCTTCCACCATCACAGCGGGCTGGCGGAAGAGACAGCCGCCGTCCGGACACACATCTGACAGCCACCCAACAAGCCTTGGCAGTCCGCGTCTGGCACCTTGTTTTGGGGGCGCGGCAAAAACGCGGGATGATCTTCACTGTGAGGCCGCGACTCGCGACGGGAAATTGAGTCCGAGGTGCTCGTCGGGAACCTGGGGTGCAGTAGCTTTTCGCTCGGATCCAGTCCCTGCTTTTTGCAGCGCGGGTCTCTTCCCTCAGACCCGCGGTGCTTCTGTAGCCTCCGAAATCTCTTCTAGCCCTCCACATCGCGTGGAATGAGGAAGAAGGGAGCCGTTGCGTTGTTTTGGGGGGAATTTCCGCATCGTGGGGACTCCGACGGCCCGCGGGAGGGCGGTCAGTCTCACTCACTTCGGGCAACACAGCGAAGTTGCGCACTCCGTGTGTATATTGCATTACCAGGATAATATCCATCGTGTGCGAGTGGGGGATCACGTTTCGCGAGCCGTGATTGTCTATCCCCCACGGACAGGAAACGTGACCAACAACCGCACCACCCAACACCCGCCTCACTCTAGAAATCTGTCAAACGGATAATCTTCGGCTCCGTAAGATGTCCCGAGACGAGGCGGCGAGAAGTCCGCGTTGTCGTGGCGGGGTGGTCGGCCCTGTGGAGCTCCCTTTAACCTCTTGACTAGAGAACGTGATCCCTAGATCCTCCGTGATCGGGCCTTTCCAGAAAACGAACCCCATTTCTAGCCGCCTCTCGCCCTGCATTTCGCCTCACGGCTCTGGATCCAGAACCCTCGGTTCAACGTTTTCGCTACAGTTACCCCACAAGTTTCTGGATCTTGCTTGACGCTGGTATTCACCCTGGAACCACAAATGCACGTGTTGGATCATTATAGCGCGCTTCTGTGCATCTAGTTTCTGATGATGTACCAGGGGACCTCAAACAGTGCTAGGCAAGTGTACAAAGCCCAGAGAGAGCGTGTATCTTAGAACGGAACCTCGCGCATAACTCATTAATGGCTGATTATTTCTCGAGGTAATTTTTAGGTGAGTACTGTAAGGAGGTAGCGGAAAGGTTACCCTATTGGAACCCTAAGATGTGAGTAAGCATGTTCATCCGCCTTACCATCACCCGGTTACAGATCTCTTTCGCAGCACACCTTCACCGTAGCGTAACATCTGCCAGTCCCAATTCCCAAATAGCCGGAGCCCTGGCGCTTGATGCTGCCCAAAGAAACGTGGTCGGGAGTTCCGACGTGTGACGTTGGAAACGGGATCACCTGCCATGTTTAGCTCAACCTTCCCACACTATCTTCATGTGAAAGCGTTGGTGAATACCGGCGTCTCGATAAAGAAAGAACGACAAGGCAAGCGCCTTACTACGACGGCGCCTTGATGGTTCATCAACCCCTTTCCACAACAGCCATCATGGCAGAATCCCTTACACACGAAGTGGCAGTAGACGACACTCTATCCATGGGTGGATTCGGTGGTCATCCACGTGTAGAACCACGTGGGAACGAGGTCAGTGCTTTCTCATAAGCTGGTACCCTAATGCATGGCGATACCCGCTGTGCCGTCTTAGAGTGCTTGGCGATAAATCCAACGAAATTTCTTCATCTTCAGCAAGTCTGAATTCTCTGCACTGGTATCAGAATGTTAGAGGGTCGTTGACGGCATAATTCCTTCTGTCAGAATTCGTTACTGTTCAGTACTTTCGTCCAAATTGATCCGAAGCACGGAACAACTTCTCCTCGAAAATCAAGCCTGCCCTTCTTATGGCTTTGGTAAGCAGATGAGCTTGGTTGGAGTGGCTTTTTCATACTAGCCCATCATTCAGAGGAGTGTACTTCTATCCGAATCAGATTCGCCATAATGAATTGAGGCACTTCAGACGGCGCCAGACAGGTGTACACAGTCTGTTCAACCTTCTATGCCAAAACCACTTGCACATCAACAACCGCAAAATACGGACAGTAAATCGTGAGCTCCCAGCAATGTCAGCAATCACCTCCGCCCCAACTTCTGCCCAGCTTTTGCCCAGCTTTTATC
The DNA here is from genome assembly GCF_010093595.1 of Mytilinidion resinicola. NCBI lineage: Eukaryota > Fungi > Ascomycota > Dothideomycetes > Mytilinidiales > Mytilinidiaceae > Mytilinidion > Mytilinidion resinicola. Next base: position 1,522,344 of record NW_022985441.1, read on the forward strand.
CGACACCGGAGCCAAGCTTCGTGAACCCGGGTAGCCCCTTCAGCAATTACGAGCTCCATCAACTACAGAACCCTAGCTCCCAGCAACCACTGCCGCCTCTGCCTACACCCCAACCTTATCCGACCCAAGGGCAGAGCTTGATGAACTCTGCTAGCAACCACGCCATTTACGAACCTCATCAACTACAGATTCTGAGTTACGAGCACCCATCTCCGCCTCGGTCTGCACCCCAACCTTATCCGACCCAAGGGAAGAGCTTGCCATGGCTTCGTAGAGAAGAGACGGATTTACCTGATCATCGGTACCCGCAGCCCCCGCCAACTGCGTCCGAGCCCCTCCAGCCTCCACCTACACCTCACGCATTTGAGCCATACACGCTAGAGCTGTCACCACAACAAGAAGATGAGGTACAAAATACGGCTCCAATCGATCATGTCGATCGGGCGATTACAGCGTACAAGAAAGATGGCCTATAAGCTGCATTGAACTGTCTAGACCCGAGCAATGGCATTATCCGTTCTTCTCTCGACGAATTCAAGCGGGTTGCGCATACCAGGGGCCTTGTACTGTTAGGGTTTTGCCCACTACAGCACTATGTCATAAGTTCGGGCACATGGACATCTCACTATTTATGCTCCACTCTTGCTTGCTCCATAGCACTGTAAGGAGTACCCCAGCTAGCATGTCTTTAGTTAGTTAAATGGCAATCTAATTTCCACTCTGTTGAGTTTTACATCCTGCTTAGGACTCGGAGGGCCTATCGAGATGCCCTAAGCAGTTGCGAGGAATGCCTAAACTTATGGCTTGGTACTGTACTAACAAAGGAGCGCTCGGAACAATCTGTCACCATGGAGATTGTACGGGCTTTGGAGAAGACGAGGCTAAAGGGCATTGACACGGTCATGCTGATTTACCTTCGCAAAGTATTTAGTTCCTCTTGACTGTTTACCCTATGTATGTACTAACATGTATAAGGCATGCGGGAAGAATAAATGCCTCGATTATTGCGACGCTATCGCAAATAGCGCGCTTGTAGCATTAGTCCACGCTACCCTACTTGAGCTCCAGATCGCTTCGAAGGATTTTAGCGTCGATGTCCGTGGGATTATTACGTTTTCAACGTGCTGGGAAAGGGGCTTGCCTATCTTGAAGCCAATTCTGCCGTTAGTACTGCCAGCTGGTTAGTCTTTGACTTTGCTCTTCACATAATTCAATGTTAATGCCTTTTGTAGTCATTCCCGTGGACCACTATGACTTGCATATCGGCCATATGTTCGCTGGCTCCGCTAATAAGCTTGCGATCAGTGCTCGCCGAGCTCTATCGAGATTCAACTTCCGAAATTTCTCTAGCGTTATTGCTGGCCAAACTTCGGACAGCGCCATCGAATTTACGGCAGCCTCGCGTTAAGACTCCCCCATTTCTACTTGCCAGGTTGGGACGAAGTTATTGGTCACGCTGAGATCGAGCCTACGCCAAAAAAGTTAGAGCAGGATAAATACCTAACATTGTCGTGGCTTTTTTAGGTTACGAGAGTCTTGAGCATAATGTTTAAAATTACATGGCAGATTTCAGCGAATATTTGTATGATTTTCGACGTCATGGATTGCTTGGTGGTGTGAGATAGCCAAAGCGGTACACACACGTCGAGTTTCCGAACCTATCTACTTGCTAAGTTTTCATTACCAAGTCAGCTTCTCTCATGGATACATCTGTAGTCCGCAGTACGTGATACCAAACCTCGATGAGATGTTTAAAGCCACGTAGACCAAGATGTAAGGTGAGTTGAGTAATCGGGGAGTTTCTCGTGGTATCACGTGACCCACGCGACAACCACCGATCACATCGTAACCCCTATACCAGGATCGAAAATTTTCATTTCCTCCTATCGAATCTGTATCCCACTTTGCTATATCAACATCACATCGAAGAGATATGTCCGGCGGCGAACGCATCTGTATACCGCTTGCTGTTCCCAGCAAGTTCGTACGAAAACATATCTGTATACTGCTTTCTGTACCCAGATATATCGCATGGTACAGAACATTCTACCTCACCGGAGGCGGCGCATTTGTATCTGTAGGCCGCTTAAGCTTCGGAACATCGATCCACGAATGGCCGTACTTCGTCGTCGGTGGGATGTATCTGTACGCCGCACGACCTTCCTTACTCTCTGAATCTGTATACTAAAGCAAGACTACACATCCCCATTAGCCTATAACATGCTATTGTTTTTGCAAGTTAAGAACGGCATGCCTTTAGGGATGAATCCCATCTGTGTTCCATACCAAGCGGGCGCTTTCCACTCTACATCTCTCGCAATTACGTTCCGCATATACGTTCCAGCATCTAAATTCCGGCATCCGTATTGTATCGCCAAGAGCATAATCTAATTGAGCATGACACTCATTTATTTAAGTTCAAACATAGCAGTGTCGCTTCACCTCTAGACCACTTGGTACCCATATTGAAGATACGCGGCTTCATCTCATAGAAGTCTTCAAGAAGAAACGCAAGTCAAAACAGTAACAGTCGTTTCACCTCTGGACCGGCTAGAGTCTGCATATAACGCTATTCAAGAAGCGGAGGAACCGCGCCATCGTTAGAGCCAAGGTCTCCTTTGAGTATACTCTACCTTATAAGATGAACTTTTGAGGTGGAGTCTCGGGTCGAACAATTTCAAACTGGCGAGTTTGCATCTGTAGCCCGCATTGTCCAGGTGGGCTTCTGAGTTCCAACTTCCAGAAAAAACATTTCCAAAGACGGGAAGTTTGCATCTGTAGCGCGCAGTATTAAAGTGAACTAGTCCAGTGAAAGTTTCATGACGAACATCTCCGAAGATGGGGAGTTCGCATCCGTAGTCCGCATTACCTAAATGGACTCATCCAATGAACGTTTTCGAATGAACATTTCCAAAGATGGGGAGTTTACATCTGTAGTCCCCATCACCCTTATATACTTATCTAGTGATAGTTCCGGAATGAACATTTCCAAAGATAGGGAGTTTACATCTGTAGTCCGCAATATCAAAATAAACTCGGCTAGTGAAAGATTTGTAACGAACGACTCCGAGGACGGAGAGTATACATCTGTAGGCCGCGTAGACCGCAATCTGGATTCGAAAACCGCATCACACACCGCCATCTTTCACTCAGCTTTGCGTCTCCTCAGTAAATCTCAAAGGCGTAATTGATGCATCCGTGTACCGCTTTGAGCATGCATCCATATCTGGCATTTCTGAGCAGAACGTACTCACAAAGCTCACATCCACGCACCCAACAGTGTCCGCATACTACATAATTGTTGGCAGACGTGGACAGAACTTTGAACGATACGGAATTGGTCTATGATACGAATTTCAGACAATAATCTACTTTTAAAGTTGTTATTTATTTGACTACAATCACTTGGAGTTGCTGGCATAGTAGCTGCCTACATGCCTAGCCAGTTACAACTTCTACAGAGAGGGGTTGGGGTACGGTGGCCTACCGTGCCTACCGTGCCTACTGCTGTCTCTAATTAGTGCTTCTGCCTACGCGTACAGTCACTTCCTACGTAGTATATAGTTTGGCCTTCGGGCCCCCGAAATAAGACAGAGTTCACGTCAATTTGCAACCTGAGTCAATCTGATTGCTATACCGGCCTACAGATGTCATTCATTGGACAAATACTCGAGTTGTTGGGAAAGGACGGGTAACGGCAAAGCAGATGGTCTTGTATTATACTGCTATTATATTACTGGAGCTGGAGCTGATGCGTTGGAATATGTATACCACAACGATTAGTACATAATCTCAATAGATAACGCTGTAAATGATGCTCCCTGAGATATGCCAGTCAAAATGAAGATGCGGATTACCACGACGCGCGGGAGATATTGTCATCCAGTATGGACAGACCTTATCTTTATTACGAATCTGTTCCACAGAGCGGCATACAGATGAGCCTCGATGTGATACTGTACAGCGGTATACACTTGCAAAAATACATAGAATGACTGGCTGGTGGAAACGTAAGGGGAGTGCTGAGATGATAATGGACTTAGAGAGAATCATCAACAGTCGTCAGCAGAACTGAAACACAACAAAGGAGGTCAGACCACTAAAGAAGAAGACGTAGAGCAGTAAGACGGCGGTAAGAGCAACCTATCCAGACTGAACTTACAAGATACGTAGTCGAAACACCACCAAGAGTCTTAGCGTCTGCTAGCGAACGTGTCGCCTGATGCGATATAGAGTTGTTGGAAACGAGTTTCTAAGATCGGAGCCATCATGTACATAATTTTCGATTTCTGCTGGTGAATATGCTACCTGAATCTGATAAGGTACACAGATGCTGGAAACAAGATTGTAAAGATTACATATTTGAAATTTATTGCGATGAGCTTTAGTATTTATCCTCCCTTCATACTTATCCGCCATGGAATAACCAGGGAAAAATATTAAACCTTCGGTGCAAGTTGCAGTCTTAGTCGAGTGATAGAACTTAGAGATTAGCTCTTCCGAGAACTTTTTATTTACGTGCAAAATAGATGTGGCAAGAAGATATTATTTTCTAACACTACTTGCTCCTGGGATCACGGGTGTCACGTAACAGGAGAGAGAAGAGGCTGTACATGTTGTATTTGATAATGAGGAGAAGGATATAGAGGAGAAGGAGAGGTCTGGAGGAAGATGAGGCTATATGCAAGTGTCATGCGCCTGCCGTAGCCCTCACCGCTTCTCCCTGACACACGTGTCACCTCTTGTATATAGCCTCACCTTCCTCCAGACCCCTCTCTGCTACATCATCATCCAATACATCACATACACGGCATACAGCTCCTTGTTCCGTGACAGTTTGCATCTGTAGTCCGCAGTATTAAAACGGACTCGTCCAGCGAAAGTTTTGTTCTGCTTAGAAGTGGCAGATATGGATGCGGTACACAGATGTATTAAATTATACCTTTGAGATCTGCTGAGGGGATGCGATCTCCGAATTCGAATTGCGGTCTACAGATGTGGTTTGATGAGACCGCTTCTAACATAGGCACGGACGTCTTCGTTAGAGGAAGGTCGTTCGGATTATAGTACTAGGCCATACGGCACCCTTTGTAAGTTTAGGCACACGAACATCTCACTATTCGCGTTCCACTCTTGCTCGCTAGATAGCACTGTAAGGAGTACCCCAACTAGCATGTCTTTAGTTAGTCAAACGGCAGCCCGATTTCCGCTGCGTCGAATTTTACATCCTAATTAGGACTCGTCGGGACACCCCAAGCAGTTGCAAGGAGTACCCAACCTTGTGACTTAGCACTATGGAATGTGCAAGCACGATGACGTTCGCACTCGTCGGGTTAATGTGTGGGTGGGCTCTGTGTTGTTTATGCTCATAAATGCTAAAGCAACACGTGATCGACTACGGCTGCTTGCGCTTGTCCCTTCAGCTCCCTCTTCAGGCATCCATCTACGTAAGTTCAAAATTGCCTCCCCTACATCAATTCCACATAACAACATTTTGCAATACAGAATAAATTGCTCGCCCAAAATGCAGATCTTAGTTAAAAGACGTCCGCCACCACCGTTCCCGAGTCCGTGAGAAGCACGTATCTAAAGCCATCGCAGTAGGCGACATCCCGCCAATCACTTACGAGATTGATCCCAATGCCACCATGGATAACCTCATGACTCAAATCAAAGAAAGTTGGGACGTCTCATTTGACATACAGCGCCTGATTTATGAGGGACAGATCATGGAAAGAGGAGACACTCCTCTGACATGGTACGGCTTCACCGAAGAAAGCACTCCCACAATACATCTTGTATTGCGCATCGGGGGATGGGGTTCTGCTTTGATCACCCAGACGTGTAAGTTGGGTTTTTGGGGACACGAGCAGAGGGAAGAGCTTGCTGATGGGTTGGATTCTAGGGGATCGCAAAAGTTTTCCCGCGTATGGGGTCGGGAGAGAAAAGACAGTGCGGCATCTCAAGGGCATGATCTGCGAGAAGACGGGGCTGAGGCCTGAGAGGCAGCATCTTACGTTTAAGGGGAAGGAGGTTGGGGACGAGCAGACGTTGGCTGAACTGGGGGTGAGGAGTTACGAAGTTTTTCGGCTTTCGCGCGTTGAAGATTGGCCAAGAGACTTCGGTAATGAGTTTGATATGATTAATGCTAAAATATGGTGCTGAGCTTAAAGCAGGAGACAGTTGGATTCGCTCCCTCATACCACATACGACATTTCTTGATGGAGTTCTTCAGAAACAATTCCCTAAGCATGCCGCTCTACTCTCGCGTTTCCCACTCCGGAGTTAGCATTCCTCGAGTCTCAAATGACAGTCTGATACGGCCTTTGCAAGGTTAGTTTGCGTATCAATCTCGAATGAGATCTTTTATAAAGTGAGGAAATTGACCTCGGTTGATGTTCCCATCGGGCTACCGCAATATCACCAGTGCAAAGGCTCTCTCACCTCCAGCTCTCTCACCTTTCTACTAAAATACTAAATTAGTTATATAAATCTTATATCTAAGCATCCCTGCTAACGTTAGTAGGAACTCGTGTAGTGAATCGGAAAGAAGCATAGCGCCAGCATGTGAGGAGAAAGGAATAGAAGATGAGCTTTGGTGACCTGGGACTTTGTCCGTCTTTATTTATCATGCCTTCCTATGAAACCCCTTGTGCGATGCGAAGATGCGTATGTGAGATTGCTGCACCTCATCTCTGCAAGCTCATGCCCATATCCGGTTCCCAAGCAGACAAAGAACCACCAATGACTCTCCTCGCTTTCTTAGAGTCTCCATCTTTCGCCGTTCCTCCCATTAACTCTACACATATGCCCGATCGACCCAACTCTGGATCATACCCTCCGCAGTAGGCTCATACTCCTTCAAGGTTGCTCCCTCACCCTCAACCGCCGTATTCGCCTGGACGAATACTTTCCGTGGCGTCTTCGCCGCCAACACCGCAGGTCTCACCTTGTTTCTATAGAACGGCTCCACCCCTGTGATCTCTTCATACAGCTTCGTGCCACTCTCTACATCCGCTGTCGCCTTGTACACATGCAGTTGCTGCAGATACTTTTCCACCGCCGGGCGACCATGGCTCAGGATCTTGCTGCGCTCGAGGCGGATAGTGAGATCCGATAGATCCTCCTTTGTGTACTCAAGCTCGCAGAACTCAACGCCGGCATTGAGGAAAGTCCGTAAGATAGAAAAGCGCGCTTGCATGTGCGCCTGGCCCCATTTGGCGCTCTTGGGGTCCCAGAACTCGAGGGCAGCAATACCCGCGCGCGCCATGGAGAGGTATGCCGCGTACAAAATATCCCCAGCGGCGCCATCGATATCCTCAGTGCCGTCGCCGAAACCAAAGATCTTGAGGATGGAGAAGTCGCAGCTGAGTGCCATGGCGACGCACTCGGCGCGGCATTCCTCGTAGGAGGCGGCGACGGGGCCGAAGACAGAGCCCCATGTTTGCCCGGGTTTGTACCAGGACTTAATGGGCTGGCCGTCTAGGGGGCTCGTGGGGGGGGAGGACTTGTCGAAGTTGAAGACGCCTGGGGAGGTTTCTTGGAGGAGTTTGCCACAGCCGTGGCCAAGGAGTTCGTGGAGGCCGACTTGGACTTCGAAGGCCGGGTCACGGCAGCGGTTGTAGACGTCTAAATCCGAAGCTTTTATGAAGGGAATGGGTTCATTCGGGGACTTGGCGGATAGGACGTTGCCTAGGGAGACATTCTTGAAGCCAATATTTTGTCGGATATCGTCGTAGTTTGGGATGTTTATACCAGCGGGAATTCTAGGTTGACCGTTAATTTTGGAGATCGGTTTGGAGAGATGATGGACCTACCCGCTTCCGGCAAATGTCAGAACCTCTAAGGAGGTGAAGTCCGGACTGAGGAACTTGTCTTTCTCGAAGTCCTTGCCCCATGGTAGGAGTGGAATTAGACTCGGAGCTGTTTCAACGAGCTTCCCGAAAGCCGCCGTTCGCTCCTTGTTTACCGTTGCCACAAAACCTTCCCACTCACCGCGAATTCCATGAGGATCTCGGTATGTCTCAACGAAGCCGATATCCGTCTCTACTGCCGGCCCAATATCTTTAATCCAATACCTCTGGCTCTCCTTATAGGCCTCCAACGATCCAGATGCGAAAGACTTGACATACTCTTTCATCATCCCCCTCTCCGTATCATTCGCAGCATACTCTCCCGCCTTCTTCAGCGCATCCGCAATCTTCCCCATCTCAACTGCATGATCACCAAACACAAGCTTCACCTTCTTCCCCGCCAACTTCCCATCCAGCGTCCACTCACTTTCTTTCAAATCTCTCTCTTCCGCACTCGGATCTTTACTCGCCGACGCAATCAGTACCTCGAACCCCTCCCCCGTCTTCCTTAACCTCGTGTTCTCGGGTAATAGTTTCTTCGCCTCCAGGAAATCACTAACCACCGCAATCTCCTCTTTCGTAATATCCCCCGAATCAGGGTAATACGTGCTCACGTGCCCCGCATCCGGATACCCTAGATGCATCTCGCCCGCCGTGTTGCCCTCATACAACCTCCCCTGAACCTTAGCCCATAGCTCCTTCGTCGTCGGCGATACAGAAGCTAACGCATGGAACTTCTCAGGCGAGATCCGCGGAATGAATTTTGAGTCGCCAAAAGACTTGTAATTGCCCAGATTCCCTAGAAACTGCGCCGTGTAGCCTAAAAACGCAGCGAGGTCGTCGTCAGATAGCCCAGCGGTCTCCTGCAGCGCTTTCCAGTCGCCAGAAGTGTGTTTATGAAGTGCGATTATGAGATCGTAGAGGGGTTCGGATTCGGGGGAGACTTGGCGGAGGACGATGCGGGTACCCGCGAAGCAAGCTCTAAGGTAGGTGTAAGCAGAGGCTACCTGCAGAGGGCACGTAATGGTATCTTTTTGAGGAAAGATGGGGATGAAAGAGGCGAGAGGGTTCCTTACACGGAGATCCAATGCGCATATAGCTTCTCTTTGTCGGTCAGGGCTTCAAAGTGGGGTTTGATTTGCAAAGGCACGATCGTCGGCGGGCTGTCGGCCAGGTACTGTTTGAGGGATTGGGCGTCCATTGTACTTGTAGTACTCCCCTGAGAGGTGTTTCGGGTCGGATTTCGGGTAAGAAAGCTCGACGGAGGGTGGAAGCCTGGTGGTGCTGTGAGGAGGCTTTGTGGTGGTAGTGGAGGTAGGTGAGGTGGAAGGGGTCGTGTTGTTCAAGGTCGAGGATCGAGCGCGGGGAACGACGTGGGGTATCATCGAGGGGCTTGAGGCCCATTCAAAAACGACCATTTGTACCATATCGTCTTCTTTCACCGACAAAGGTCTTCTGTAAGTGAACTTCGTGTGGAATTAAATGGCAGGCTCAGCGCAATATTGTCTTGGGAGAACGGCGGGTATAGCTCATTAAATATTCTACTGGGAGCTCCGTTAGTATTGTTCTCTTTCACCTTTGTGCTACCTAGCCTCACCTTTCTTGACCGGAAACCTATTCTGCCTGGCCTTTTTTTGACCGACAATCTGCTTCGCCTCACCTGCCGTGCTCTTTTTTTGCCTTGTTTCCTGAATTCCCTTCGCCTCACCATTTCTTGCACTTCCTTCATCGCCTGACTCTTCCAAAACGTCGGAACCTGGAACGATCTGTAGTACGAAGTACCGCAGCCCTAAAGAGTGACCCATGAAACATTACTATTTTGTTTACAAAATTAGCTTTGAAGTACCTCTTTCTTACTATTTCTCCCACTTGAATTCTCTAAACAACACTACCAGTCTCACATTGAGGCATACCTTTGTAGCAACACTCCTTTAACATATACATGACCGCAGTGGAAGTACTTCATCACTGTGAGATATGCACATATTAACTTGATCTGGAACACTCTTTCGGGAGAAGACTCGACTTCCATAGCCGCGCTTCTAGCTGGTTTGTAGCACACATTCTCTCCCCGACCAAAACCCACGAGAACGCAATGGTAGCCAAATAGTCTAAGATACCCGCCTCGGGTTACTTGCATGGTAGAGCTTTGCTTTGCGGAACTAATTCTCCAAGCCCTGTGCCACTAGGAAATAGATAAAATGAAAACGACCACCAGGTTAGACCTCGTTCAAGAGGCCGACGGGTAAACGGCCTCAAGCCTGACTGAAGGTTGTGTTCATATATGTCAGATGGCCGTACTTCCAAAAAGAATACAAAGCGTATACAATTTCATGGCAGACTACTACTACTTCATAATCGAGGGCTATGAGCAGCCGTTCGGATACATTCGCAAATCCAAAGTCGAGCAAATCGTGTGGCCTGACTACTGGAAGACGAACCACGATGACAAGCTCATCACTCTCAACTCCGGCTCCGGAATTGAAGACAGAAATGGGTACTTGGACAAGACTCTGCGACAGATCCACGAGAAGGGCGAGGTTTCAGAGCCCCGAAAACTGTTTGACGAGCCGTACGGAATCCAGGGACCTGATGGCAAAGCCGTCCTAATCATGAATCGCTCGGCAGCAGGAATGTTTGGTATTCGAACGTATGGGGTGTTTCTTATTGCGTATATCCAGACCGACGGGGTAAGGAAGTTCTGGGTCGCGCAAAGGTCTCAGAAGAAGATGACATACCCAGGCAAACTCGACATGTGCGTGGCTGGCAGTCACCGAGCACAGGAAGCGCCCATTGGTTGCCTTGCGTGAGAGGGCGAGGAAGAAGCCTCACTCCGTGAGGCCTACACGCGAAAATGGGCACATTCGTGCGGGGCTGTAACCTATCAAATGAGCGTCTACGACTCTGGCAAACCAGCTAGTCGAGCGCAGACTCAGTACGCCTACGAGATAGAGTTGCCCACGGATATGGCTCCAAAGCCATGCGATGGTGAAGTTGAAGAATTCAAGTTGATGACCTTGGAGGAAGTTCGGGACAGTCTGTTTCAGAGGGACTTTAAGTTGAACATTGCAATGACATGGATGGACTAGCTTATCTGGCACGGGCATATGCACGCGGAGAATGAGGAGAACTGCCTTGAGATTTGCGCAAGACTTCACCGAAATCTCGACTTTTTTGTAGCTTAGCTTCAGGACTGCCGGGTGCATGCTCCCTGCTAATCATGCAGACGTATAGTAGGCAACGAGTTTGAAATGCAAGGCGTATCGGTCAAGTGACTCCCGGGCGCTATGCCGGGTTTTTGAGATAGCATGCTGAGTGGTCAAGGGTTCTGCTTTGCTTATCACTGCTGCCTCAGAGCGGCTCAGGTGGTATGCTCGAGGTACACACCGAAGGCTTCGTAGTGATTAGATACGAATACTGGAAAGCCGGACCATGATAAAGCGCTGTGGCAACATCGATATGGATTGAAGAGACAGTCTTATGAGCGATGACATGATGGCAGGTCTGAGGGCACTGGGACTTGATAAGCAACTGTCTACGCTCATACACCAGGCAATCCAACTCACGAAAGTGGTCATTCGAAGATTGGAGAGTTCTGAAGACAGGGAAGTAAAGAAAGATCCCAAAACTTTGGGAAGATTTATCATCGCCCTGAGAGGGATGCCCGAGCTTCAGATCCTTTTGAAACTTCAATGAGACGTCCTTGGCCATAATGAAAAGCCTGATCAATCTCTCAGGCTATTGTAAGCAAATGTTGACGGGGATGATTTCCCAGTCAGCGGCTATTAGGGAAGTCCACGGTACGGGCAAGTCTGCTAGATGTATGTACGTTCCCCTTTCCCAAATCCGATTGCAAATCGAAGCTTCATAGAAGCCTGCTCCTGAACTTGTTCGCGTCATTGGTCGTCATGAAAGCTTTGAGGCGGTGATGCATTTTCCCAGGAATACGATCCTTCACAGACATGCTTCGGAGGATTCTTTCCCAAGTTTGCATAATGTATGCAACCGAAATATTCGCAGTAGGCCAATCGTTGAGCACTTTCGCATTCGCAAGTTACCAACAGTGGGTTCGTTCAGTTCTTTGAATTAGGATACTAAGGGCCATTTTCATGCTGAAATCAACAGAACCGACAACAACGAGATGTAGAAAGACTCTAATAGTACCCATAAACACTTCTACTGCGTCAACTGCTACATAGCACCCCTCTGGATCCACAGCCTCCCCACCCCTTACACCACCGCCGCCACCGCCGCCACCACCGCCACCACTCCCACCACCCACGCCATCACCCCTCCCACCCCAACCCTCCCCGCCTCCGACGAAGGCTTCCCCGTTCCTGATACCACCTCCGGCCACCCAATCTCCCTCACCCCATCCACCCGACACACAACCCCACACTTCCCCTCCGCCCGCTTCCCCGGCCCCTTCACCGGCCCACTCGTATTAAACACCGCCTCGACCCACTCCAGCACCAGCACCGCGCTGCCCCCCTGCGCCATCTCCCCCGTCCAGCTGCCGCCATCGCCCCAGAGGTTCATGAAGATGCCTGACGGTCGTTGGGGGACGCTGTAGGTGTTTGCCGCGACGAGGGCGTCGTCGAGGAACCAGTGGGTGGCGTGGGCGAGCCAGTCGATGCGGTGCGTGTGGAAGAGGGACCAGGGGGGCAGCGCGGTGGATGTGATGGAGGCTTGGGGGATTGCGTTGCCGGCTTTGTCGAGGTCGGGTTGGTTGGTGTATCTGTGATAGAGTTAGATGGGGCGTGAGTGGGTTGGGTGTGCGAGGGGATGGAGGTTGGGGAGGAGTAATGGGAGTGAAGGTGGTGGAAGAGGGTAGAGAGGAGCCGAGTGGCATGCACATTGGGATTGAGTAACATTGAGCTTGGGGATGGCGAACCTGATCGTGCCCAAGGGGTCCTGCGTTAAGATCTCGATGTCGCTCTCATTATCGTCATTGGACCAAGTGAATAGGCCAGCGCAGGCGCCTTTGCTAGCCTCAGACCCATTGCTCCCCACTACCCGCGCGTGGAAGCGGATGCTGGCATGTTTGATGTTCTGCTGCATGCTTTGGATTTCGGCCGTGAATTGGGTATGTGAGTTGTTGCGATAGGTATTCAGTGTTAGCGCTGTGCCGTTTCCATTTTTGCCGGTCACTATATGAAGCGTTAGTCTGATATCAGTCTTGCATGCGGTATAAAACTAGTGAGTGGAGAGTGATAGTACGGGCTAAAGCTCGAGGGCTGGACTTCACTTACATATTCCCACATTCTCCACCAGGTTGATTCGCTCTAGCGGAGAGTCCGACGACGCAGGAGAGGTCCAGTTCTGTATCCACCAGTCCGCGTTCCATGCGTCGCTGGTCAAGTGGTCCGGACTCAAGTTGCGGAAGTCCCAGAAGCGGTGGAATGTGAAGTAAGCTGTGTCATTACCGCCGTCGACGGTGTAGCAAGAGCAGTTGGGTGAGTTGTCTTTGGCGGGGTTCGTTCTTGGGTCGTCGGCTAGTGAGAGAGCACGGAAGGCGCCTAACATGCTAAAGAGTGGAAGGAAGGTGGATGAGCGCATGACTACGGCGGTGTGCGCTGCTATGCTCGATCGTGAACGAGTGACTGACTGCACGATCGAGGATGAATATACTGTGGTGACTGAAAGTATGAAACAGATGAGTGAGGTCGAAGAGAAAAGATCTTAGGAAGTGAAAAGAGAAAATTGAATGTATAAGGTGATGACAGAGTCCAGACAGCAGGACGTGGCTGAGGTTCGCAACTTCACCATTTAGGTAACGAACCAAGCTGAGAACACGGCTGCGCCTCCCGCCATTTGGCGCTTGTAACGGTGCAACAGCAGGCCACGATAGTGGTATCACGTGGGAGGTTGCGTTCTCTTTTCGTTGCGTGTCCGTGCATACGCTCGGAAAGCTCATATTGCTAGCTACAGGCTCTCTTTACGTCCGATGGCCTAGCGCGGAGACTGAGTCGACCTTGGTCAACCTCCTTTTCTGGGCTAGTGTTGAACTGGCTCGAATATCGATTGGCTAGGAGGCTGCTATTCCCCACTAGACGCGTCCGGAAATACTACCTTATGTGGTTTTGTCGCTTGATTATAGCGCTGCCTCACTGTAAGGCAGACTTCCAAGGAGGGACATACTTCAAGGCGCGCAAAGACTGGCATAAAAGCAAACTAACTCACTTATCACCACATTTAGAACTGTCCGGTTTGTCTGCGAAAGTTTGATACCTACATCATAACATATGTACACTCTGGATGCAGGAGACTCGAAAAAACTGAGGATAAAGGAGACTGAAAAGGTGGTATAATTATCGAGGCAATACTCAAGAAAGACATACGAAGGAAACACACGCTTGGTACATATAGACCAAACCCACAAAACGCAGCCCTACACAAATAGTCCGCCGGTAGGGAAAGGCGGGATATCGAATCCAACGCAAGCACAAGGGCCCTCCCTCTAGCCTCTTTCCAACACCTTTTCTTCTTTCCAACAACTGCTACTCAAGAGATGATCGACGACGGTGGCGCGTACGTAACGGCTGTGTAAGGCCAAAAAGATAAGACATGTTCCGAATAACACCAGCCCGCCAATCGGGTACGAAATGAACTCCCCAAAGCCCGCCCAGTTTCATGAAAAAATGATCTTCGTCTGTTTTCGACCAATTCTTGTTGCCTGTCTATGTGCATTTGCCGTCTACTGCCCTATATTGCTCATCCTCCCGTGCAGTGGGCGTTGGATAGGTTGCGCGTACTTCGATACTGGGACCATGTCGTTTGGGAGCTCCTGCTCGTTGACGCTCTCGTTGTCGAGCTCGATGATCTTAGTCGGGACGTCAGGGATGTCGTCCTGCTTGTACGGTTGCAGGCTATGCCTGTCTGGGGTTGTCGAAGCGCTAGCCATCGACATTGATGTACTTGATCGGTTGTGGATCAGGTCTGGAGTAGGAGGGATGCTCGAGTTGCGGTTGGGATGCAGATAAGAATCCTCCTCTCCAAAGTCACTGCCCCGGCTAGAATGACGCTCGTGACCGTCCAAGGAGGCTGAGGATTGGCGCTTACGCCTCTCGCTGTGGTTGTCGTCTTCACTGTCCGCTTTTTGGGCGAGTTGCAGACCCTCCACGGCTGCAGCGCATTGCTCCGAGATGTTTCGGATGATGTATGCAATGGCGTCGGTCTTGTCCCGGAGATGCCTGTCAGCAACATCTGCCATGCTGAGAGTAGAGAAGCGCTTCCGCGAGACGGGGCTATTGAGTAGACGAGACTCCATGTCGGGTGAGACATCTTCGCCTTCGAGATGCTTGCCATCAACAGTGCTTGCGCGGCTGAAAGCTCGGGACGAGACGCGAGATTCTACGCCGGAAACACCGCGGATCGTACCAACTTCAGAAGCATCCTTCGCATCTGGATGCTCATACTCCTCTTCGGCCTCCTCTGGAACGTCTTCGAAACCTTCCTCAATGTAGCTCGTCAGCTCTGGGGTGGTGTTGAGTGACTTGACAATGTGCTCCATGTGGTGAGTCTGTCCGTCAATCAATGCGCGAAGGTGAAGCACCACACGCTGAGCCTCATCCCTCTGTCGTTGGATGGTGCTGTTAGTGTGTTGGAGAGCAGAAAGATCCTTCTTATTGCGCTTCCTCTCACGCTCAAGCTCCTCGGCAATTTCTTGCTGCAGGACCAAGGCCTCCAGGGCATCGTCACGCTGCTTCTCGGTTCCGGAAAGACGGACGGTGAGGCGGGCAGTGTCATCCTTCTGTTGATCAATAAGACCAGTAAGGCGACGGTTCTCGCGCTTGTGGCTCTCAATCTTAATCTTGAGGTCCTGGGTCTCCTTGGTGAGTTGCTCAGCGAATGCCTGGAACTTAAGGAATTGCTGCTTCCAGCTCTCCAACTCCTCAACCAAAAAGTTGTTCCGCTTGGAGATCTTGGAAACCTCGGTGTCCATGCGAGTCTTGAGATTGATGAAGTCTTGCCATGCCTCCATCGCATCGCGAGAGTATTGGTTACGCTCACGAACAATCTCGTTAAGATGCCTCATCGAGACCTTGGTCATCAGTGGCTTCTTGACTGAGCCACCAAAAATAGCCTTGACTCCGGTGTTACGACCCTATAGTGCAAGGTTAGCTTCTCCGTAATTGCAATGTTGGGGCTTCAGCACGAACCAATTTCTCGCACACGTGGTCCATGACCGTCATAACGGCATCCTGATTCCACCAGTCTGGGTCCTGGATGCTCTCCACCTCACCACGCATCACGATAATTTGACCAGCTGGGATCAACTTTCCGCCTCCGTATGCGGAACGCAGATGCTGTGGAACGCCAGTTGGTGCTACCTCCCCATTAAGGGCCTGAGTGAGACGGTTGATCATCTTGGTTCGCTGGCCAGGGCTGAGAGCAGTCGGGGGGCTGGACGTCAGCACGAAGTTCCGGTCCAAGTCGACGACCAATGCATCGGTAGGGGCGGTGAACAGGGTGCGGCACTCGGCGGTGATACCAAGAATGTAAGGGCCAGGTTCCTGTACCAAGTCCTTGACGTGGCGTGCATGAACCACAGGAACGTACAGACCGCTCCATTCGTACACACGCACGGAGAAACGAACGGTTTCCGCAGCGATGGTGAGCATTGCTGGGTAGTGGCTCACGAAAATGATGCGTCGTGTCGGTGAAACGGCGGCCTCAAGCACACCTACAATGTTGGGGATGGACAGGCACATGAAGAGCGGCCACATGGCGAAGTTCTGGAATCCAGTGGGCGAAGACGGGAACTGATAGCACAGAGCATAGTCCTTCATGTCGATACGCACGAGATCATTGAGTCTAGGAGCTGGGAAACTCAGGATTCGGGAAACCTCCTCTGCATGGAACAGATTGGTAGCCTTATTCCAGTGGATCCACATGCCGCGGAGGTAGTCGCCGAGCAAATTGTACAGCGGGTACCTGGAGAGGAAGCTCAAGCAGTAGGGAATCCAGTATGTCTCCTCGGTGGTGTCGAAGAAGTCGGGCTCGGTACGCTTGCGAAGATCGCGGATCGTCTCAGCTCTCTTCTCGTCGGCCCTGGACCAGACGCGGAGGGCAATTCCGTACAGAGTGTGGGACGAGTCTTGCTGGAGAACGAAGGAATGGTGAACGCAATGCGGCTGGCTCTTCCCAGTGCAGATCTCGACATCATGGGGAAAGCAGGCCTAGTAACATGAGCTTCTATGCTACAGACAACATGGGCTAAGAAATGAGACACCAACCTTCATAGCCGCATGGAGCGACCTTGCAATCTCATTGTCTTGCTCAAGTCGAGGGCTGCTTCCAAGAATCTCTGGAAGCCAGAAAGTACCAACAGCTCCCTTCATGTGGCCAATCTTGCCCTGGCTGGGCGACGGTGCCTTGACCCATTGAGACGGCTCTCTTCCAACACCACATACCATATAGGCGTGGGTCAGAGTCTTGGGTGTTCGCTGGCCAGGCTTGATGGTGAGGGTCGACGGCAGCGGCTGGGTGATTCGAGAATGCAGCGAGGAAGTCCTGCTGGGGATGATGAGGCTGTTGTCGCCCTGGTCCCGCGTGGGAGGGCGCTCGCCGGTGCGAGGACGAAGGCTGAGAGAAGGCGCCATAGTAGAAACGAGGGTATGGAACTGGACGATACTTGGTTGACGTGCTGGTTCAGCTACTGCGAGGCGGGCGGCAGCAAAAGGACAATAGCAACAAGCACCAGCTTTACGTCGACGCGTAAAGGGACAATTAGAAAGAAAGAGAAGCACCTGCGGGCAACGTCTCAGCCGGCAATTGAGGCGACACGGAGGTCACGATGCTGGAGCAGGCCGTGGACTGGCACGAGAAGAACGGAGGGCTGGAGGAGAGGGGATGGGGCGCAATTGAGGGTAGGCTGCTTGGTGAAGCTTGGGGGAGGGCCTCTGAGTGGCTAGTGCCATGCGCCAGTTTCGGCTCGAGGACGTGAAATGAGAACGGACAAGGGCCGCCCTGCAGCAGCACCCGCCGGGGGTTCCTGGTGGTGTCGGCGCTGATATGGCCTGGCCGAAGACTGCCGGCTGCGCTGTGCCCTGAGCCCCCAGGCACGCGCGATTCGGTGCGCCGTGATTGCGGTCCCAGCAGTTCCAAACCATCAGTGAACGACTTCTCCACCACCACCAATCGCAGTGCCTCGCCAATGTCGCATGCTGAACTACACGGCGCAAACCATCGCGAGTGTGATGGGCGAGTCGAGCAAACGACGTGCAGCTGCATTACCTGCGGGCACGCGGGGCGGGGATCGGGATCGGCTTGTGTTGGATGCGATGCTCAGAGGCGTGATACCGAATTGGAGCGGCATCTGCACGGTGCTGCAAGAGTCGACTAGGCCCATCCCAGGCCCGTCGCTTCCAGCAGTCCCGGGCGTGCTGCGGGCGTCGACTTGTGCGTGTGTGGGCGCTGGCGAATGGGCGGTTTTCCCCATGCGAAGTGCCCCTGATCATCGCTCGGCGTTGGGGCCCGCATCCAGAGCGCGCTGTGCCTCTCACGCCTCAAAGCGGCGCTCCCGTCACGGCCGCCGTGCTCGGTCATGGAGCTGCTGTGGAGGAGGCAGTCGGCGGCGACCCGCTGCCGTGCAGGCGGCACTAACAGGACTCGTTGCGCTCGTCTGCGCTCGTCTGCTCGCACGGGGACCAGAGATGCCACCTTCGCGCGGCGCCGTACCGGCGTGGCGTCTTGACTTACGTACCGTGGGTGACTGCTCAGATGTGAAACGCCCGCTGGCGGGAGGATGCAGCAGTGCGGGTCGCAGAGGCCGGCCCTCGCTGCGCTGGGAACGTGGTTCGGAAGTTTGAAAGATCGATAGACGTGAGCTAGCGGCCCACCTGAGGAATTCGGCATCCCGATCTGGCTTTATTCGATGCCAGCCCACCTCGCATCACGAAGGAGTCGCGAGGATGCCCTTGGAGACGGTGCTGGCGATGTGCGAGATTCACCACCACCAACAACCCTTACTGCAGCCACGGTCCTGCCTTCCCCGGTCCCGCGGTCCCATCCCGTCCCTGCGACGGCACTTCCGGCTCGAGTTCCAGGCTTGGCGCGATTTGCCCCCACTGAAGTTGGAAAACTCGGCAGGGTTCAACACGCATCAGGAGCATAAATCGCCGTGGCCGGACACCGCGACCAGCCAGCCTCACGTTGCACCACCGTACGGCATCGGGACCGGCTGAGATCGAGGCTTTTCAACCAACCGTTGTGCCCAAGAAGCAGTCCATCGCTGGCAGTGTCTGAGCCCTCTCGCCGCCGCGTTTCCATCCCTCCACGCCGACCCAACGCCCTGCGCCCAAGTCGGCCACGCTGTGAATGGTGGAAGGCGATTAATTGCTCAGCTCCTCTCCACCCCCGACCCTGCACTGGCCCCCGATCCGCGCTGCACTCTGCGTCGCCTGCATCCCGAGATCTTGCAAAGACTCCACCAGACGCCCGCCCGCGCCGACATGGCCGACCAGCCGCTGTTGAGTGCCCTGTGCAGCATCTGGTACGTTGCAAGCGTGCTTTGATATGACGCCTTACACCACCGCTCCCTTACTGTAGAAGCTAACCTGCCCAAGCAACAACAACCCTCCCAAGTACCGGTGTCCAGGGTGCTCTGCCAGAACGTGCTCGCTCCCGTGCTACAAGCGGCATCAGCAGCGGGCACAGTGCGATGGCAAGCGGGATCCGACCAAATATGTCAAGAAGAACAAGCTACACACGGCTGCTGGCGTTGACCATGACTACAATTTCATTGCCGGCATCGAGCGAGGACTCGACAAGGTCGACAGACTAATGGAAGAGAGCAGCATTGGCGCTGTTAACCGAAGTACCAAACTCCCAGGTAGGAATAGTAATTTTGAAAAACGCATTCAAGAGGCAGGAGTCATCATCGATAGGGCTCCTGCTGGGATGAGCAGGGAGAAGAACAATCGCACGCGTATATCCAATAAGAGGTATGCTAAATTTCCACCCTCTCACTGCCGTCACCTAACAAAATGATAGGGGCAAACACCTTATCTGGACAGTGGAGTGGATACACGAGGATGAACGACGTCAACTAGGCGAGCTCTCTGAGAACGTGGCACTCTCTGAAGCCTATAAAACCCTAGTAACGCAGCCGCCACATCCCTCGAAGAAACGCAAATTAGGACCAGAAGTTGACACGGCCGGCTCTAAACAACGAAGTGATCAGCAAGACCCTGATGCAGATTCGAAAGAAACAGAGCTGAAATCTGAGCCAATCGAGGAATCCGACCCCCAGCACCCCGGAGCACCATCCGAAACTGGAGCAATACCATCCATAGCTGGAGCAATACCAACCGAAGACCGCTTAATCGGATCGCACGATCTGTCCCGCCAGTCCGGCAAAGCTTACTTCTATCTTGTGAAACCGCATACCTCCAGCAACCGGCGTGTCCTCGTTCCCCTCACCGCGGACCAACAGTTGTCCACATGTTTACAGAACCGCGTCGTTTTCGAGTTCCCAACCATCCAGATCCTCTCCACGCCACCGGAGTCGCTCCCGCCCCAATTCCAGCTCGATAGTGACTATCTCGAGCAGGAGCGCAGGGAGCAGCTGGAACTCGGAGAGCTGCTGGCGTTGGTCAAGCCACTGGACGGCATGCCGATCGATGGTGATGTGAAGACCGAAACCGGTACGACCAGCATCGCCGGCCTCGATGATAAGAAGATCTTGGAGGTGCTACGGCGGGACCTGGGGACCCGTTTCTAGTGTGGCACTGAGGCATGCTGCTGTCAGGCGTGTAACGGTGGTGAGTGGATGCAAACGCACCTAGATGACGTACAGTTGCAGCACCGCATCCACACATCACGGTCATGTGGTTGACGATACCGATTGCACTGCAGCTTTTACCGCGCAGTTGCATGATAAGTACATGTACTTGTGGTTGATGAACAGCTGTACATCTAAGCGACAGAGGTCCAGCCACGCCATGGTTTGTGGCGAGCTGGAGTATGCGATAGCCGCTGCTTTGAGCTGGCTGGTGTGTTGGCGTAGCGCGATCGGCCCTGCATGCGCTACATCTAGGTAGGTAGATAAGCTTCCCGAGGCGGGGCGAGGAGCCTGGAAGCTTCATGCCACTGCCGACACCGATGATCAGACGTGTATCTTGAGGATGGTGCAGCGCAGAGACTCTAGGCGTGTTGGAGATATGGCTCTTTGAGTGCGTATATTTGGGAGGGTGCTAGTACAGCATCGACAATAGAAGTCAGCTACATTCAACCTCAAGCATTTCGCTTTCACAAGAGCTTCTTAGACGTCATATCTCATTAACCCACAGCTACCTGTTCTCACCAGTATCGATAAGCAACCTATGCGCGGGGTAGCCATCGTGTCTTTGCTGCTTGAGTAGCCAATCGTATCGAATGTACCTTTGTAGATCTAGTGACAGAAACAGTCTCATGGTCCATTCTGTGTCTAAACATCATTCGAGAAGTCTTCAACCCATTAGGAACGGATATAAACACTTCGATGATTGTAGATTTTCCCTCGGGTAGCATTCAAGTCAAATTCTGGTTCCAAATGAATATTGGATATGACTAATGATACTGAACTCAGGATTCTATACATTCTACATACGTCACACTTCTTTTGATCTGACTGTCTAAATACAGTAATTCATAACCGGCTGAAATTTCTTGAATCTTGAGTATGGTAAGATGGCTTCAGTGCTTATTTAAAGTCTCGTTTTGAAGGAGACGTCAAAGGACCCACCAACCTCAACCGCGTTCTTCCTTCACTAAGCCAAACAACTACGTCCTGCAAAGTAGACGCTTGAAGCAAACCCCCAGGCCCAAAAAAAGCCGAGCAAGGTCACTAGATCTTGATTTAAACAGGTTGCGTAAAAATGCTCATTCCACAATCACGCTCTCAACATCCCTCTCCCTTCGCATTTTTACAACCCCCACCCCTTCATGATCCCAAGCACATAAGCCTCCCCAATAACCCCAAACCCGCCTCCCCTCTCCCCACCCTCCTCACCCAACCCTCTCACCACAAACGGCGCCTCACCCCCCTCAAGCACACAAACCCAACCTCCCCCAACCTCCGTCTCAAACGGCACACGCCCACAGTAACCCCCTGTCGCAACCACACAAACGCTCGCCCACGACACTCCGTAAACCGCCGAATCCGTAACCAGCTTCCCACCCACCCACCCACCCCATCCACCCCCTCCTCATCCATCCACCCCGCTATTCTCATCCTCGAACGCATCAGACACGCCGCCGCCCCTCACCATCCAAGTCTCGAAATCCTCACACCGCGCTTCTAGGCGGCACTTCCGTGTACCGAATCGGGGAGATTCGTCATCAGGGTCTGCGAGAAGGCTTCCAGCCTCCCCTTCTCCCCGTCTACCCGTCTACATGTGATTGTTAGGGATCGGAGAGCTCCGCCGCTTCCCGTTCTCTGATACGCGGTAGGGTCTGTGCCGGCCGCGCGCGCGCGCGCCGTCATGTTCTCAGGTAGCGACGCTACTCGAGGGTCGAAACTGGTGTAGGAGGCCCCCAGGGTGTAGAAGAGAGAGAGAGAGGCGGACTCGGGGTTTGGAATGAGGGAGACGGTGCGGCGTGGTGCGTTGTGATGGGAGATGGTGGGTGTGCCGGGCTGGAGGGGTCTAGGGTACGGATTTCTTGGTGGGGTTCGGAGAGGGGGGGCGGAGCGGATGTCATGATGGTTGTGTGTTGCTTGGTTGGTAGAGAAGTAGGCGGAGGTTGAGATGGACGAAAGGAAAGCTGAGGGGGACTTTGTGCGGGGGGTGGCTAACGGAATGGCGCTTCCTTGTGCTTTCTTCTTCAGAGGAAGTAGGACCGTCTGAGAAGCGACGGCTGTAGGTGCATTCAGGTTTGGGTAGGTTATGGAGCTAATTGTGGAAAGGCTGTGAAGTTGAAGAAGGACCCTAGCGGGCCTAGTGGAAGTAATGTTGAGCCCAGCTTCGCGTATCCGAGACGGTGAAAGGCGAGCATGAATATTTCCCTGAAGCTTCACACGGTTGAAGCATCCCCGTGGTTACCTTTGCAGGCTCCAAACAGAGACAGTTCAAGTGTCCAATTCTCGACGTGCTGGAAATGCCGTGCGAGACTTAGTCTATATCACAGTATCATCTTCGAATCCCTTCACTGTGAGGACCACTAGCGATTATTGCTCGGAACACACGTAGTCCAATTTAACCTCGCCGTCCTCTCTCCAAATCCCCGTTTGTGCAACAGCCTAGGGCCCCTACCGTCAACCTCTTTCTATTCCTCCATCTGGCTTCCATAATCCGGAGAACCCTGACTCGGCACCCAGTCAGACTAATCTACCAAGTGGCGAGCCGCCCTGGCAGTCTTGAAATCCAAGGGGTGTCGCAGTGCCACCATGGGCAGGCTCCGAGCCACGCAGCGTCAGAGGCTTATGCACATAGGAAAGCTTGTTGTATTACCCCGGAACAAGGTTCTTCGGCAGTTTCGTCTGAGCGGGGTTTGGGGATGTTGCGGACAAATAGTGGGAGTTGAGAGGGACGAGTATATATATGAGACGGAGTAGTTGTGAGGAATAGAAGGAAGGTTCGAGAGCCAAGGCGGAGTGGTTACTTTTTTCCAAGATGTGATGTACGGAATTAGCCAGAGTGTGTGTAAGATGATGGCAGGACGCATATTCTCCATCCTCACCCCGCTCTGCAACTGCAAGATCACACAATCTCACGCCACATACACACTCGTGCAGCATTCTCAAGTTCTGCATGTCGCTAAAGTGAAACCGTGTCGCTGACGAACATTCGAGGAGATCGAGGCTGCTGTAGGGGTTGCTGGGTGCCTGGTCGATATTAGCATGCTGGTATAGGGCTGGAGGGATTCAGCGCGGGGCAAGCAGGGTCCTGTTGCTGCGAGCGGGGTTCGCTCTTTGATATGACGTATACCCAGATCATACTCGGATGCCGGAGGATATTGGAAGGCGAAACGATAGTGTGGATACGGCACGCTGAAAGCAGAATGATGTCAAGGTCAGACGGAACGATTTTTAAGCCGTGGTGAGGTTATTTAGTGATTGGACTAGGGCGGTCATGCGTCATTACCGGGGTGGATGTGTCTGGATTGAATGAGGTGCATAATTGAATCTGAACCACTTGAATAAGTGAAGCGAAGTCACCACGAAACGCCAAATCAACATTTCGTCTTGGACATCTACCACATTGGTATCTTTTGGCTAGCGATTGTGACTGAGGACAAGCGAGGTGATGTGATAAGTTGACTGCAGGATGACAGTCTGATCGAGGCTGATAGAAACGATTAGACTTGATTTGAACTGGTATAGAGCAAAAAAAGAATGACTTTCGCTGACCAAAAGCAGGCTTCTTGTCTCGGCTCCGCGTTTTGACTCTTGAGCTGATACTTATAGACAGGGAACGTATATAATAATGTAGCAGTAGAGCGGTACCTTCCGGTGACTAGTGAAGCAAAAGAAATGAAGAAGTTGTCGAAATCGCTATAAGGCTTCGCATATAGTGTTGAACATGGTACTAGGGACCTCACAAAAGGGTACTAGGATAGACCTTGTTTCAGCGAGACGAATCTGATCAGATATGCAAGCAGTCACCAGTCAGCGCACCATCCGGTCGTTCGGAAAGCCCCAGTGGTGATCTTCTGAAAGACGAGACGTGCTCGACAAGGGCTCCGGAACGAAAGGTGGTCAGATAACGGTGCTTGACGTGCCAATTGATAACCATTGACAGTCTCTCGTATGTACAAGGATGAGGCAATACGAGAGTGATTCATGCGGCTGAATGAAAATGAAAGCGGCAGCAGGTTCCGTAGTGCGAAAGTTGTTTTTGGAGAATTCAACGCTTTGAGACAGTTCAAGCAGGATCAAGATGTATCAGCCAGGGACTCCTTAGAGGACAAAGGAGCCTGCAGTGAGGCATGGATGGGAAATCGCGGCAACAAGTAGTATGCGCCCCGCATGACTCTCAGACCACATTACCCCCTGTGCTCTGCAGCGGTTGAGGCGTGTGGATGCTGGGGTTTACGTTGGCCCAACTGGGTGAGGAGGGTCAGGTTTGCTTTTGAAATATGGACAAGAACGTGTTAGAAGGGCGATATCTGGCAACGGTTAAGGTCCGTGAGCAATAGCTGTGAAACCTCAACGCATGGCATGCAGAGGGTGGCAAGTAGTGGTACAGCATGCTTGACAGCCCCAGGCAGCGATTGTACGACAAGATCGACGTCCGACACACTCCATACCACGTACTCGGTCTAAAGAGTGGATCGTGAAGTTGAGGCCGATGTTTTGCCAGGACAACTACCTACATATTTGGCCTGGCGGTGGGCGTTACCAATGGCGACGGAGTGGCACTGTGGCACCTCTGCGAGCCGCAAGTCGTACGACGGGCGTTCTTTAGCAGTTTGTAGCCTCTGCAGAATAGCACAGCAGGGGAGTCTAGGTGTGGTACTAGAATTCGTAGTGGCGCACGCCCTGCGGCAAAGGAGCTGGCGGGTGGTTCCTTGGTTGCGTAAGAAAAGGGGTCTCTGCCGGAGGCTGGGGCTGGCAGCTGGCCATCAGCCACGCGAGAGGGCAGATCTCCCTACAACGGTGCGCGCTGGAGGGGATTGCAGCGTTTCGACGGCGAGTGTCCGGCACAGGGCAGCTGAAGCCAGACCACTCGAGCTGGATGGCGTGCCATACAGAGGTACCAAAGCAGACATGCTCTCGGACAGGCCGCCGACGTCCAACAGCACCATCAGATGCCAACACCAGGGGCAGCTGCAGCGTGTCACTGTGCTAAGCAGGGAGCCTGCGTTCGCGGTCGCCTCAAAATGTGGAGGCTGGGATGGCCGTTGATGAAACACGCCTCTAAGCCGCAGCGGGATAGCGGATCGGAGGAGTTGTCACGCGAGGCATCGTGGGATTTGCCGCGATTCATGGCGCGATAGAACGACTCGCAAAGTTACGTTCGCGGTGCTGCTATCGACGCTCTGGGCCGTCGTCCCGCGCCGGAGTGGGAGGGGAGGAGTTGGAGATCCAGACGAAGACGCTCACGATGCAGGGTGTCTGTAAGCTGCATGAGAAGAGCGGTGCTGCTCCCAGGAGAAAAGCGTTTCTGCACGACCAATTTCCTCAGCAGCGGATCGGCAGAGCGCACCTGGGTAGTTATGTATGCTATGTCAGTGGAGCAGAATTGTGCTGGAATGAGGCGCGGACGAGCTGCGATGTGATGTCTCTGCTGCCAATCTCCTCGGCGTGTGGCATCCATCGGGAGCGCACTCGCCCGCTGTGCGCCGTAGGACAATCCTCAGCGTCGAGGAGGCATCACGCTGCGAACACGCCGCGGGTGAATGTCTGTCTGGAGCGCATCTATTGCAGCACAGCACAACAACAAAACGCGTCGCGATCACGCCCGCAGCGCCCACCACCCACGACCCTGCCACAGCGGCCGGCGCAGGGGCATCTCCAGCATCTTGCGCAGCCTAGCCGCTCCACCGTCGCCCATGCTTGGCGGCTTTTCCGCGCCCACGCAGCCAGCAGCTCTCCTATCACCTCTGTTACCCCTGGAACTAGTTAGCCCCCGAGCAGCGTGCACTATCCCTCCTCCGCAACGGTGCCTGCGCGCGCCCATCGCTCGCAAAAAAACATCGTCGCCCTCGGCCTGCACTCCTCATACTTACATTCACTCCTCCCGCCCGCCATCCTCTCTGCCGCATAGTGCTGTTACGGCCCGGCTGCTCTCCCGCCTACAGCCAGCGTCCACGTTGCGCGTCGCTTCACCAACCATTTCGCATGCCCAGCCACAACTCTCCCCACCCACCTACCTGCGACCCGGCAATTCTCCCACGGCACCCAGCTGCTTAACCAGAGCACCCAAGGAACCATTGCGCACGCCCCTCCACCGCCCAAGAGCGGCCGCCTGCCCGCCCACATGGCATCCTCACCTCCCGGGTCTCCAGCTGGCGGGATCCAGCGCCCCATGTCTGCCATGATCCGCCCGAACCGCAGCTCAAGTCGCATGAGCATGAGCAGCAAGCACGGCGGCGGCGGCAGTCGCGCGTCTGACGAGGACGGCAAGACTGCAGTGAAAGTCGGTAGGTTGGCGCGTATACACATGCACCCTTCCCCGCGACGAGCATCAACAACTGACGTCTAATGCAGCTGTCCGCGTCCGACCTCCACTTAAACCCTCAGATCCAGGCTACGAGCTCGTGCCCCAGCGATTCCGCGCCTCGACATGTGCTACCGCCACCGAAACAAATCTCACCGTCGAATCCGCCCAGGGCAAGAAGTTGTTTGTGTTTGATCGCGTCTTCGGCGAGGACACCGACCAAGAAGGCGTGTGGGAGTACCTCTGCGAGAGCGTAAACTCTTTCGTGCAGGGCTACAATGTCTCCATCCTGGCCTACGGGCAATCGGGCGCTGGAAAGTCCTATACCATGGGTACCACCGGACCCGCCGAGCAAGCCGATCCAAAAATCATGGGTATGGCCCATTTCGAATCTCTTGGCCTTTCTCTCTTGGCCTATCCATCTTCGACTCTCATAGTCTCTGCGCAGCACTACGCCATGGTTGTGAATGTCCGCTAACGACCCTTCAGGTGTCATTCCTCGAGCTGCGGATTTGCTGTTCGAGAAACTCACAGGAAGACCGGCCGGACGCAGGCCCGGTACAGGGCTTCGTGCCCCGTCCAGATACTCCACAGTTGGCCTTCCAGCCGCGTCGAATCTCTCAAAGCCTGCAGACAAGAGCTGGCAGTTGAAGGCCACCTATGTTGAGGTACTGTTTTCCAATCAAGGCACGCGGCGTACATCTAACCTGTATTAGATATACAATGAGCAGCTACGAGATCTTCTGGTCCCCGAGCATGTTCCTATGCACGAACGCACCACAGTGTCCATACGAGAGGATACTAAAGGCAGGATCCTTCTGACAGGACTCACCCAAATTACCATCAACTCAGTCGAGGACTTGCTCAACGCACTGAATTTCGGTTCCTCTATCCGACAGACAGACGCGACGGCTGTTAATGCTAAATCCTCCCGTTCACATGCGGTATTCTCCCTGAATCTTATCCAGAAAAAGAGCTCCACTGCACCCACTTCCGCCCGAGAAAAGCGATTTTCGGTACCAATTGAGGCCATGTCCGGTGGTAACGAGAACTGGGTCACGGTGGACAGCAAGCTCCATTTCGTCGATCTGGCTGGGAGTGAGCGGTTGAAGAACACGCAAGCCCTCGGAGATCGAGCGAAGGAAGGGATTTCGATCAATGCTGGTCTTGCCAGTCTAGGGAAAGTTATCTCGCAGCTGTCGTCCCGAGCAGCTGGATCACACGTTTCCTACCGCGATTCGAGACTCACCCGGCTCCTTCAGGACTCTCTCGGAGGTAACGCCATCACATATATGGTGGCATGTGTGAATCCCGTCGAATTCCATCTCAGCGAGACACTGAACACTGTCCAATATGCGCAGCGAGCCAGAGCTATTCAAAGCAAGCCGCAAATCCAGCAAACCTCCGACGACAGTGACAAACAAGCAACAATCGAGCGGTTACGGGCAGAAGTGTCTTTTCTGCGTGATCAGATCCGATTGTCCGAGAGGACAGAAAGAAAGAAGAATGCTCCCCAAGAGAGGGCCGAACGGCAGAACGAACGCGAAGCCGATCTCCAGAACCAGCTGTTGGATATGCAGGAGAACTTTTCAAAGCTTAGTAACCGTCACGCAAAGCTCATCTCTGAAATCTCGAAAGTTCGCGAAGGCGGCAACTCCGAAGACACGCCGACCCTCAAGGATACGATAGGCGACAACGCGCTAGAGAGGCTGAAACGGTCCAGCTCGTTTGCTGAAGCTGTGGAGCAGGTAGTGTTGGAATACGAACGGACTATCCAGTCTTTGGAGGCAAACCTGTCTAATACTAGGAGTTCTTTGTCCAACAACGAAAGTTCATTGCTCGAAAGGGAGACGAAGATCGCGTACCTGGAGAGCCATGCCCAACAGCTTCAGGCTAGAATCCAGAAATCTGCGGATCGTGAAGCAAACAACGAGCAATATCTGCGCGACCTCGAGGCTAGAGTAGATGGTGTGATATCTGGGGAAGAGAAGAGCAGTACTGTTATTCAAGAGCTCCGGAAAGAGCTGGCGAGAACTAAGGAGAATGAGGCTAGCTGTGAGGAGTACATTTCTACGCTCGAAGAGCGGCTCGCAGAGGCGGATCAGGACCATGAGATGATGCAAAGAGAGATTGATCGCCTAACACACGTTGTTGAACGCCAGCGAAGCATAGGGAAGCTCGACAATCTGCTCTACGAGCTAGATGACATCCGCCGCACCGACGCCAACGACACCGAATCGCTTGTAAACGGGCACTCGAAGAAAGATAGCGACCCATTCCTCGAGAAGAGGTCTTCCGTCGGGAGCAGTACTAGGCAGCTGAATGGCCATGTCGAGTCAATCGAAGAGGAGGATCTCGAGCGACCAACGTCTGCCGGAGCCTCTGAATCTCACGCCGTTGATGGGGAGCGAACCGAGGACCACGAGCACGAGCAAACCGAAAGCTTAGCCCCTACGGAGTTGAACGATCTAACTCAAAGCCCGGCGCAATCAAAATTCGTTGCCGACAAGCTTGAAAATGTCACGCAGGAGCTTTTCGATCTGCGCATGGAGCACGAAACTACTGTCGTGGATTTTGAAAAGCTCGCCAATAAGTACCAGGAAGCACTGCGAACTTTGGCTGCACTACAGGATACTGTGGATGAAGCGCGCCACCGTACACCTTCCTCTACATCATCTCGACCATCATCTTTTTTAGCGGACGCGGGGGTGAACGGGCTAAGAGAAGCAGACGGACAACCGTCATCCTCGCGGACCTTGTCATCGGAATTGTCCTTGCTTGGGGAGTCTACTGGTGCCTCCAATATGGAGGACGACTCGTTCAACACAGCCGACACATCTGATGCTGAGACAGCGCAAGTTAACGCCGGTTTTGCGGACCACTCGGAGGCGCAGGACGAGGCCACACTGGCTCAGGAGATGGAGATGTTGAAGAGATTGCATGCAGAGAAGGAGCAGCGTGTTGCAGAGCTCAATCGCAGCTATGAGGAGCTACACGAGAAACACCAAGACACCCTTGACTACGTCGAGGAGCTGAAGTCCGAAGTTCAGAAGGCCCAGATGGCTCGCCCGTCTTCACCTACGATACAGATTATCCGTCGCAAGTCGAGCCAGAACGTCGTTGCTACTGATCGGGCGAATCGTTCGTTTGCGTCGCTTCGTAATCTGGCCCTCGAGAACTTCGAAGATCAGCCCGACGTTATCCAGAATTTCGAAGTGAACCTCAACGCCATCATGACAGAACTCCACTCACGTTCAGAGCGTGTCACAGCACTGGAGAACGAGGTTGCATCAGTGCGCAAAGAAATGGAGAGCAAGATGAAGTTCATTAGTGGCCTTCAGAAGGAACGGTCCAGCTTGAAAGCATCTTCCCCACTGGACATCTCTGTCGTGTCTTCCATGCGCGATCAGTTATTGCAGAGTGAGGGCCAGATCGAAGCGCTCAAGGAAAGCCACTCTAGCCGGGAACAAGAATTGCAGAATCAGGTTGAGAGCCTCAGGTCTTCTCTACGGGCTCACAACTTACCGGAAGAGCCCGCGTCCCCGATGCCCGGCCAATTTGTCGAGACACCCGCCCCAGAGGCATCCCGAGAATTAGGATCTGCCAACGCCGAGAGCCATCAGAAGCAAATCATCGAACTCCAGGAAGAAGTTCAAAAGTGGCAATCCAAGCACGACGCTAGCGTGCAATCTATGAAGCAGTCCGAAAGGGACCTTCAGGAAACCATCCGAAATTTGGAGACTGAGATGCGTAACATGCAGGCTCAGAATGTGGCACTGGAGGAGCAATCGGGAGCGCAACATGGAGAAGTTGTGGCCAACCTGCAACAGGAGATCGACCATCACAAATCTAAAGCTGCTAGCAATGCAGCTCGTCTTGCCGAACTCGAGCAGTCCCACGCCAACATCATCAAGCAGGTTGAGGAGGACTCCAACTCAAGGGAACTCACCGAGAAAGAGTTGCGTACACACCGGTCTTTGGTGTCGAACCTAGAGAACCAGCTTGAGGAGCACAAGTCTGCCATGGCTATCAACCAGCAAAGCCTCGAATCCATGAAGGAGTCTCATGCGAATCAGCTAATCGCTGTTCAAAATGAGTCGAATGAGAAGCTTGCAGCTCAATTGAGCGAGCATGCTGCCGCCACTGCTGCGCTCAAGGAGGAGCTAGCGAAGGCGCAGTCTCAACACCAGGACAGCACATACATCATTCAGACAGAGCTCGAGAAGGCCCAGGGAACATTGACCAACCTTCTGGCGGCTGCTTCCAAGGTATTGAACGAGGACACAGATGCGGACAGGCTCCAGTCTCACCTTGAATCACTTGTGGAAGGCAGAAAGACTCTCCTCGCTCAATACGAGCAAGCCTCTAAAGACTTGGAGGCTGCTCGGGCCGAGCTTTCAACCGCGGCAGCTAATGTCACTGCTTTGGAAAGTGCAGTTGGGGAACTCAAGTCTATCAATGCAGATACCTTGAAGGAGCTTGAGAAGGTCAGTGAGAAGGAGAAGAAGAGCTCTAACTTAGTACAAGAGCTGGAAGACCAACTCAGCCAGAACTGGGATCAGCATGAGATGGCCAACAATAGGCTTTCCGCACTCCAGACCGAACGTCAAGTTCAGTACGAGGGGATCAATCAAGCAAAGCATGAACTAGAGCGACAATTGGACGAAGCTCAGGCGAGAATCGCACTGCTCGAGTCCCAGCTTGGAGATACAAAGCGCAATTCGCAACACCGCGAGTCTCTGGACCCCAGGGATGCCTCTCTTCAGCGATCGAATTCTGCAAACTCCAACCTCCGAAAGAGCGCGTCTCACACTTCTCTACCATCACCTCCACCAGCGATTCCCCTGCCGCCGCTCCCAGGAAGCCCTCCACCAACTGGTGTCAATGCTCCTTCACCGCCTACATCTCGTCACCAGAGCAAAGACATCGCACATGCGCAGCTAGTTGAAGATCAGGAGGCCCGCATTCGAACCATAGAGAAGCATCTATTCGCCGAGAAGCAGCTTACTGCTACCCTCGAAGATGCCTTGACTGACCTCGAGTCGTCTAGCACGAAGACGAAGGCGGAGATGGAGTCATGGAAGAAGAAGTGCAACACACTAGAAGAAGAGGTTGTTGCCATGAGGAAAGAGCGTAGCCTCGCCCGCCACTCGCTGCAAGCAGTTGAGGAAGAACGAAGCGCTAGATTGCGTGTTGAAGCCGAACGTGCCCACCTTGAGGCTCGAATGGCAACTCTGAGCAAGAACCAGAACAAGAAGAAGTCGAAGGGCACACTCAACTGCTTCTAGTTGGATCTGCAGCACAAACTTGACGGCGCTCTGAGACGGAGCAAATCAGATCTCCAAACGATACATCTCACCCCTTTTTGCACACGTTCACGACACCGACCTTTTTTTCGGATTCTTTGGCGCTATTCGGACGACGGAACACTGTTTCATACCCCCATACAACATACTTTTTGCTTCTTGCCTTCTTTGCACATCTTCCGGTTGCAAACATGTCGTTACGTAGACGATCTGAAACGATGCTTTTGGACCAGTTCATACCCTCCAACCTGTTTTCCAATGCTGGCGAGGAAATTATGGTCAAATCGAAACGGAAAAGCTTTTTCTAATCGCACGAAGACAAGCGAATCCTCATCTCTTTTCCTTCCTTGATGTCTTTCTGTAACTCTTTAACCCAGCACAAACCTTTCAATACCCTTCACCCAATGTCTTTTATGCCGAATCTTGCCTTCACACACCCTCCACATTTTGCTTGGTGTTTGGTGGACTTTACAACTTTTATTAAACAAGCGGCTTTATGGGACTTCTTCTCTTTCTGGGGCCTCCCCTGTCTTTCTACTTTCCTTTCTTCAACGACATAATTCGAGGCTTACCGGTAAAATTGTCTCTTGGAGGAAGGGATGGGGAAACACAAATCTTTTCTTCTCTTTCCTCATTCAGTGGGAGAGATATGGCGGGGAATATGAGAATCGAGCTAATTACGGGAAAGAAAGAAAGAAATCACACATTTGAAATGAGCGAAGGAAGGAAGGATGAAATCATCCGGCTTGGGAGCATATTCCCCCAATTTCAGTGTTTCTTGCTTGTTCTTGCTATTTTGCGGCTCCTCTGGCCTGGCGAGAAAGTAGATAAGCATTTTCTACGAGCTGCCTTTGTGTGCGGCGACGGACCGGTTGCGTGCGGTTAGCTGCTCAGTTACATACCCCCTCCCTTACAAGGCCGTCTTAGATAGCTTTTTGTGTGCGTGTGGTTTCTTTTTGAGAGTCAAATGGAGACGGTTCTTATATTTTCTTTGCTTCCTCTATGACGTGACGACGTGACTAAATGGCATTTCTTGTTAGAGTAATATGAGCCGCACACCATTTCCACAGAATTCCTTCATCCACAGCCGCGATCCACCACGATCAAAGCCAGCAAATAGGCGGACACCACGTCTTCCCAACTCGTCACTTCAGGCATGGTGGCTATGCGCTCTCAGATTGCCCGGGTGGTTTTCCGATAAATCTGGATCGTGTGCGGCACGATACGCGTCCGGCATGCACGGGCTATCGCTTGCACGGATCGCCCAAATGTGGATCTGAGCGCCTTTGGTGATGGGACTCCCCCGAAAGAAAGCAAAAGAAAAAGAAAAGAAGCGAAAATGTGTCTAACTACGGATGGTGGTCAGTCAGCTGGAGCGAATTCCTGTCGAGGATATGCACGAAAATGTGGTGAGGTGTACTTCCTAGGAACCACGCACGCCCACGCTCGAACTCACGGTTTTGCAAGCGAGCTTTTCTATCTCTGTCTTCACACGATACACGAATAGCTGTTTTTCCCAGTTTTTTTTTATCAGTCCTCTCAACCCTCTCAACCCTTCTCGTCCTTCCAACCCCCTCTCTCCCCCCCCCCCCCCAAAATCCTAAACTAAAGTAACCACCCCACTCTCCCCTTCCTACCCGCCCCCAACAACCCCAACCCCGCAGAATGACCAACGAGCCCGAGACCTGGCTCGTCTGGGTGTGGCGCTGGGTACGGCATCCCATTGTCTCAGCCACTGGCGGGTTCGACGGAGCCTGAGGCTGCTTCATCGGAGCCAAGCATCATACCGACGGGGACAGAGGGCGAGGCTGAGGAAAGGGTGGTGGTGCCGCAGGTGAAGGCGGGCGGGCATCAGGTGGGGTTGGCGTTGGAGTTGGAGCAGTAGGGGGGAGAGAGAGGTGGTTCGGGGGGTTGATAGGGTATGTGGGAAGAGGAGGGTGGAAGGCAGAGGGTGGAAGGTAGAGGGTGGAGAAGAAGGGTAGAGGGTGGAGGGTGGAGAAAGAGGATGGTTAGATGTGCGAAGCGAACAAGAGTTGATGTTTCTTTCAGGAGCCAACGAAGGGGCGACGAGGGGAGACAATGGTGCATCCTATGGAGCGGATATGGAAGCATCTGTGGATCGAGTTGCAATTGGTTGTGTAGAGGGGGTTGGCCGTAGGACTGAAGGATGTTATTATGGTACAGACGTACGATAGACGAGAGGGGTGCCGGGCCCGTTGTTACTCAAGAGGATGGTCTAGTCTTCTATTGATTCATGTCGTTTTATTCTTAACTTATGAAACGTCGCCTGAGGGCAATCCGCGCCATACGCCCCAAGAACCTGCTCTTCCAAACTTCTAGTCCTCACCATGTCTTCCTCAGCATCTCAATCCGACGAGGAGGCACCCTCCCTGTCTCTCTCTGATTACAAAACGGCGAGAAGTTCCATCAAGTCTATCTCCCGTTTACTGTCTAAGAGCACCTACCAGAATATGCAGGACGAGACGGAGCTCTCCCGCCAACGCTGGGAGCTAAAACTCTACATTAGCGACATGATCGACGCATTCCGCCGCAAGGTCGCGGCGGGCGCCGAGATCCCGACCGAGATAGAGGTGTATCGGCGGAAGTTTGCGTCGCGGGTGGAAAGTCGAGCGAATAGCTCGAATACCACTCCGGAGAAGCCGACTTCTAATTCAGTGGGAGTTGCGAACGGGCTAAGCATCAACATGGATCGTGTCAGCCCATGGAGAGAGCTGTTGGGGGAACGTTCTGAGGTGTTGCAGAAGCTGGAGACGGTTGCTGCGTCGGCGGATGACAAGAGCGGATGGTTGGCGAAGCTGCTAGATAAGGAGTATTGGCGGGAGATGGGGTCTTATGAGAAGTGGGCGGGCATGTATGAGTTTGTATACAGGAGGAGTGTTGAAGAAACAGCAAAGCAGAGGAGGGACGTGGTGCCGAAAATTGCGGTGGAGGGGATTGGAAAGGAAAGTGAAAATGGGATGGAGCCGATAGGGTTGGGTTTAAGGTTCATAAAGGGAGAGATTTGAGTATTTCGGGGCGTAGATAAGTTGGCTTATGACATGAATGGTACGAATCGAGAAATCTATGCGGTGAGTTTAAAGGGTGGCCAGATGTAAACTAAAACGGCAAGGCTGGATGCCATTCTAACGTGTGAAATTGAACTGTTTCCATTAAGACCATTTGAAACCGTACGATTGCATGATCGCGACTTGGGGTATATACTTTGTAGGAACCTTCCGTTCCTGATGGGATATAAACAGATTTCGAGAGAACGCTGAAAATCGTCGTGTACAACACGAAGCTTTACCGTTTGTCTTCAATTCAACTTTCAACGATGTTGATGCTACTCACCGTCTAAGCACACGGACTAGGCTGTTGGTCCTAGTAATGGCGAAGTGCCCGCGGGCTTCCTGGGCTTGACGCGTTGCGTACTTAGTGAACGGTAGTTCTGCCGTGGTTTGAAGACCGAAGGTTGCGATACCGCCGTTTTCAAGCATTGGCTCAGCTTTCCACCTCAACTTTCTCCAGCGCCTCCAGCACTTCCTCAGCTACGCCTCCTTTTTCGACTACGATCTTTAGAACTCTTCCAACCAAGTTCCTCTTGATACCACCTCTTGGCGGCGTCCACACACCTAGCAAACTCATTGCTTCGCGCTGAGCCATAGCATCCGTACTTGAAACCGGAACAACGCCTCCAGTGGCCGAGTTGAGCAGGTTGGGAATACCTGGGGGTGTAAGACGGGATGGAGGGTCAATCGTCCGGATTGTAAGTAGGCGGACAGCTTCGGACGTCTTGGATTGTGATGCTGCGCATGATACTGCCAGCACAGCTTCGGCTACTGCTAGTTCCTCTTTGCTGGGATCGAATATGATGTTTTGGCCAACTGCCATGACGAGTAGAGTCACGGGAGGCTTGTCTAGATATGCGCTGTAGGGCTTCTGGCGGCCCGAACGGGGGTATATAGGCGTGGATGCCTCCCAATCGTCGTCGAAGAGGGGGTCTTCCTCTTTCTCGGACTTCAAAGCGGGGAGGCGGGCGGAGAGGAGGGCGAGGTGGGTGGTCAAAGACAGGAGGGGTAGAGGGTATGAGAGTGGAGGAGAGAGGAGGAGAATCTATGCTTGTGTTAGCTCAAGCGCCTAATTGCTACCATGTAGAGTACTCACATCGACGTAGAGCTTCCAGTGGAACCGTTGGTTGATGTAAAGCCGGTCTTTGAGGTCTCCACTGGCTAGCAAAGCTTCTGTAAGCATGGCTGAGAGGAACACAGGTAATGAATCATCGTCTCGGAAGCCTGGGATCTCAATGCTCATCTCCACCCACGAGTTCTCGCCCACGCCTGTTTCTTCCTCTTCCTCGTCATCCATGTCTACATCGGCCGTCTCTTTATCCGGCGTAGGCTGCCATTGTGACTTCTCTACTTCAGCCTTGACTCCTACTATTGCTTCGGTCCCGTCTGCGAAACACACTCGAGCACTCCCGTTTGCGCCGGGTAGGATGTCGCTTTC
Source organism: Mytilinidion resinicola (assembly GCF_010093595.1). Lineage (NCBI taxonomy): Eukaryota > Fungi > Ascomycota > Dothideomycetes > Mytilinidiales > Mytilinidiaceae > Mytilinidion > Mytilinidion resinicola. The sequence goes on from NW_022985441.1 coordinate 1,559,094, forward strand.
AGCTACCAAAGGACGGAATTGCGTCGGCGAGCGGCCATCAGGGCGGATAGGCGGATCCAGAGACAGCGATGAGTGTAGGTAAGAGAGTTCGGCGGGGGAGAGCAGCACTTGCGCTTGTACGGGAGCCATGTTGTCGCGTGGTGGTGGGATGTGCTGGAGCGCCGTCTTTTGGAGTCGAAAATGCAGAAAAGTGGACCAATCAGAAATTGGGACTGAAATATTCCTGTGTAGTAGTTGACGAAACGGTTAGTACGCCGAAGGACTCCTGCATGTAAGCTATCCAGAGCTGAGTGCTATCACAATATTACATCGAATCAGAAATTAGGTCGAGGTCTTCTGACGGTGTCATCTGGAGCTTTGTCTCAAGGAATGCATCAAATGCCAAGAGGACGAAGTGTCCTCCAATAGCAAACGGCCCTGATGACGGCAGACCTCATCTAGGTACAGCCCTGCCAGCGGTGACAGCACCACGACGCAGTCCGCGCTTCGTTGCCTTGGACCGCCATCAACACTCGCTGTGCTCCTGTACTCGGCACCCCCTATATCTCAGTCCAATGCATTCTTAGCCCCCCACCGCCCGCTGTTACACCCGCCATGCCTCACGCGCCCAGTTCGTCTAATGGCATCGACAAGCTCGACTACCGCACTCCTGCCGACGCGCGCCGGCCTCTCCTCCAGCCCGACACCGAAAGCGACTCCAACCGCCTCAGTCAAGACACCAGCTGTTCCGGCAGCTTCTTCGAGCAGGTAGCAGAGGGCATCGTGGAACGCGACCGCCGCCTGATGCAGCGCCACATCCTCCGATGGCTGACCTTCGTGTGGGCCATCGTGAACTGCCTATGCGCAGGCAGTATCACGGCTTACAGTCTCTACGGCCATCTGTTCCAGTCCCGGTTGCATTACACCCAGTTCCAGGTCAACATCGTCTCTATCACGGCCGAGCTGGCCATGTACCTACCTGTCCCGGCGTTTGGCTACCTCTGTGACCGGCTCGGGCCCGGCATACCCTCGTTCCTGTCTGGTCTCTTCTTCGGCGTCGGATACCTACTCGCCGCCTTTGCCTACCAGAGCGGACCGCCGCCGTCTGCTGGAGGGGAGGGATGGCCATTCGGGTTAATGGTAGTGGCATTCGTTGCTATTGGCATGGGCACGAGCTGCATGTACCTTTCTGCCGTCACAACATGTGCGAAGAACTTCGGGAGAGGAAACGCCAAGGGAGTGGCCCTCGCCGTCCCCATCGCAGCATTCGGCCTCAGTGGAATGTGGCAGAGCCAGGTTGGGAGTCGGTTGCTGTACGAGAAGAACCCAGATGGAAGCCGAGGGGATGTGGATGTCTTCCGCTTCTTCCTTTTCCTTGGAATCATGCTTCTTGGAGTCGGCCTCGTAGGCACCTTTACTCTCAAGATTGTAGACGAAGAGGGGATGATAGACGATGCTGTTGACGAACTCGAGCGGAGTGGACTCCTTGCACGGGACGAGTTCTTCGATCGCGCCGCAGATATACACGGATACGGTACCATGGACGCCCGGGACCTCTCAGACTCACAGTTCGACTTCTTACAAACCGAGGCAGAGCGACTGAAGGAGCGTGCAGAGGAAGAAGCGCGGAAAAAGACCTGGCTTTTGAACGAAGAGACTCGTCGCTACCTCGCTGACCACACCATGTGGTGGTTAGCAGCGGGCGTCTTCCTCGTCACCGGCCCCGGCGAAGCCTTCATCAACAATCTAGGGACAATAATAGGCACCCTGTCCCCCCCTCACCATACGTCCTCGCCCCCACCAACCTCCCCTGCAACCCACGTCTCCATCGTCGCCATCACCTCGACTGCCGCCCGCCTCCTAACCGGCACCCTCTCCGACATCCTCGCCCCTGTAGCCCCCATCCACCAACACCGCCGCGGCCCCGACTCTCTCGGCAACTCTCTCGAATCTCTCCCCCCAACCAAACGCTTCACCGTCTCCCGCGTCACCTTTCTCCTCACCTTCTCCCTCATCCTCTCCCTCGGCCAGCTGCTCCTCGCATCCGGCGTGATCCAGAACCACGCTGGCCGCTTCATCTGGGTCTCAGCCTTCATAGGCGCCGGCTACGGCGCCGTCTTCTCGCTCCTCCCTATCGTCGTCTCCGTTGTGTGGGGAGTCGAAAACTTTGGCACCAATTGGGGCATCTTAGCCACCGCCCCTGCCCTCGGAGCCACAGTATGGGGTGCCGTTTACGCCGCTGTTTACCAGCACGCTGCCGAGGCTGGTGGTGTAGGAAGCGAGGCTGCGAAGGAGGTCTTGTGTTACGGGGCTAGCTGCTATGCGCCTACCTTCTGGGCCATGGCTGTCAGCGTATGGGTCGCGTGCGGGCTCTGGGTTTGGGCATGGAGGGGGCCGGGTGGGTGGATGAAGAGAGGGATTGCGGTGTGATTGTTGCAACGGTGCCTCCCCTTGAGTATGGGCATAGAGTTGGTGGAGGATCTAGAGGACGCGAGACGATTTCCATACCTATCTTCCTGATATTAGACCATTGCGCGGCGTTTTTGGGAACATGTTTGTCCATTAGCGACTGCATATTGGCGATCTTCTGGTGTAACTTGTAGCCTTTACGTCTTGCGCCTTCGGCAGACATACCGAACATCTATTACCAAGTAGCACCCCGGGCGTGCATCAAACAATACTATTTTGCTCAAGTATGCGATCTCCCCCCCCTGGGTGCTACCCCCACCCCTTCACCCCCTCAACCCACAAATCCCATCCTACCGTCTCACGACTTCCACCTCACTCCTCTCAAGCACATACACCCAATGCACGACCCTCGGCCTATGCACCTCCTTCCCAGCCTCTCCCTCTCCCGCCGTCTCTACCGCCTCTCGCCGCTCGAGCCGCCACAGCGCCGCTGGGTCTGGGAAGCCTTGCTCGAGCAGTTCCCGCGGCACGGCTGATTCCGCGTCTGTGGATGCAGGTAGGAACGGGAAACGCGCGCTGGAGTACGACAAGCAGATCCAGCGTGCGTGGGGCGTGGCTAGCGCGGCGAGGTGGACGGCGAGGAGGGTTAGGGGGTGGATGTAGTAACAAGGAGACGAAGGAGCAGAAGGAGGAGAAGGAGGGGGAGGAGGGAGTTGTGCGGGGGGAGACGAGGATGACGCGGAAAGCGAAGGGACGGAAGCGGGCCGGATACTCAGCGGGTACGGTGGCGATACGGGGATGTCTTCAGCGCACGCTATGGCGTCGGAGCAGGACTTCTCGACGATGAGGGTGTAGGAACCCGGGGAGCAGGCGGAGAGGAGGGAGGGGAGGGAGAGGAGGTCGACTGTGGTCCAGCGCATGTGGGTGGGAGAGGGAGTGGGACGGGCGAGGCTGGGGTTACTTGGGGTGGGTTTGGTATCATTTGGGCTTTTGGTACTGTTGTACCCTTTGCTCCCTTTGCGTGTTTTGGTATCATTTTGTCCATTGGTATCATTTTGCCCGATGGTACCATTTTGCTCATTGATGCCGTTTGAACTACTGATGCCATTCTGAACTTCGTCGGGTACACTCGTGCTTCCCGAGCTGTCTACGTTTTCGGCACTTTTTTGACCCTCGTGGTTGCCCTCTCCCTCCCCGTTTGGCTCTTGAAATATCTCCGCTTCCCGCCGCTTGCCTAGGTCGATGGCTTCTTTCGAGAAATCTACGTTGTGAATTTGGGATGGCTCATCTACGTGTGCGCGGAGGTGGTACGAGAGCAGTGATGTCCCACAGCCAATGTGTAGAATATTCGGGGTTGTTGCTTCGGAAGTGTCTCGCAAAGCAGCCGTGATGTGCGGATCGAGAATGGATGCTGGTTGGAGCCAGTCGAAAGCACTTGGGTTTGAATGAAAGCGTGTATCCCAGTACTCCGAGGAGGAGAAGGGCGGCGGCGACGGTCCCATGGAGATCTGGGGAGGGTGATTAGATACACGGTAGTGTGAGCCGTGGGCAGTCAGGCCTCACTATCTGGTGTTAATGGCAATGGTTAATAGTTTTCGTCTCGAATTCTCGTAAATGTCTTGTGCTGATACAGGGTTATATGCTGTGCATTTGAGATTGCGGCGTTGCAGGGTGGAGTTCGAAGCATGGTCAAGAGGTGGTGTTTTCGGAGAATTTATCCTCTCCACCGAGATTCAACGACATCTGCACATCTTCACTCCGCCACTACCACCTCGACCACGATTGTTGCAAGCCATTAATCCTAATGGCTTCCTCAACCTCAATACCGCGAATCCTACTCCCACGTGCACAGCTCCTCCGCCCCCATACCCGCCTTTTCCGACCTACTCTACTGCTCTCCGCCCGCCATGCATCCAGCAAAGACGCCACCAAGCCGATCGTGCTTGAGAAGCCCGAGAAATTCAATCCACCATCGCATGGACGCCGGCTACCAAAAGCCAAGCCGAAGTCCTATGGGCCGGAGCTGACGGCGACCCAGAAAGAGATGATGGCGAGAAAGAAGTACCCGCATATGATGCCGCCGAAGAACAGTTTTCTGTACAAGTTCTTGCACGATAGGTGGATACATACTTGGATATCGTTGGTACGTTGCATGTATTCTACGTCAATCTACCCGGCCTGTTTCTGCTTCTAGGAGCGTATATCGAACATAAGATGCGCCGCGCGTAGTCAATGGGAACATATACCACCAAAGCGCAACACTAAGAGCATATTGACCCCCAATGCCTAAAGAACCTATAGCCACAACCCGTCACTAACTTCTTTTCAGGGTATTCTCCTCACCCTCGGCAGCTGGGCCTTCTACATAAACTTCATCACCACAACACCCTACGCCGACCTCGTCCCCACCCGCGCCGACTTCAAGTCCCACCCAATCGACTCGTTCTTCAAATTCATCGAAGTCTATAAAATGCACGTTGCGTACGTATCTGCGCAGACCGCCGAGCGCCGCCGCAAGAATGTTGAGGACGTCACCAAGCGCGCTGAGTATCGCAAGGCGCACGGCCTGGACCAGAACCAGGGTTTCGGTGGGTGGACGGCGAAGAGTGATGACGAGATGCTGGGGCCTGGTCTGAGGGCCGCCGACAGGATTGTAGCGGCGGAGGGAGATGGTGCGTCGCCTGTGGCGGGGGAGGACCGGCCGGCGGAGGCGGCGTATAAGAAGCCGTTGAAGAAGTGGTTAGGGATTTGGTAAGGTGGGGATTTTGGGCAGGGAGGGAAATGTATATATTACGGTGCTGGGACTGTGCTATACTGTACATTATGAAGGTGGTGGGATATCTTGGTTTGCTCCGCTCCTCTGCGTCATGATCTTATGAGTTGATCGCGCCACGGCAGCAGATTTCTTCTGGTTGAGTATACTCTCTTAGTATGAAGCGCGTGGAAAGCTAGAATTGTTCACGCTTTGGATCCGTTTGGTTTATCGTGAAGTAGATGCTCTTGGTTTAAATAGCATATATTACACCGAAAGCCTGCATCACGTTCACACGCGCTGTAGACACGTTCTGGGTCTATTTGGTGCTCCTTAGCTCGAAAGCGTGTCCTAAGGGGTAGGCTCTTAGTCTGAATGGTATCCTCTTTTGCACCAAACTTCCTATATCCCAACCACCACCTCCCCACCGTATACCCTCCACCAAACCCAGCCTACTTCAACACCCCCTCCGCATCAAACCACACCTCTCACGACGTAAGAAACTGCACAGCGCCCCCATGATCAATCCCGCAAACCCCCTGCCCCGCCTACCCCACCCTCAACCTCGTCTCCACCCACTCATCCCTACTCATCTCAATCATATTCGTATAGTCATTCTGCCTCGTATAAAACGCTCTATACTCCCTCACCTCCTCCTCGCTAACCTCCCTCTCCAACTCAACCGGCTGCCAATCTCCCACCAGCCACGGGCCCTCCCCCATAGCCTGCAATAACACCCGCAAATCCTCTCGCGTAGCCTTCCTCTTCTTATACCGGACCAACGCTTCGTCTAATCTCGTAGCCCCGCCCCAGCAGACCCGCAGCTCGGCCGCGGCGACAGGGAGGAGGGGCTCTTTGGTCACGTAGTACAGCGCGCGTGTCGTCTTCCGCGGTGCGGGCATCGAGGATGCCGAAGCGGTCGTTTCGGAGGTAATCGACCCCTTTGCTTCCTCGCCCATTCTTACCGAACGAGCTCGCGACAAGGGTGCCGAGCTCGTCGATACTAGCGCCGATGAAGTCGCTTTGGAACGGCTTCACGGGGGGTTTCGTGGAGTATGAGAAGACGGTCTGAGTGCGGCAAGAAATGAGGACCCATGGGCTTCCGACCAGATTCCAGGAGGGGTCGTTGTGGTTGAAGCGTTCGGTTAGGGCACGGGTTAGGGTGGAGTTGAGGAGCTGGGGTGGGGTTGGGGGTAAGATGCGAAGTGATGGTTTAGTAGTGAGTGGGGAGTTTACCTCGATGGGTAGGTTTGCGGTTACGAAGAGGGGGTAGTATATTCCGTCGAAGGCGAGAGATTCGGAGGAGTCTACTGACATGGTGTGTGGGATGCCGGCGATAGGTAGGAATATGAGAGGATGTCATAGAGCGAGAAGATGGACGTTTGAGTGGAAGAGGTGATGAAATGGTACAGAGAGATACGCGAGCTCGCAGGTCTATGTAGTTTGCTGGGCCGCATTTGCATGAAAATAGCTATCACGTGATTCCGATAATAGCAAATTGGATTTTGGCCATCAAAATCGTTGAATTGAAATATAGATGTTTGGCTATGAGATTTGAATCACACCTCTTGCATAGTTCCAACAGGATCCAGAAGCCCGTTCTTGAGTGAGATCTTGAGAGGATGATAGAGCCCAGCTCCTTACTCAACGGATACGCAGCGTTGATGCATGCTCTCTAACTTCTCCCCTTTTACTCAAGACCTTGTGCGGTGCTTTGTGGCTTTAGTAAGCTCTCTATCATGAGATGCATCGGCACATCGTCCGTGCGGACAGATGTGGCTGTCTTTCCCTTGTATACTCCTTTATAGCCTTCAGGTCTAAGTCGAGATTATACCATGCAATACAACTTCGTCGAAATGGTATGGCGTAGATAGTTGAAACACAACTCTGCAGGAAGTCTTCATGCTTCAAAGTGTCAGGTTTCACCTCCAGCCACCCACTCTCCCAGCATCCCACCTCTCCTTTCTTTCTGTTCTTAAGTAGGCAACCTTGCGACTCTCTTTCAGCCGCCTTACGAACTCCGCCACTTCTCTTTCGCTCGCTAGGGCGCCACTGCCGGCTTCGCCGTCCAGGAAGCTCTCTTCCAATCCTCGACACAGCGCTTCCTGCTCTCCCACTGCGGCGCTAAGACGCTGATATAGCGCTGGTGGACTAAATTCCCGCAGCGCAGCGTCCTGTTCACCTTGCTTGGCCTGCCATTGGCGTTCTAGCGCGCGCAGTGACAGGAGGCGGGACTGTGTGCTCTGACGCTGATGCTGGAGGTGTGACTCCAACGCTTTCAAGGAATCCGCAAGGGCTAGATTGGCTGAAAGGAGGCTTTGCAGCGGCGCGGTCGAGGCTGGAAGCAAGGGGTGTGTGGTCTGGGGGTTGTGGAGTATGGCATGCTGTAGATCGGGATTCTGCAAGATGTGGTGCAGATCGACAGTCCTGAGAACGCTTGAGCGTGTTACCATTGTAGGGTTCAAGCTACATACGTCTTGTCTTTTATGATATCAGGTAGCCAGCCGTCCTCGGGCAGTGGTACGCCATTCTGTTCATTGGCGTCCTGCTGAGAATGGCCTTGGGGATACTGCTGAGGTGGCTGCTGCTGATCATAGTACTGCTGGCCAGGCGGCAGAGGAGGGAGCGGAGGCTGTGAAGTTGCCTGTCCGCTGGAGTGGGCTGACGGTTTCGGGGGAGGCGGCGGCGGGGGGGAGGGGTTGAACTGAAACTGCGTCTGCGACTGACGCGGGGAATGGTATGACATGGCGGCTATGCGGTCAGAGAGCCTTGACTAATGATGAAACACGATCTGCGGGAATGTTTTGGGGCGGCATCATAAACATCTGACATGCGACCGGTGCTGCAGAGCGATGTCGTTCACTCTACTTTGAAACATTCGTCGGCGTGGGGAAAACGTTTCTCCGCGATATCTCTTGGCACTTCTTTATGCAGGCCGAATTGGCCGACTGTCTGGCTTCATGTCTGCACGAGTCGCCGCCTTCTCCGCTGATAGATCGGATCGCTACCCTCGATTACAAATTACCGTACGGATCTCGGAGCGCCTCTCGCGTTGTGCGGCGGGTAGGCATTTTTGCGCAATGCGCGCCTCGCGGACGGCCGCTCGCGGTGGACCCTTGCCAACGAGCCACCCGCTGCGCTCAGCGTCCTCCCTGCTAGTGAGTAGAGTGGAGCTGCTGTGTCTGGACCGGCAAGCGCCAGATATAAATTGGCTCGCGAGGGCCGTCCACTCGGCCAGGGATTCATGGCAGAGCCAGCGTGGGAGGGCAGATTGGCGCCTTTGCAAACAGTGCAACGCTGTGTTTCAGGGCGTCTGAGTGGCAGACTGCCGCAATGGCATTCTCGCGGTCGCGAGGCCATTCTCGAGGTTCCGCTCGGAGCGGTGGCCAGGCTCAGGGGCACGCAACCTCCATCACCACCCGCCCCGTCTCCCTTCGGCATCCCCTTGCCAGCAGCCATCCCGTGCTGGGTTTGGCCTGGCCGGCTACAGCTCCGTCGCCGAATCACACGGCGGTACCTGCATTAACGTTATCTTCGCGGCCCCGTGCATCGCGCCCGATCGAGCCGCCCTCTTGCCTCAGCTCCCTGTGCTGTGTCCACCCCGAGAACGGCGGCCGAGCCGCAACCACTCGCTGCACCACTCACGCCACGCGCTATCCCCAAGCGCCTTGCCGAGCTGCCACACCCATCGCTCAGATCTCGCGAGAGGGCCAGTTGCTGCACTGCGCGGCCTGTTCACGCTGGAGCGAGCGCCCGCATCCCCAAGCCTCCCCTTTTTCGAGCCTCGCGCTGGCAAGTCCACCACGCCTCCGGCCACGCCAGGACACACCAGCTCTTTGTTCTCCGCATTTGTGCAAAGTCATGACTATCACACCGCTGTAACGAATAATGCAACCCCAACTTCCTCCCACGGAGGCCCGCGGTCCCTCTCTAGACTCGACTTCTGCCACCCTCACTTCGCGACCAAAGCCCTCAAACGTTGCTGTCCAGTCGTTCGCTGCCTTCCGCGCGCAGACTTCATCCATCCCCGCACCCTCCCCTGTGCGCCGGAAGCCCTTGCCTGCGAATGCCTCACCAATAGCCTCTCGATTCTCGTCGGCTGAATACACAGCCAGCCCTAGGCTTGTCGTTGAGAGTGGCTTTTCCAAGCGCTCCTTCTCCATTGACAGCCCGCCGCTGAAAGCGCCACCGCGTCTGGATACCGTCCTGTCGCCGCCTGCGAGCAGTACCCAAGAGGACTTCTTGCCCAGAGATCTAGACAGGTAAGCCCTCCTCCATGGCCGCAAGCATTGCTCTCCGTCACCGTGCTAATGGGCGCCTCGCCTTCTAGACATCCACACGGACACACTCCTTTAACAGCGGTCCCTCCCACCGCATTACCCTTAGCCCAACCTTCGCCGAGCAACCTCAAATCGGACACTTTACAAAGACCACGGCACGACCGGGCGTTCAGCAGCTATCATACGGCACACGGATCGATATCCGAGGGGGAGGAAGGACAGGTCTCGCACTCGCGGTCTCCGACTATGCCCAATATGCCACTATACACCTCACAAACTCCCGCAGAAAGAGCAGAAACACAGCCAAATCTCACATTACAGCTGGACGGCGTCACTTCAGATTTTCTAGACGACGACCCATACTCTCCCGGTCCCGATCCTACGCAACAATCGAAGCCGAAGTCTCCCGGCGGCACCACCTTTGGCTCATTCTTCGGCTGGACAAAGTCGGGACAACAGCAAAACGGGGCCACCTCGCCCACAACTACGTTTTCAGACCGCTCGTTATCTCCAGCACACTCTCCCGCGTTATCGAGACATCACATTGACGCCAATAACATGAACAAAGGGGCACCATCGGCACTTGATATTCCAATGGCCAATTCCACGTACAATCCCAACTCGTATTTTAATGTTCCTGGTACACCCCTGTTCTCGTCATCTCCCAGCATGAACGCCCACGTTGAAGAGCTCGAGCGGGAACTCCGAGAGGTTAGCTCAGAGCTGGCTGCGTCGATAGCAAGGGAAATGGAGCTGGAAGATGAGGTCGAGCGGTACAAGATAGATTCGTCTAACATGACGTCGGAAGTGAACCGAAGAACAAGCGACTACTACTCTGACTCCGGAGCTAGCTCTGTTAGATATCCCATAGGAGACAGTGAGAGCAAACTGGAAGAGGTGGAAAGGCTACGGAGGAAAGCTGAGCAAGACCGTGCAACACTGAAGGTGTCAATGTCGGAGCGGCTTTCTGATGAGCTTCGGAGACGTAGGGATCTGGAAGAGCAAGTGCAAACTCTCGAAGAAAAAGTCCATAAAGGAGGCTCGCGAGGGCCTTCTATCGATGAGAGTGGACGGGTAAGGGAGCTAGAAAGCTCCCTAGAAGAAGCTCGGAGAAGACTTGCTGAAGAAAGACAGGTGAAAGAGAACTTCGAAGATTTATTGACCGCACTCCGTCAAGAGCTCGAGCAGCATCGAAACGAGAGAGACAACCTACGAGACGAGATTGTGCCGCAATTGAAGGCCCGAGTAGAGGGACTAGAGGCAGAATCATCCGAAGTCCAAACTCTTATATATGAGAGCACTCGTATGCAGCAAGAGATCCAATCGCTAAGGAATGAAAACCAGACGCTTGTAAATGCCCGAAGGATGCAACTAGAGCTCGCACAGCAACAGCAACAGCAAAACCGCTTCAAGGCCATCGCCGAGGAAGCCGAGCCAACTACACCGGCAGTGACACCCCGGATAGGGCTGTCAAGATCGAACTCGCTTGCTCGCAGTTCGGCTTTCAATTCTAAGCGAGGCTCTCTCTCTCGATCCAACTCGGTCAAGGACAGACCCGCGGAAGCAAAGCGAGACTCAACCCAGAATCCCCTAAAAGAGATTGAGGAGCAAAGAGACGCCCTGCATCGCGCCTTGAAGAGTCTTCTGCACCGACAGGAATATCAAGCTAAGGAATACGAGAAACGGATCAAGGCACTTGAGATGGAAAGAGACAGCGCAATGAGCGTCACCCCACGCCGCACTGCATTCCACGCAGAGGTCAAGCATTTGAGGGATGAAGTTAACCACCTTCGACGTCGTGCTGATGATGCTCTCGAGCAGAAGTGGCAATGTGAGAAGGGCCTGGGTGGTCTGAGAATGGATCTCGACCGTGCCCAGCAGGAAACCAGCTCTCTTCGCGACCTTCTCTCCGAGCATGATATCTTCGTCCCAGAGAGGAAGGGCTCCATTACATCCGTTCGTTCAGATGATGCTGTTCCTGACTCTTTAGACAAGGCTTACAACGAGCTTCAAACAACACATGCGTTGTCTCTTGCTCGAATTAAAGACATGGAATCGGAAGATAGCCTAGGGCTTGCCGGCGAGGAAGCTGAACGGACGATGGCTTTACTGAAGCAAAGCATATCCGACGCGGAGGCCGAAAGAGATATCGCTCAAAAAGAAGCCAAGGAGTACCGGCTGAAAGCCCGAGCTTTGCAAAAGTCGGAAATCGAACATCTAGGAAAGGAACAAAGCTTGTCTTCCGAGCTTTACGCTGCCGCCACTCGTATGGACGAGCTTTCAGCCAAGGTTCAGGCGCAGCTTCAATCGAACAAAGCTCTTCGCAAGCGCTTAGCTGACGCAATATCTCGAGGCGAGCTCGAACAGGCAAAGTCTACATCGACGATTGTGGAGCTTGAGCGCAAGCTTAAAGCAGCCGAGGAAAAGGTCATGAGCGCCCAACAGTCGTCGGAAGAGTCAATCGCGAAGCATGAGGAAGAAGTAAAGTCTTTGAAAGAGAGCCAAGGCGAGCAGCTACGACGAGCCAAGTCTGGCTTACTGAGCCCAGCTAGATTCTCGCCGACTGCTCCCGTGTCGCCTATGTTCGCACTTCGATCGCCAAAGCTAGATAAGACAACGAGTGGGCTCGGCATGACAATGGCAGAGGCCACGAAGACCCAGCTTCTAGAGACACGTGTTCAAGATCTCGAGAAGGCGCTCTCTGACGCCGATCGAGAGATGGAAGAAGTAGTTGGCAGGATGAACATGGCGCAGATTGAGGTGGCAGAGCTGCAATTTGAAAGGTTAGTTCCTTCGGTTCTGACCCTATTTAACGCAGCACTCGTACTAACGGCATATAACCACAGGGATGAAGCCATGCGACAAACGAGAAACTTGCAAGCCGCGATCCTTGCGGAGCGTGAAAAAGTCAAGGCTCTTATGTAGTAATCATCTGCACCATATTTATTTTGAGCATCTCTCCACGCACCACATGGACCGACACGAAGCTTTCTTACATTCTGCCTGAGATGCCTTTAGGCGTCTGCCCTTTGGGCACGGAGGCTGCGGGCATACGGCGTTTGTTAAAGACGGCATTTACACGGGAGCCGGCCGGCTTGGTGCATTGCGGCGTTCACTTTGCTTGATTAAAAAGGCCACAGGCCCAATCACATTTGATCATCATCATTTGCAGCGCGGATCGACGTTTGGTTTGCTTTGAGGCAAGGCAGTTCAGAATCTCTGCATCGGGACTGTGTCCACCTAGCGATATACCCTTCTCGTCCGGAGAGGTAGCCGACGGCATACTCGATGGACTCCGGGCTGGATGCCCTTTTGTACTGTTTATATAGCTCTGTATTATTATTAATGATCTAATGTTTGGATGTCGACTGCAAGCTTACCCCCCGATCCTTGTCCTGTGTGTGATGGGTGGTGAGAGAATGGTGCTCTTGAAGTTCTCGGGTTCACGTCTACGCAGTGAATGAGTGTTGGCCGTCCCAGAGCCAGAGTTTGGCCTGTCTGCGCGGCGAGTGTTGCTCGGATGTGAGAATAGGGCATGCCGTAGCTGTACACTGATATGCAGCGTGGCATGGTCAGGCCGGTGGTTGAGCATCCCCAGACCGCGTTTGAAACCACGGCCGCCGATGCCTGCTGTTCGACGGCAAAATGCCTACAGTTGCAGCACGCGGCCGACTCTTACGGCCAATGCGACGACCAGCTCCTCGACGGGCGGACGGCGGATCCATCAATGAGACATCGGTGCGATGATGGGCCGTGGTGCAACGGATGGGGGGTGCTTGATGCTCCTCCCGCCCTCAGCCGGCGCTTTGGACACGATGGGCGGGCGTGGTCGTCGCTGTGCTGCGACGTGACGGTGGACTGCTGCGGACAGCCTTCGTGTGGATGCGGACGCGCTGTCGTGCCACCTCGCACGGCGTGGATATACGGGCGTTACTGGGAGCAGGGCCGTGGTTGAGGCGCTGGGCGCGGTGCAGCATGGCAGACGCTCACACGTGTCTTGCAGTTGGACCCATGGGACTCCGGCGGGAGCCCTGGAGAGGCCTGCCAGCGGGAGCTGTTCCGCCGCCCATGGACGGGCTGGATGTGTTTGGGCCCAACTCGGCCTGGTATCGATAGCAGAGGCACGAAACTCAGGAGGCCCTGAGTGCTGCCCGCAAACCCCCCTGGACTGACTGCACCGCTTTTTCTCCATCTTCAGCATGTCCTCAGTCCAGCGCTGAACCCTCCGGCGTCCAATCAACCCCTCCGTGTGCATGGTGCCGAGTCGTCGAGCACCACGCTAGCCATCAACGTCGGCCTCTTCTCCCTTCCTTGAACCAGAGCCACCGCCCTCGACGTCTTGCCCTCGACGTCTTCACCTCCGTGCCACCTCGTCCACGTCCACCGCTCTGCACGCACCAGCACCCATTCCGCCCGCCAACTCTGCTGGCGAGCTGGACACGGCCAGCCACTGACTGCTGCCCCTTCGCCTGCACCACCTCGACTTCCAAAAAGGGCTGTGCTATATCCCCTCCGCCTTCCTCCCGCCTCAATTCCTCCTCCGCCTGCACGCCACCTGCAGGGCACGCGGATCCTCGACACTTGCCTGGCGTCCTCGGGCCAGCAGCCGTCGCCATGAACAACAACAATAACAACCCCCCGAACCGCCTGCAGTTGAACTTCGGCTTCAGTGACCGCAACAACAACAATGCCAACTACGCCGCCGACGCTGGCCGCGCCTATCCCACCACGCCCTCGACCTTCCCCCAGCCTGTCTTCCCCAACCAGGCAGGCCAGCAGGAGGTCTGGGGCACTCAGCAGCCGAACAATGGATACGCCCCAGGCTACTTCGCCCCCCCTACGGCCGCCTACTCGGCCGGCTATCAGCAGCAGCAGGGTAATCTCCAAGCTCCCTCCGCTGCCTACCGCGCACCGCAGTACAACGACGGCACCAATGGCTTAGTCCACCAGTTCTCTCACCAGAACCTGGGTGGTGGCCGTTCGGCGAGCCCTTACAGCCGCCAACCCTCCCCCAGCCAGCGTCCAAGGACCGCTGGAGCTACTGGCCAGCAGTACAGCAGCTATCTCAACTCGCAAATGCCCAATGCCCCTCGACTCCCATCGCTCTACGATGAGGAGCCACCCGCAAAGTCGGCCGAGAAGTACTCGGAGAACGTCCTCCGCCAGGCAAAGGTGTCGGTTGGCCTTGTCAGCACTTTCTTCAAGGACAGCGTCCAACGAGCGCGGGACAGGAACCAGAGGTAAGCTTATAAACCCCGCGAGCAACTTGATACATTCCTAACTCTATATAGGTCTCTCGATTTGGATGGAATCAAGAGCAACCCTTCAATCTCTGAGTCACGCAAGGCACAGCGGGAGCGGGACATGCGTCGGGCAGAGGCTGAGTATCTTCGCTTCCTGAGGACCAAGGAAAAGCCTGAGAATTTCTCGACTCTCAAGATCATTGGAAAGGGTGCATTTGGTGAGGTCAAGCTCGTCCAGCGGAAGAATGACGGCAAGATCTACGCATTGAAGTCTCTGGTCAAGTCTGAGATGGCAAGTATTGTGTTTCTTATGTGCAAGACTTCCCGGACTAACTGATAACGCACAGTTCAAGAAAGACCAACTAGCTCACGTTCGGTCGGAGCGAGACATTCTTGCCGAGTCTGACAGTCCTTGGGTTGTCAAGCTGCATACTACCTTCCAGGACAACACCTTCTTGTACATGCTGATGGAGTTTCTTCCTGGAGGAGATCTCATGACCATGCTGATCAAGTACGAGATCTTCACTGAGGACATCACCCGCTTCTACATGGCTGAAATCACTTTGGCAATCGAGGCCGTCCACAAGCTGGGATTCATACATCGGTATGTACTTGAATCTAGTGAAATGTCCCTCATCCTAGCTAACACGGTGATAGTGATATCAAACCCGACAACATCCTGCTCGACCGAGGCGGTCATATCAAACTTACAGATTTCGGTCTCTCCACCGGATTCCACAAGGAGCATGAAGCAGGATACTACAAGAAGCTTCTCGCTGGTGGCACACACAAATCGAACCGAGACAACCGAAATTCCATGAACCTTGATCAGATCCAGTTAACGGTCAGCAATCGTTCTCAGATCAACACATGGCGAAAGTCCCGTCGACAGCTCGCATATTCTACTGTCGGCACACCAGACTATATCGCACCAGAAATCTTCAGCGGACAAGGCTACGACTACAGCTGTGATTGGTGGTCTGTAGGAACTATCATGTTCGAATGTCTGATCGGTTGGCCACCTTTCTGCGCCGAGGAACCCCATGATACGTATCGGAAAATCGTGGACTGGCCTCGCAACTTGCACTTCCCTCCGGACCAACAGCTCGGCCCTGAAGCGGAAGACTTCGTCAAGAGGTAGGCCAAGGCCGATTTTCTATCTAATCCAGCACAGTCCCCCCGGCAATCCCCCCAGCACAGCTCTTCGACAGTTACTTCTCCATTCCTTCATTGCCATTTGGCTTAGCCATTTGGCACTTCGTTTTGAAAGCTTACCAGTCTTAGACTCATCTGTGACGCCGACAATCGCTTGGGTCGTATGGGTGGAGCTCACGAGATCAAACAACACCCCTTCTTCCGAGGCGTCCAGTGGGACGGTCTTCGCCGAATCCGTGCTCCGTTCGAGCCAAAGCTGTCATCGAACGTCGACACGCAATATTTCCCGATCGACGAAATCGACCAGAACGACAACAGCGCTGCCCTGCGCGCTCAGACCGCGCAGGCAGGCGACGACCTTGCTGCCGAGATGAGCCTTCCCTTCATCGGCTATACGTACAAGCGATTCGACGCATTCCGAGGTTCTTAGAGCGCTCCCGCACCTGTTGCATCAACAGCCTGGAAAGACTTTTATAACGAAACGAAGCGGATACACGGTTCGACACGACAAAGAACAAGCACTTCATTTGAGCAGGGAGCTCATAACGGTGTAGCCTCCTTACTATTGCACGGAAACGTTCAGCTCTTGAACGATATACAACTCGTAAGGTACGTATCCGATACCATCGGAGCTACGGGCTTGCATCTTCTTTTGGCTGGCAAAGCATTTTGAAATGGATTCCCCAGCATACTCTTGTTTTATCTGCCTTCTTTCTCCTGCCCTGGTTAAGCCCCACATCGTTTTGAAGCTTCGATTCCGTGTCTACTATCCATCTAATTTCCCCCCTATTGGCCCCTCTATTTTCCCATAATTGGCGTACGGATGGCTATAGGCTTCTTTGGCTGGTTAGGCTGTGATGTGCAGTGGTCCATGGCAGGCACCGAGGGCGGATGGTTACTCTGGAAACGAACGACACGGCAAGTGGTTGTTTTTGGGGCTTGCGGGCATGAATGGAATGGAGGGTGGGTTTAGACGTCTAAGTAGCGGGGTTGATTTCGGGCCATCGGTCAACTGACAAGCCCATTCAAATATGAAACTTTGTCCCAGCTTGATTGAAGGGTTTTGTGTGAATTTGTCTTAACCATCATGCTGATCCTCCCAGAATCGCCCCTCCCTCCGTATGCTCATGTATCTGTCTCTCGCAAAAGTTTTCGCGAATAGCCTCCCTCCACTTCCTAAAAGATCAGAACCCTAAGAGGGGGCCGAATCTGAATGCCGTGTAGTAGGGGAATCGCATGCAAATGCAAAACACCGTGAAACTCCTAGCCCATCCCCGCCCGAAAATCCCGCAAAAAAGGAAACCCTCCCTCATATCATCTCATCGCATCCACCAACCGTCGTTCGTTCTCGTAGAAGGGCAAGTTTATAGCAGTTCCACCGCCCACTCGCCGTCGTCGTATCGTAGCGCCGCCTCCTCGCCTTCTCCCTCCCCCTCTGCCTCTCCCTCACGATTCCATCCCACGCGGGCTCACCGCGCCTCAAACTGCACCATCCTGCAAATCCCGGGTTAGCTTAATTCGCCCTCCCCAAACAAAGCTCTCTCCGCTCTATTCCCTCCTCCTCCTCCCCCAATACATCATCCCCCAGCCCCCAGCCCCCACTACCTCCCTACCATCTCCTCCCCCTCCTCCTCCTCCTCCTCCAGAGAGGTATGAAACAGCACAGAACTCACCGGTTCGTCCGCTGCTTGTACAGCACGCGGTGGCCGCAGCTGCGGCAGCGGATCGGCTCGCCGCGCTTCAGGCTGACGGCGGCGTTGCAGTCGCCGCAGGTGTAGTCGACGGAGCGGCCTTCGCCGGTCGAGGCGGCGGTGGTGGTTGTCGTGGCGGCGGCGGTGGTGGTGGGGGGGACGTAGGTGGACATTTTGG
>NW_022985441.1:1576795-1630638 GCF_010093595.1 Mytilinidion resinicola
GGGGGGTGAGGCCGGGGGTAGAGGTTTTGGGGGGGTTGGATGAGCTTTGGTGGAGCTGGTGAGAGGTTGGAGGTAGGTGGAAAGAGTGTTAGGTTTGGAAAAGGTTGGAGGTGGAAAGTTAGAGGTGGTGGGGCGGGCGGTGAGTGGAATTTTGGACAGGGGTTGGGATGGGTCACGTGGTAAAGGGGATATTCTAACTTTCAGAGCGAGTACTAGGAGGTAGTGGGTTCCAGTCCTATCTTTGATTGGTGTGTGTTGTATGAATTAGGTTTTAAAATATGCCCTAGGTAGCATGAAGTCACTAGAAAAAAGATCCCGGATAGTCCGAAAATGGTATGGCTCATGACTGAACCTACTTCGCCGCACGGCAGGAGGGCTGTCTACTGTACATATCCGTCCGTGCCGTCACGTCCTGTCGTTCCAGTCATCATTAATTACCAATCGTCCTGGCCATGCCCTCACCCCACGAGTCTGAATCTTGTCACTTACTTCACCTGCCTAATGAGCTTCTCATTGAGATCTTGGCTTTGGCCGTGAATCACCAAGACTCTCAGCTCTGTGACTGGGAAGGGAGGAATTGGTACAATCTTACCCTTACCCGGGCTCCTGGTAGGACTCGGCACAGCAGTCCAATTTTCCTCGACCATTTGATCGAGATTGACCTCCCAGCACTGGAACACCTACAGTTAGATCAAGTCAGAGCCTTCTGCTTATCCTGCGTCGCCGGCCCCAATTCTGTTCCGGAGACTATGTCTAGGAAGAGACGCACCGCCCCATTTGCTAAGTTATCATTGTACAATTTTCGCGGTACCACATCCATTCTCACTGCTTTCCTCACCTGGCCCCGGGCTCTTGAGCACTTTGTCTGGGACCCCTCCCGGTATACTGTCGACACCGGTCGCACTCCGCGGATGGTCCATCAAGCTCTAGAGCCTCATCATCTAACGCTGCAGTCCTTGAAACTTGAGAGTAAGATTTTCGAGGAAAACATCATCGATCTCACTCATTATGCGGAGCTACAAGATCTGCGACTTTCAGCGTTTGACCCCCTTGAGGCCATCGGCGACCACGCACTACGCCTAGCAGCCCCCAAGTTGCGCAACTTCACTTGGGATCTTACCAGGACCATTCTCTATCCTGAAGCCTTCAATAAACCGACACTGGACGGTCTACGAACGTTTGTAGACGTGCTGCTCTCGCAGGGGTGTCCGCTACAGCGCATCGATGTTGTATTATGGCCTCGTCCAGGGTTTTATACGAAAACACGTAGCTTATACAACACTAGGACTTTCGAGGCCATGAATAAAAGCTCGGGTTAAACTATATGGAGCTCGGCTGATTAAATCTCAGTTGCGCAGTCAGGCTCCCTTGAACATTGAATAACTGTCGAATATCGTCTAAGGTGGCTCGGAGACCTACCAGGCTTGCCTACATGTTGCTTTAAAATAATCTCTAATAGTGGGTTAGGGGACGTTAAGCAGTGCGTCGCAATGGTGATATATACAAGCCTTCACGTAGATGATGAGCCATAGTCAGAGGGAAGCGGAATAAGACGAGGTGTGTAGCCAAAACCTGTATTGATGATTGTGAGGAAGCTAGCTATTGAGCGGAAGGAGGAAAGATAGTTATACACAAGGTGCTGAGTAAGCCTGCTAGAGAGGAAGGGGCCTGCAATAGTCTTTTTCGTGCATGCGATGATGCTGTGTCTTCCAATACGCAAATTCCATCTCGTGGTGAGCGTAGTAGCCGCTCGAGTCGAAGAGGTAAAGCTTCCCCGTGTCATCGGCGAGGCCAAAGTTTCCATTCCATAGGTCCCCGTGGATGAAACGGGGTTCCACTTGTACGGTGTTTGGGACCAGTTGCTCTCTTGTATTTATGGTAAATTGACCGAGGAACGAATGCCAGTGACTGTGATATCTTTCTGAGGATCATATTTCTCGAGCGCCTCCAGTGGTGCATACTCCTGGCAAAGATAGAGCATATCGTTGTAAGCTCTAAAATATAATGGTCATTAGCCGAATTCCCAACATTCTGTCGATGTGCTTACATTTGTCTCGCGACACTTCCTCGATGCCCAGCGGATAGATTCAACAATGCACGAATACTGTAGAGCCTGTTGCGATCATCCCACTCCTCCACTGGTTCCGAGGGTTCAATGTGCCGTTGATAAAGTCGCATGTATATTGGAGCGCTAAAGTGATGAGCCCATGGACATCTCCATGTTCCGAATTCCACCTCATTATACGCGCAAACACTTCCAGGATCGAACGCGATAACCTCCTCTGTCTCCATGTCGACTCCCACATTACCCTCCCACAGATCACCATGAACCAAAGTCGGGGTGATATGACGTCCATCCGATTGCAGAACCCCCAACAGCCTTGGAATGACGACTTCGATAAGTTGCTTGCAAGCAGCATCGTATTCCGGCCAAGGGTCGTTCGTCTCATTGTCATATTTGATGACATCTAGCAATTGATGCGTGTAGGATGCGGCCCAACTTGTTTCCCACGTCACTGTGCGTTCCATCACGCCGCAAACAGTGGCAACGTGAAATCCGAACATCCCATTTGGAGAAGCCCCTTTCGTCCTCGCGTTCCGATACGCATTATCGAGCATTCGTCCAGAAAAGAACGTTGAGACTATTCCACCTATACCGAAAGGAAGGTAGACGAGGCTCGTTTGCCATTGATTGAGCTTATAGACGGCAATGAAGATGACCGAGAGCGACGTACATAAGCAAGAGTAGACGAGGTAGAGGATCCCAGCCGCTAGAATGACAATAGCGTTATCCTTGCGGAGAAGGATAGTCAAGGAGTTAAAAGGATTAGGTATTCGTGACTTCGGACGAGCAGCAACGGTGTCTTCGTTCCAACGACACATTACAATGCGTGTGGGAAGTCGTAAATACTTCGGAGGCTTGATGTTCCCGTTACCAACTACAGCGCGGCACGTTTCGGGCAAGAAAATAGCCATCAGAAGCAGACACAGACTGGCAGCGATGCACAGAAACCAGAATATCCAGGGCCACCCTGCAGCGTAAGTCAAAAGTCCTCCCAGTATGGGACCAAAACTGGGCGCCATTGTTACGCTGGAAATCCGTAAGTTTTCATCCACAATTTTAGGTTTAGACGCACGCGAAAGATATCCCAGTGACGAATGAACCTCGTTCTGCCGGGGACGCGACATCGGCAATTACACCGTATGCGATCGAGTTGGTAGCTGGTACTGTCAGCATTTGACCTAAACTGGAGACTGAATGACGTGCCGGAAGTTGCCAGAGCTTGTAGTACCCGAAGACCTAACAGTGCTGGGTATGACTTTGATAGAGCAATGGCGACATTGCTAACTACATAGAGGCTGAGGGTGATCATGTAGACAGGACGTCGACCTAGGACATCGGCCAGGTCCCCAAATAAAGTCGGCGCTACTGTTGCAATCGTAAGATAAGAAGTAACAGATAAGTTGATCTTATCAACTGAAACAGACAACGATTGAGACAATGCATGGATAGCTGGATAATATATGAAGCTGCTTAAGCCAGAGAACAAAGCAGCGTACGAGACCATGGCAATAATGCACCATTTTTCGGCAGTTGTATAAAGAGAGTATTCCTCGACTTGTTCGATGCTTAGGCGGGTATTTGTCGATTCCATGGCCGATATCGGATGGTCGTAAATGATAACTCAAGGAAATTCGAGGTTTGTGGGCTAAATTCCAAAGCGTTGGTAAACAGAAGGTCGGTAAGGTAATGTTTCTTCTGGGTAAGCAAGGCTGAATATGAGCCCAAGCCTGTCGGTCTGGTATTATGACGTGTTTCTGGTCACTACTCTTGCCGTAGAAGCCTGGAGCAGCGGTATTTAAAAGGATGAAGAACAGGAACACCGAAAAGAAAGACTTCCCAAGCTCGCTTACGCCACCTAGCCAAGCCTGCAGCTTGTTCATGAGAGATTTCGGGTGACTCTGCTGCATGTTTTGCATGCCAAGCACCACACGGCTGAGAGGTTGACAGCCTTGTAACATCTAACATCTCCACACGGCTCTTACATTTGCCCCCTGTTGAATCTGCCCCTGTTGAATCTGCCCTCATGGATTTTCTCGTTGCTTGATGAGTAACGTGGTTCCCAAACCAGTTAAATATTCAATATAGTTCGGTCTCACCTTGAATGTTATCCCTGCCCAGGCTACTGAACACGACCAAGTTCTTGTCAAGAGCCTGGGTTTATCGTCCCCTAGTGTGCTGGAGCAGCTTTCATGAGGCGATTCGAAACGCCAGGCCACTTGGGTGTGACGAAGCCGTGAGGGAAATGGCTGCAGTTGTTAAGTATCTCAGGTACCTTGGCCGCTTCTTGAAGGAATTCAAGGACCCTGCAACCCTCTACAACGCCTACATTTCTCTATAAAGCATCTAAGACTAAACAAGTTCGTGTTTATAGTAAGATAGTTGCTTTTTCTAACGCATGTTAACTTTAAGCAATAGTACAATAGGGCTTATTAACTAGCTGTACTGGGGCGTGAGCAAGCACTCTAAGCCTTACTCTACCTAGAGGGCGTACGCTCTATGAAGTTTATGCTACACCTGCAGAATGGTGGATGTCAATACTGTGCCTATAAGGCTGATAGAATAACGTGATGTCGGGCGGTAGTGAATGTGGGGAGGTGCGGCTCTTGGAGATCCCCGCGGAAGAGTAGGCTGCTGAGAAATGCAGGCTTATCGATAGGTGAAAGAAAGAAATCTAAGCCGAAGTCGCACTCCCCTTCCAAACCCCCTCTACGGGTCCTTTCTGCTCATATTTCTGCTATAATATCTCCTCTCATATAAATTGACTCCAACACGCAATTTCTAGACTCTAGCAGCTTGAAACATCGCGTTCCCGACTTTTCTGTTCTTCGTTGCCACAACACCCCTCCACGACCACCATGAGCGCCATTCTCTCCGCTGACGACCTGAATGACTTCATTTCACCTGGCGTCGCGTGTATAAAGCCAATCGAAACGCTGCCTGTTCAAAAACCAGAAGATGACGCTGTTCGTACCTTTGAATCTCTTTCCTAGACTTGAACTAATGCCATTATAGAATGCATACGAAGTCACGACCGAAGACAAAGTCGCCGCCTCGATACCTCCACCTCCGGCGCAAATATCTCTCACAGACTGCCTCGCCTGTTCAGGCTGTGTGACGTCGGCGGAAGCCGTGCTGGTGTCACTGCAGTCACATACGGAGGTGCTGAACACATTGGATGCGCATCCCTCAATACACGCGCCGTGGCTGTCGCATAATGGATTAAACGGGACTACGAATGGAGACACATATACAAGTAATGGTGTTGGCAATGGTTCCAACGGGATTCACACAGCTCCAGAGGGAAAGCTGTTTGTTGCAAGCGTCTCTCCGCAAACACGCGCCAGTCTTGCCGCAACCTTCGCAGTCTCCGAATCGCAGGCCGGGAACATGATATCACAGCTACTCAGCGGACCCATGGGCCTGAAAACTGGTGGAGCGCATGGCAGTAGCTTCACATGGGTAATCGACACCAACGTCGTCCGAGACGCTTGCCTAGTTTCCGCAGCAGACGAAGTTCTATCCGCCCTCTCTCCATCTACTTCCCCTCCCCTCCTTTCTTCCAACGGAGGCGCCATAGACACCCCTCCGAAGAAGCCCATCCTCACCTCCGCATGCCCCGGCTGGATTTGCTACGCCGAAAAGACCCACCCCTACGTCCTCCCGCACCTTTCCCGCCTCAAATCCCCCCAAGCCCTCGCAGGCACCCTCCTCAAATCCGTCCTCAGCCGCCGCTACAACATCCCCGCCTCCCAGATCTGGCATCTCGCCATAATGCCCTGCTTCGACAAAAAGCTCGAAGCCAGCCGCAGCGAGCTCACCTCGGCCGCCTGGGCTCCCTCCTCCCCCGCCTCCCCCCCAATCCGCGACGTCGACTGCGTCATCACCGCCCGCGAGCTCCTCCACCTCGCCTCCACCTGCGCCATCTCCTTCGCCGCACTCCCCCGCACCCCTCTGCCCCCTTCCACCCGCACCGCCTTCCCCGACGGCCGCCTCGACGCCTTCCTCTTCCCCCGCGCGCGCGGCCGCGGCGCCCAGGACCCCGTCGCCGGCTCCTCGGGCGGCTACCTCCACCACATCCTGCGCACGGCCCAGGCGCAGCATCCGGGCAGCACGCTGCGCGCCGAGCGCGGCCGCAACGCCGACGTCGTCGAGTACACGCTGACGCAGCCGGGCGGCGGCGGCGGCGCCGTCGTACTGCGCATGGCGCGCTACTACGGCTTCCGCAACATCCAGAACCTCGTGCGGCGGCTCAAGCCGGCGAAGGCGAGCCGCATGCCCGGCGCCGCGCGGGGGGTGATGAGGCGGCCTGGTGGAGCGGGGCCAGAGGCGAAGGAGTATGCGTATGTGGAGGTCATGGCGTGTCCGGGGGGTTGTACGAATGGGGGCGGGCAGGTGAGGGCCGGGGAGGTGGAGGAGGTGAGGGGGGAGGCAGGAGTAGGGGGCGAGGAGAGTGGGAAGAAGGTGGGGCCGGTGGAGCAGAAGGAGTGGTTGGGGAGGGTGGATGAGGCGTATTTCTCTGCAGGGTCTGATGAGGGGGAGGATGGGGATGGCGATACGGATATGGGGGGTGCAGATGATGGGTTGGATGTTGTGGATGGGGTGTCGAGAGCATATGTGCATGGTATCCTGCAGCACTGGGCGGAGCTGACGGGGGTGTCGGTGCGGGATCTGGTGTATACGAGTTATAGGGAGGTTGAGAGCGATGTGGGGAAGAAGAAGAGCGATGTGGAACGGGTTGCGACTCTGGCGAGTAGTATGGGTGGTGGGTGGTGAAGTCCTGCATGGTCAGCATTTAGATTCGAATTGGGGGGGCATTGACGGCGTTCTGGGAGGGTATTAGAGAGCGGAGGCAATGGGGGTTGTCGCATTTACATCGGAGGTCTGGATCGGGACTAGAACAAAGTCCATGCCATCGGAAGCTTTACGCCAGCCGCCATTTGGCTGACAGTCATAAGGGAAATATAACATCGGTATGTTGACGTTAACTCGCCTCAAAAACCTGGTTAGGATGAATGGTTGCATGAATTTTAACGACTCTATAAATTGCATCGAGACTTGATCATCGATTATCAGACTTACGACACTCGCACGTCCATAGACCCTGGATCACCTCTCAAAAACTAACGTTGATAGATACGTTGATAGATAGATGAGATGTAGTAAACCAAAGCCAGAAAGTCCGCCAACGTTGAGAAGTATTAGGATAGACATTGGGGAGGTTCTGGTGTTCAAGCCCTGGTCTACAGTGACGTGAAGCCGCTTTGTATTGCAGCGGTGGACTGTAAGCGTGCTCGCCCTACAAGAAAGGGAGACTTTGAAGGATTTATGCCGTTCTGAGGGCCGAAGCTATCGGGAAGAAGAGGCCTCGGACTTGAGGTTGAGAAAAGGACGTCATGCTCCTAAAGTCGACCTCGTAATGAAGTGAACTAAACTAATCTGGAAGCATGAGGCTGTGATAAGAGGATCATGAGATCGACAGCTGGAAGCTGATGTGTGTCTCGTCACTGTAGGAACCTTTTGCTTTGATTAGATAGACTTTCACGCATACAGCAAGCTACCATATCATCACCCTTCAAAAACGTGAGCAGACACGTGACTCTTCCCACTCTTCTAGAGAATATCAGTGCAGCCACCATGATTCAGAATTACTCGCGCCCGATTAGGCAGTTATATCCCTCACTGAGACAACGGAATATCACACACGGTTGCTGCCCAAGCGTGAAGGCCTGACCTCGTCGCAAATCCACCCTGCAGCAGTTC
Source organism: Mytilinidion resinicola (assembly GCF_010093595.1). Classification (NCBI taxonomy): domain Eukaryota; kingdom Fungi; phylum Ascomycota; class Dothideomycetes; order Mytilinidiales; family Mytilinidiaceae; genus Mytilinidion; species Mytilinidion resinicola. Next base: position 1,584,621 of record NW_022985441.1, read on the forward strand.
GCAACAACGACGATCAGTTAGCAAAGCCGACGCATGTATCGCGGGAAGCCCAAGTCGTACGTATCATTGCAGCAGATGGCCCTTTCTGTAGGCACATCACACACTCACTGTTCAGTGCACTGACGCACGTCAACCCACGTGGGAGGGTTCGGACACCAAAAGCGGCAGGTCTGGCAAGGACCACGGATATTGAGACACTCGCTCGCCTGGATATGCGTTTTGGCGATCAGTTTCCCGCAACTTGTGGCTTGGGGATGCGCTCCTTTTCAGATGCATTTGCCTCTATCAAGCGTGGGTGTCAGGACGCGACCACGTTTTGTTAGCTACTCAGAAGGCGTTGTTGGTGGTGAGCGCGCAGCCAATCAGCGCGAGAGACGCGCGTGGAGAGACGCAGACCGCCGTTATCCGCGGACGCAGCCCGTTTCATGTGCTTTTGGTTGGATTTGGCAATGGGTCGCCGGATGGGGTGGTACGTTGCTTTTTGCGGGCCCAGAAGAGAGGCGAGAGGAAGATGCCGTTAGATCGTCGAAAGGTTACCTACGGAGCGCGATTTACGGGAGAGGTCGCGCGAGCGACGTGTCTGCGAGCTTGCTGAGTTAGATTTGTTGCGGCGAGGCGGTGAGGTATTTGGGGCTCGTCGCTGGCAATGGGTTTGCTTCTTACAAATTGTACAGGTCTAGGTACGGGGTCCGGAGGCAGGGCTCCAAGGTTGAGCTGCCCGGAGCGAGCGCATGGCCGAGGTAGTAATCTGCACAACCAATATGGAGGTCGTTGGTGATGACTGTGGTGTTTGGTGCCCGAGCTGACGGCGGACTGGTACGGGCCGTACCTTTCGCCCTCGGCTGGATCAACAGTATCGGACCGGGCTTGTCAGAATTTGGTGAACTAGAAGGGAATCACAAGGCTGGGCGAAATGTAAGAAGAGAATCGGAACGACTTGGAAAAGGCTCGTTGCTGGGATGGGATAGTGACATTGATGATCAACGAGGCAGAATCGATAGCGGAACGTTGGTGGTTGACCTAATTTGGGCTGTGGACGAGGCTGTACAACTGCAGGTCTGATCTGACTGCGCAGAAGCGCTGACCAGAGGAGCTGCAATAGTGCACAGCGTTGGTTAAAAATAAGTATCTTAGTTAGCCCAATTTGAGGGCTGAGAGGTAGCTGATGCTGCAGACTGCCTGAATGCACGGAGGGGAACACAGTAGTAAAGAGAAGGTCTAACATGGTCGGCGTATCACAAAGCCGTCAAGAGAGTCTGAGGGGAGAGCGAGGGCGAGAGCTGATACGTAGCGCAACGGTATTCTCAACGGTCGCGCGTCAGCATTCTTGCATCACCTCTTCACTGCAGTAGACCGCCAAACAGGATTTTCCTTGGAGAGTAGCGGCGATCCTATTTGGCCTTGGGGGGCACCTGGACCGGTTAATCTATGTAATTAGATGAAGTCTGACGAGGCCGCATGGGAAGCAGCTTCTGAAGGATTTCGCGACGGGGTATGCAGTGGTGAAGGGGAGCGCACGGCAAGAATAAGAGGCTGAGGCTGCGCTCGCGGCGAGATTTGGTGGAGCGTTCGAGATGGGAGGAGGTTTCGGTGTGGGGTCCGCGGCATGCATAGAGAATGAGCTCTGTCACGCATTGGCAACGGCTTCTGACATGACAGGACGCGAACAAGGCTGATGCTCGAGGGCAGCGCATGGAGGTGGTTTGAGGTCCTCGGCCGTGATGGCGCCAGTTAGAGTTTGCATTCCACGGCTTTGATGCCGCAGCCTGCAGCAAGACTCCACGATGCTGGGCTTGGCGGACGTCTGCAGTGCTGAAGCAACCCTCGGACGCTCCCCAATGCCGGTGGCACATGAAGCCATTCGGCGCCCGACAGCGTGGGTGGGCAAGTTGCAGGATCGCGATGGCGGCGGTGGACCCGGGTGCGATGCGGCCATGGCCTTGCTTGCTGATGAAATGATGATGTCCAGCTTCCCAGGCCGAGTCTCGTGTGAGCGCCAGCCCGGGACCAGTCTCTTTCGGCGTGGCTGCTCGGGGAAGGGGGCCGCTCGGCCCAGCACGAGTCGCCAAAGGTGCACGCCTGGCAGCCGACGGCTTCATCCGGCTAGGGCTCTTCCGCAACAGCGGCGCCGGGAGGGATTCGCGCTGCCAATCGGCGGCCGGGCGGGGCGGGCCCAATTAGGGCTGCAGATAGAGATAGTCAGGAACCTGACAGGCTGCGGACTCCACGGTGGAGACGCCCTCAGGCACGACAGGCCAGCAATCTCCCGCCCATGTCGCCGAGACGCCCTGGAAAAGGGGCCACAGGGCCGCTTCCGAGTCCGCCGCCCATGGCCCAGCACAACGTGGCAGCCGGCGAGCCGTCTGAGAGCTGCTTGTTTTGACCGCCTGCGACAGCGGCCTCCGAGGCAACCGGCGCGCCCGACAACACCACGACAGCCCATGGAGTGTTGACGATTGGGAGTGCTGCAGACGCGGCGGGCTCGTGTCGTGGGCGCGTCGTTGAGCTTGGGGGCGCGTTGGTGATGGAGCAGTGATGCACCGCGGGCTGCACTCCAGGCACACTGCACACAGCCCGCACGCACAAACGCCGTCCCGAGCAGCAGGAAATTGGAGGCCGAAAGGGGCATCGCGGCAATAAAAGAAAGGAGGCGGCCCAATCGCGTGGTGAGACTTTTCGACGGCTGCTCCCACGCACGTTCTGAGCCTGGCGTGCAACAGGAGCGGCATCGCGGAGAGCAGCCGCTGCCTCTCCGCTCACTCGCGACGACGACCTCAGCCCCCCAGCCAGCGCCTCTCCAGCCTGCCACTCCCAACGCTGGCCCCAAGCCCGTGCTGCGACGAGCAATACCACGCTTCTGCCCGCCTGTGCCCGCGACAGCCACATCACACCCGTCACCTCCATGGCCCCGGCAGCAGACCAGACGCCAAATCGCGCCCGCGCATGCGCCTGAGAAGCCCGTCGTCCACCGCCCAAGACACGTCCATCGCGCGCACCTCACGCCTCACACCGCTCTGCCTCTGTGCGCTGCCCGTTCGCTGCTCTCCCTCACCGCGCCAGACCGCTCTCACGAGGCCTGGCGTCGTTACGGGTCCTAGGCTGGTCTGCTCGCCGGCCAAGCTGCCAGCACAGCGCGCAAACCCGCCCGCGTCCATCACCTTCACGGCTCACCCCAACCACCACCACGCGGGAGCCTCCGCAACGCCAAATCCGCTGCTGGGATCGCCGCCTGCAATATCATTTCTGCCATCTCTGCGCCGCGCGCCCTACATCGTCGCGCTTCCTCCCTAATCTCAACGGCCTGTGGCGCTAGCCCGTCTCACACCCACCCGAGATTGACGGCTGCGATTCATGCCCGCTCCTCGTCACTCGAAGCTCTTCGAATCGCAGTCTCCTCGCAGCGTCAGTCGATCGCTCCCGCTGCTGTGTGCAAGACGCTCCAGCTAGCTCCTGACTAGCATTTCTCCGCCGCGGCCCTTCACTTGTCACCGCCTCATCCACGCCGGCTGCAAGCTAGGCTTAGGGACCTCTTCCCCGACCTCCTTTTGCGCCTCAGCCTGTCTTCACCACGCACAGTGCGCCCAAATTCCCCTGCCTCACGCCCCTCGAGCTATGGTCAGGGCCTTATTCCTTTTGATCGATTAAGGTGGACCCCATTGCCGGAACCTCATCCGCATACCGTGGCCCTGGACCGCTCCACGTTAGCCCGCAAGCCTCTCTCCCAGCCGTTGTCCCTCTTTTCTTCTACCCTCCCGCCGCTGCATCAACCCGGACCCTGTGAACCTCTTCCTATCTGGATCTTCGAACCGCTCGATACGCTCTGAACCTCGACTCCTCACCCCACCTAGCTCTTTCACCTTCGCCCTTTCACCTCACTTCTCACCTTCACCCACGCTGAAATGAACACGAGGAGATCATAGCACTCTCGCATATTAACATTCACAGGAGCAATACAGTAAGCATGCCAACCTCTTCAACATCTTGTCATTCACTAACAATCTTCATCAGCCTTAAGCTCTTTGAACTATCGAGACAGCTAGGCCATCTAGCAATCTTGTAGTGAACCGTCAAGATGATTGCATACGAGACTCAACACCGAGGCTGGTCGTCTCAGGATTCTCAAGCCGCTACTTCTCTAGATGACAAGTTCGAAGTTATCAAAGACATTGGCGATGGCAGCTTTGGGAGCGTCGCGCTCGCACGCGTACGAGGCGCTGGCGCTCACATTGCTCGACGAGGGACTTTGGTATGTTGACTCCCAGGCTCCGTTTCACGAAAGCGTGTGACTGACGCGTCACAGGTCGCGATAAAGACGATGAAGAAGTCGTTCGACTCATTCGCGCACTGTCTAGAACTACGGGAGGTCATCTTCCTACGGACACTACCTAACCACCCTCATCTCGTGCCCGCCCTTGATATCTTTCTGGACCCCTACAGCAGGCGGCTCCACATCGCCATGGAGTACATGGATGGCAATCTGTACCAACTTATGAAAGCAAGAGACCACAAGCCGTTAGATCAACACAGCGTGAAGAGCATTCTGTTCCAAATCATCTCAGGTCTCGAGCATATCCATCAACACGACTTTTTTCATCGCGACATCAAGCCAGAAAACATCTTGGTTTCCACATCAGCACCCACAGACTCAGGTAGCGCATTCCGCCGGTACTCAGCATTGGTGACTCCACCATCAACACCACCGGCCTACACGATCAAGATCGCAGATTTCGGACTAGCACGTGAAACACATTCGAAATTGCCCTACACGACGTACGTTTCGACGCGATGGTACCGAGCTCCAGAAGTCTTGCTCCGTGCAGGCGAATATTCGGCTCCAGTCGATATCTGGGCGATAGGTGCAATGGCAGTTGAGATTGCGACGCTGAAGCCACTCTTCCCGGGCGGGAACGAAGTCGACCAGGTTTGGCGAGTGTGCGAGATCATGGGAAGCCCTGGAAGCTGGGTCAACAAGCAAGGCGTGCGCGTTGGAGGAGGAGACTGGAAAGATGGTGTCAGACTGGCACAGAAGCTAGGTTTTTCGTTCCCAAAGGTGCGCTTCTTGATATCAGCAGTTTGAACGTCACTAACACGATCACAGATGGCGCCACACTCAATGGACACGATTCTCCAAGCGCCACAATGGCCAGCCAGCCTTGCCAACTTTGTGACATGGTGTCTCATGTGGGACCCTCGGAGCAGGCCAACTTCATCGCAGGCCCTGAGCCATGAGTACTTTGCTGATGCCTTCGACCCTATGAGGCCCAAGTCCTCAGCCTCAAGACTCCTCGGTCGCAAGCAGTCGGATCTCAGTGGTCACACACTGAATTCGCCAGACTCGACACACAGCCTTACGACAAAGACATCGTCTTGGTTCAGACGGTCGCTCGTCGCACGAGAAAGCGCCCCAGCCGTTCCTCAGCACACTTCGACACGGCCCGTGTCACCTCGCCCTTCGCCTATCCAGGCCGTCACAGTGGAGCCCGCCGCTTCGAGTAAGCCCCGCCCCAATGTAACCAAGCGAGCCACGTGGACGAACGGTGTACCGTCGAATGCTGCACCAATTCCAATATTGCCTTCCATCAGACCCATCTCACCACTGTCCGATACAGTGACTGCCCGAGCTAGTGTGCGACCTGCTGATAGCGAAGAGAAAGCTGCAAAGAAGATTGGTCGTCAATTATCGGTCGCCTCGCACGGCAACCATTATGCAGACCTCCACCGCCAAGAAGCGGAGAGGGCACTGAACGGCCAATCCGGTCTTGCATCGCCTCCCAATGGACAGAAAGAGGGTTTCTTTTCCCACCTACGGAAGCGTGCTCGACGTCTATCTGGTCGGTACCAGGCTCCAATGTCGCCTAATTCAGACGACATTGAAGCGAACGCAGGATGTGCCCCGTGGTCAACGACAAGCGCCCGAGGGACCATGGCTGTCGATCCTTCGGCGCCAAACCCACCTTCGCACCCGGACTATGCCGATTTAGATAAGGCATTGCAAAATGTGAGGTACAGTCTCGATGCCGCGTCACATGCGACTAACAATTCAAAGACATCCTCGCGAGTTGCTGGCAATCCAGGCATCAAGCGACATCACTCATTGCCGCATGGCCAGGAGACCCGATCTTCGGAGAATGCTCCTGGCGGCCCAATATCCAGCCGCACGAGGCGAGCGCTTCAGAAACAGTCGAACCCCTCAAACCGATATGAAACACCCAATGAAGAGGAGGAGCTTCTAGATGAAGAGCTTAACTCCACAGCAAAGGCCACCCGGCGATTAGCAGGTCCTGAGAAGGCCACTGCCCCAATTCAAGGGCCGCGGCCTCAGATGGGTCAATCGTCGAGCGACATGGGTCCGTCAGCTTCATACCTCACTCCGTCGCCATCCGCGAACCGGGATGGAGTCAACTTTGGCCATGCGCAGTACGCAACGCCCTCTAAGCCCATGAACATTAACAGGCCTCATCCCGCCAAGGAGGAAGTAAACTCGAAGTGGCCGACACCACCGTACGACGAAAATGACTGGGCTGCCTCCGCCACAGCAAGCATATTTAATACGCAGGCTATGTACCGGTGATAGTCGACCGTTACAGTCTGCCAGCGCTTTCGATTCAACATTTCCTTGCGTATCTTACAACCATACTATTAGTGTAATACGATTCCATATCTCGGGCGGCTTTCCAATCATTTCTATACCAGCCTGCCAGTTCAGCGCACACCGCCAGCCATCACGTTGACGTCGCACGCACGAACGGGCCCGTCAGGTACGGACTCGATTCCAGAGGATGCAAAGAGGAGTGCACGAATCACAAAAATACGAAGGGGCAGGCCGCATTTTGGTTGGTGTTTTGGGCGTTTTACACACTTTCCTCGATCGACGGCAGGGGAAAGCGGATCGGGGTAAACATTTCAAAGTCTTTCGTTACTGCTTACACTTTTCTTCATCTGCATAATACCTTTCTCCCACACTATTACCCTTTTTCTGTATCTGCGGGAATAGCACAGCCAGCGACACTTTGCAATAGAGAGTTCCACGTTTCCCTTGCGTTTTGCGTTTGTTTCCTGAACTTGAAATCACTTTTTTTGGCGGCATAGTTGTCATTGCATGCAGGTGTCGGCAATGGGAACATCGGGGTTCCTCAGGTTGCGAAATTTGTGTCTTTTTTTCTGCTTCATACCCCCAATCCCACAAACTCTCTTCGAGAGTCATGGGCGCCCATAGTTTTTATCCCTTTCGTCTCTTCTGAGACTGGCAAGGAAATTGCCATTGTGTAACAAATACCAAATTCCATCCGTCCAAACCCACCACCATTTTCCTCCTTGTACTTTTTCGGACACCTTTTAGAGATACCTAGAGAGCGCTGCTTGTTGCTTTTTTGTTGTTCACACATCAAATTTGCCCTTATTTTCTTTATAACTGAATCAATCTCCTTTGTCGTCTGTCGGACTGTAAAATGAACCACTTGTTACAATTAGCTGAGCTGCCGTTTTTCTGGGAGGGGGTTTTTGGAGTAAGACCAACGTGTCTTGGTCTGGTCGTTGTGGGGAGGTGTCTCGTCTATGTCGGGTGTCTGAGAAGGGGTCTGGTCTCGTGAAGACCCACCGCGTTAGTAGTGTACGTGTTTTCGTAGATCTTAATGCTGAAGATTGGAGACGGCGTTGGCCGGGGCTCTGAGACTGTTGTCCTATCACACTCGCTCCATCGTGTGTCTTCATGCAGAAACTAGTCTTACGTGATGGAGATGGCGCTGTATCTGCTTTCGGCCGTCAATATCAAGCCATAACCCCCGATTCGACACCCGCCTCGCCCTTACCCACAGACTCACCTGCAGCGACAAAAGCATTGCCCACAGCTCAAAACCTATCACCAGCCAAACGCTCCCCATTTCCCCACTACCAGTCGACTCCTCCAGTGAATTAGAAACCAGAGCCAACCAAGCAAGCACCCCCCCCACATCGCACACCCATCCCGTCACACCACTCTCATCTCCACACTCTCACGCGCACAGCCCACGTTCCAATCCGCTCGAACGCAACGCCAGACGCATTTCCTCTCTAATGTCCACCCCCAAACACACGTTGGTACCCGATTGGCGCCCTCGGGCGTGGCTATCGGCGCTTGTCTTGCGGGCGTCCACCCACCGCCCCAAAACATGCGGTCTCCGAGTCGTGCGTCGCTTCCGCGCGCGGCGGCTGCAGCGGGTGCCGAAAGAAGAGGTTTGTGGTAGCATGTGGCCTTTTGGGGGGGGGGGGGGAAACTGGCTGCTGGCTTTGGTTTTACTGGAGGGATGGCGATGCTTGTGGGGGTCTGATGCGGGGAGACGGGGGGCGTTGGTGGTACGGTTGGGGTGTGGGCGACGTGGTTCCTGTTGCTTTGGGGGGGGGTTTACGATTTGGAGGATGTGGGGGTGGAGGGAGGGAGGGAGGGAGGTGGGATCTGGGGTGAGTTGGGCGATGGCGCTTGCCGCGGTTGGAGGAAAGGAATGGATTTGGAGGATGTTTTGAAAGTGCTGTAAGTGGTGGTGTGCTATTGTAGAGGCGTCCTGTTTTGAGGAATACGTGCCAGGTATTCAATCACGTGACCTTTCTACTTATGATATAGTTATCTCTTCAACTGTTTAGACTCTTTTGAGGGTTTTTTTTAGAACATCTAGGGCGTCTTAATAAGTCTGGAATATACAAGGGTTCTATCTACTTGGAATAAAGCTGCTTCTATTAAAAGTCTACTAGAAGCGTATAAAAGTGTGCATATAACTACTAGCCCTATTTATTCACTATATTCTTTTGGTGAAGTGTTAGGACGTGAAAAGTGCTGTAGTTCAACTTTAGTAATGACAGTAGAAGATGAGGGCCTGAGATAACCATGCTGAGTTGCTTTCAGGACTTTTCTAAGTACGTAAATTCAATACCAGCCTTGGATTCAAGAACTCCAAACGCCTATTGCGAATCGCTATATGCCCTCTCTCCATTGTATACATTATACTATCGTAAACGCCCTCGCATGTATCATCCCTGAAACAATGATATGTAATCCTTCTTATATGCGCCGGCAAACCTTGCTCCATATTGGATATAACCTCTTAGGCTTCATCTCCATTCGTAGCATCTTGTCCCGGATTGGCTTCTTCATAGTTGAAGTACTTAACGAATCTGTAATAGCCAGCAGCTAAGGCGCCACCAAGGAACGGTCCCACCCAGTAGATCCAGTGATAGCCAGGGAACTGCGTAGCAGCGACAGCGGGACCGAAACTACGGGCTGGGTTCAAAGAGCCTCCGGTATAGTAGACGCCTATATCAAGTTAACTTCTGACGTTTAACGAGATCGTCTTAAGAAAACATGACGTACCGCCCATCATCGCAACAAAAAGCGCGAGTCCAACGCCCACCGGCGCGATGAACGTATCTTTGCTCTTCTCGACGGCGAGCATAAGCACCACGAAGACCAGTTCGGCCGTCATGAACATTTCGATGAAAACGCCTTGCGCAATGCTTGTACCCGGCGAAAGCGTGGTATTGGTGCTGGCGATGTCGCCGGGGAACATGCAGGAAACGAGAGCGCCTGCACACATTGCGGCGATGATTTGGGCTGGGAAAAGGATCAAGCCGCGTATAGGTGGAAGCGCGCCTGCAAGAACCATGCCGAAGGTGACCTTCGACGTTTGTGAGCACTCAGCACTTCGTGGGAAAATCGGGTCCAGCTTGGACTGGATGGATGCGAAAATACATACCGCAGGGTTGAACAGCCCGCCACTGATTCGGTAGAAAGCCCAGACATTGACCAACAAGCTGAAGCCATAAACCAGAGCCGTGAAGATATTCTGCTGGCTGCTTGGTCCGCCATTGGCCAACGATTTCTCGCTGGCCTGTGTGGTAAGCATGATTTGGCATGCAAAGGAGAAGTACAGGAACATGAACGTCCCTACGAACTCCCCCGACGCGGCGACTAAGTGTGCTTGAAAGGTGCCGAGCCTTGGAGGTAATCGCCCACTGCGTTGGCCGTTTGCGTGGCCACCCTGTTGATGTTTGGGTTCGCGATGGACGGGGAGACGTGCCATCGTTCTTGCTTGGATGAATCAGGAGGGTATAGGTGTAAAGATGATGGGATGGACCAAGCTGTTTACGCGGAGAAGTTCAGGAAGAAATGATATAAGCACAGTTGACTGTCGAGTAGGAAATATCTCTGCTTCCAAACGTGCAAACACGTCTGCACAAATTCCCCCCGCACATCCATCTGCACACTGACAACATGGCGGAAGATAGGAGTCTTAGCGCGGCCTATGAAATGCTTAACGCAAAGAAAATGACAGATAGATGATGACGGAGAAGGCGTAGTGTGGAACGAGTTGTTAGCGCCCGCCGTCACTATGCAGCGTGATGATCCCGCGGAGCATCCGTCCCCCATCGTCCCAAGGGAAACGCGATCGCCCACGGAACCTATATGCATGAGCGCGTTCTAGCCATGGTTTGGCAGGCTGTCGGGCTTTTCTATTAGTTGGCGGTTGCGGTCGAGAGGCAGATTGGATTTGTTGAAATATATTGATGAGTTTTAGTGACACGGCGCCTGACGTCGGAGTGATGATTTCTGGTTTGCAGAGTCCAAGCAACTTTGACCCCCTTGTCAAGCCTCCTACCAGGGCCACATACACCACCTTTTGTGTATCATGGGCGACTGCTTGAATATTAGGTGCCTCCTTGGCGTCTCGGTAGGTGTTGGAGTTGTAGTCGTTGTGATAGGTTGCAAGCACTTCAGTTCCTTCGCTCACCCGCAGTTCTCCAACACGCTGGAACCCAGACACATACATGCCAAAATCTGCGGATCGTGCAACAGGGGATGAGTCTGTCCCTCCAGTCTTAAAGGGTCCTGTAACGATCAATGGACAAGGTAGCTATCAGCCACGAATCTTCACATTCACGTCAGCAGTCATTTTTCAGAGAGGTAATATGTATTTCTTGGGCAAAGGATGCGGGATTCCGGGGCAGACCTACTCCTTCAGATTCATTTCTCAAGCCGATAGTCTCGTTGGTAGGAAATACATTGGTAGTTGGTGTTGGGATCCCGCTTCTCCCTGAGGGTCGCACACGACGTTGGGTCGGCAAGGCTATCGACTCTTCTTACCCGCAATCCCATTCCTCCCCACTTCTCAAACCACCAACCGCGGGATACATCACGAAGATATCGTAGCAAATGAGGAGTATTCATCTAGGAAAAAATGACGACGACTTCTTCCACCAAACTTCGGTTCAAACCCCCACATCCAACCTTTACCGCTGAAGTCGAAGGACGCAACCTCACAAAGTCCGTATTAGACTCCGTGATGAACCAACTCAAAGCATACAAACTGCGCCAATCCTACGCGTGCCTCCGGCAACGATCGCGGTCTTACCGGCAAGACTGAAAAAGGCTTTAAGATATGGAGAAGTCATGCCTAGATACTCAAAAGTATGCCAAACTGATCAGAGAGGGTGTGCCCTGTTCACAAAATAGTCCGAACTCTACGACAATAGTGCTATTCAACGGTCAAACCTAGTCTGATCACTGGAGCTAGTGTAGGTACCTATCCCAGTGGTGTGGCGCAGGCGTGATGCTTGAGAGCTATTCCGCTTGTGCCGCAATCCATGGAAGCCAGCCAGGAAGATGAGCATGAGCATCGCCAACCGAGTCGTACGCCATCTAGTGTAATTACTCCAACCGGCAAAGCTTTGCGAGTCAGCTTCCAAACCTTTCGTCTCTTGAAAAATCATGTTAGCGCTTTAGCATTCAAGGTTATCAACTGTTTGGTTTAATATTTCACATCTATGACTTGATTAGCGAAAAGTTGGTCTCAACGACACTTTATTAGCTAATTGGAACAGCTGCTCGCTTTGAGGTGTTTTATACTGCTCTACCAAACGCAACATGCCGTCTGCGCAAGAAATTACAAAGCATCGGAATCGTCACTCATGCTGGATCGTGATTGAAGGTCATACATACGATGTGACAGACTTCCTTGACAAGCATCCAGGCGGCCCAGACACCATTCTTCGGTATGCTGGAAAGGCTCGTGTCGATTTTTTTTGGAATATGTCTAGCTCTAATTTATCTCGAGGACGCCACAGAAGCGTATAGACCGATACACCCTCCTGGCACAATCGAGAAAGAGCTTCACCAAAGTAGGTTAAAAGCATATCCAAGGCTATTTTTCCTGACTTCGAATAGGTAAACATCTTGGCCTAGTAGATCTCTCCACCTTTGGAAAGGACAAATCGTCCGCAAAACTATCTCGTAGCAATGCATCACCGGAAGACCGAAGCCGCGTCCACCTACTCCCGCGACAGTGCCATTCTTTCACCCATCCCAAAAGAGAAAAGGATATTTTTGAGAGGGTTGGCGTTTCGTCCGTTACTCCACGAATATGTCTCTATTCCTTTGATTGTTGTAACTCGACTCATGACTGCCAGTTGCTCATGATAATATTATTCCACAGATCCAAATCCTCCCACACCAACTCCCCTTCCGCAGGCCTCCACTCGTCCACCCCCTGTTCTCTCCTCGCGCCGTCCATAGCCATACCCCCCTCTTGGTCCCACGCCTGGCTCTGAACCAGACTCGCCGGCGTCGCCACAACATTCTGCGCACCCAACTGCCCACTCGCATCCTGCACCGGTGCCTCCTGCTGCGTCCAATTCGCCTCAATAATCTCCCTCGCGACCCTTATCGGCCGCCGCAGCTGACGCAACGTCCGCCTCGCAAACGACAACCCACCCGCCACGGCCTCCATGATCCGCATCGCGCGATTAAACAGATCAACCGCCGGCCGTATCAGCTCCTCGCCATTACTCCGCCGCACAATCACACAGATGACCGGCACTAACGCACCCGTCAGATGCAGCCCATACGCATACCGCTCCGCCCGCCTCAATCCACCAGAGCTATACGACAGCTCGACCGCCGCCACCATATCCGTCGCGATGTCCATGCAGAGCCGCGCGGTGCGCGCCGCGTAGCGCAGCGACACCATCTCGCCGCGGCGCAGCAGCATGCGCAGCGCGCGGATGCGCAGGTAGAGCACGAAGCTCTGCTGGACGCGGAAGGCGGGCGCCGGGTCGGCGGCGGCGGCCGCGTGCGGCGGCGGCCACAGCAGGCTCGCGGGCGTCTGCCGGCCCAGCGCCAGGATCTTCGCGTCCATGGCGGCGATGAAGGCTGGGTTGGCGGGCTTGCGCACGCGCACGCCGAACAGGGCGTCCCAGATCGTGGAGGAGAGCTGCGCCCACGCGATGATTTGGAGGAGGTAGGGGATCAGGGAGGCGCTGTGGGTTTCCGGCAAGGGCGGGCAGTTGGGGTAGAGCATGCGGTCGTCGACGCAAGAGGGGAGGGCGACGTCGAAGTCGTCGTCGCAGAGGAGGTCGGGCACGCCCGAGTTCTGGGCCACGTTGTGGTTGAGGCAGTAGAGGGACCAGAAGAGGCGCTGGCGGTAGGTGCGGTCGTAGAAGCTGCAGGAGGCGCCGCCCCAGGAGGGCTCGTTGTGCAGGCCGAGCTGGAAGCAGAGGCGGATGGCGGTGCCCATGGTGTCGTAGGCCGCGTTGAGGCGCGAGATGTACAGGCAGTAGGAGCTCTTGATGAGCAGGATTTGAATCGTCGTGATGTTGGCTTTCTCGAGCCAGGTCGCGTGGCTGAGGAGCTTCTCGCCGCGGGAGAACTCTTTGCAGCCGGGGGGGTTGTCGTCGGATGTGCAGATGTCGTACAGGATACGGCCAACGGCCATCATGAAGTTGAGGAGTGCTGCGAATTGGACGGAAACGCTCTTGCTCATGCAGTTCGTGTCGTTTGCGAGGAACGCTGCGAATTGAGCGCGGAAATGGGCTTCGTTGATACAAGGATAGTGCGGTTGTATGTTTGCGAAGTAAATGTCCAGGGACTGCATGACTTTGTCCATATCCTCCAGTCGCGTCTGGTCCACAATCTGATCTAGATCGCGTTTCACACTAGCCGACAGATTCTCGTAGTCCATGGTCTCGGAGCCTGGCTCCTCAGGTAGCAAAAGCATTGGATCGTCGCCTTTCCCGAGGTCGCGAGCAACAGAGCGGTCCAGGACGTCGATCTGGTGGAAGAAAGGGGATCCGCCCGCAACCTTGATATTGAGTTCGAAGACATTCTTTGGTGAACCGACTACTGACGTATTCGTTGGTGAGAACTGCGAGGGGCCTACTGGGGCTTCAGTAGGTTTCGATTGCTGTGCGGTGGTGCGGTCGCGCTCCTGGTCTCTCATCCAAGCCAGCTCTCTCTTGAGGGCTTCATAATCTTGCTCGAGAGTTTGGGTGCGGGATGCCAGCTCAGTGTTACTATTTTGGTCAGGCGACCTTCCTGGACGAGATTCTAGGCGAGATTCGGGATCAATCGTACTGCGATTTTCGGAGGTCGAGTTCGGCGTGGATAGATGTGTGGTCTTTTGTTTCTTTGATCGATTGGTTGGTGTATAAGCACATTCAGATCTCGAGTATCGGCAATTTCTACATGGAGTCCCGCCTGTGCATTTCCTCTTTCGCCGTTGGCATTCGATGCAGGCATGTAGTGTGTATCTTTGGCGGACCCTGACTGGTTGCTCGTCGCTCGATGTCATTGCGTCGGTTGAACTGAAGCTTGTCTGGACCGCTCTTGCATCAAAACTTCCTGGTCCTAGGAGTGTCGAGCTGCCTCTAATGAATTCCCAATACATCCAGTTGTAATGAGTAGAAGAAGAACCCTGAAGAGATATCCGCCGTGTCGCTCCTAGCGCAAGGAATACAAATTGTGGGGAAATGAGACGTGGGTGAATTTGACGGTCACAAAGGGTTGGGTCCTTAAGTTAGATTAATAGCAGGTATGATCATGAAGGTACCCCGGGGCTTTTAGATGGATGTCGCGACGCATCGGAAGCAACAGATTGTCCCCCCGGTGCTTTCCGGCAATTCCTTCACTTGTTATGGATCTTTTTGCTCTCGATATCAGAGAAAAGATAGTATACAGTCAAGTAAGTGAATACTGCTGTGATAATATAAACAGAACTTGAACAGGTAAGTGGATTGAGTGTAGGAAGCAGGGGAATTTTAAAAAGCTATAGCGGGAAAGCAGACAGACGCGATCTTTTACTATGTAAGGTTCATCGGGCTAAATATGGTGCTAATTGAATCACCATCCAATGGTAGTACTCGGATTGCACTTTTGAACGTTGCGAATCAGTCCGCCCCGCAAACTCTTTTCCAAGAGTCTGGGGTATGGGGTTCTGGGAACGGAAGCGGAGCCCATCCTCTCCGAACCCGCGAAGAACTGTAGAAGGGAATGAAGCTGTAGCCGAGAACTTCCGGAACTTTGATACACCAAATACCTTTCCGAAGACCTTTGTCAATGTGTATGTTAATCAATTGCTATCTGAACACTCACTAAATCGAGCTTGCTATGTAGCATGCTCGCGCAATGCGCTTGCTATATGTTCTAATAGGGTTGAGCACATTTCCAAAGTACTCTCTTTGCCGTCTTTTCCCGGGCTCTTTGAATTATAGCTTGGTATGGAACTTCTGAACCCAGGAATATCTACAGTAACTGACCTCTCTAGATCCTGCGTCTTGACCATATGCGGACGCAATTGATCTAGACCGGTCACACCCAGCGGTCGCATCGAGGTCTCCAGTTCGTCGCTGAGAACTGAGAGTAGATGATGGCGCTGAATCGATTTGACGTCCCCCGTGGTTGCTGAGATAAATGCTTTGGATGCCCATCTCACACGCAATCTTCGCATCTTCTGCCGTCAAGATGCCCTTGATAGATATTGGTCCACTATTACCCCACTCTTCTTTTATCCACTCTAGATCATCCCAGCTCAATGTAGAAGAATGGGCTCCGCGCAAAACGAAATTGTCGTCTTTTCCTAGAGGGTGTCGTGAGCCCCAGAAAGGTACAACCTTCTCGCCCTTTTCGAGTGCATCTTTGATTCTATACCTGTCGTCTTCTTCACGCATACCCAAGACTGGGTTATCAACGGTAATAACGAGCGTTTTGAAACCTAACGCCCGGGCACGGCGAATCTGCGAGATTGTTTCTTCTTCCGTCTTTTTCACGTAGAGTTGGAAGAAGAGAACTCCGCCACCCTTGAATGTCGTCAGACAGATGGCGTTGATGAAATCTAGAAGAGACTGACTTGCTCCTGCTTTAGACATTCAACCAAGTCTTCATGAGACACCGAGGAGCTATTGCTCGGACAATACAGAATATTGTGCCTGGCCGCTCCTCGAACCAGACAAAGCTCGCCGTCGGGATGACCAAGCCGTGCCGATGCAGCCGGGGCGATGAAGAATGGAAGACTGCTCTTGAACCCCAGGATCGTGCGCTCTATGCTTACATGCTTGACATTTCTCAGTACACGCGGGCGAAACTGTACTCGGCTCCAGTCGCGGAGGTTATCCTCGTGGGACTGAAAAGCTGCTGGGGAGAAGTACACCAAGCCCATTGAGCGAGTACTCTTTTAGCGGCGAGTTCGAAATCGTTGAGATTCATGCACGTCTCGATTGGTATGGTCAAGGGGCAAAGCAGGCTTCGATGGGGATGCTGGGACGGTTGAGATTCAGATATATCGTTCCGACAGGCCTGCAACCTTGCTGGGCTTCCTTTCGTGGGGACAGAAGGGTTTACACATAATACACCTATGATTCGTTGCCCCTGTTTCTATTAGTACGTGGAAGCACCGCAAGCAGTGTCATAAAGATATAAAGAGATCTTTGTCCCGATCTCAACTACTCCTCAAAGGGCTTCCGTACTCTGTTGCGCATATAGTACATTGGGTAAGACTATCATGTTATAAAGCAATTGATGTTATCGAGAGGCTTTATGAGAAAGCGATGTTTGCGAAGAGAAGAGCGAAACGATTCCGGAAAGCAATACTGAGGGACACAAAAGAAAGCAAAGTATAGAAAGCGCTCGATAGAATATAAGGTAGTTCACTTGAGACGCATGTGCAATTTTGGATACAAGATTCGCCAATTGCGATGCAGGGGCATGGAGACAAGAGATGCTGATATTTCCGTGTGGACATGTTCGGTTTGTGGTGGCTGATTGCTGTAGACGGCTGAGATTTGCTCATGGTGACAAAAGAAACCTGTCGAGCCCGTCGAACAACGCATCTACAAAAGCTTCCACTACGTTGACGGCATTATTGAAGGAAATGACGGACTCTTTCGACTGGACAGTTGTCAGTTGCTGATGCGGATCCCCAAGCCCGGGCTCTGAGTGAAGTGGCATGCAGTCTCCGCGGCCGGCTTCGTCCGCTTTTCGCTCTCAAATCATGATTCAACACAGAACAGCGAAGCGAAGCCCCCACAACCCACGACTCAGCTGAAACGCATACCTATCGAGCTCGCACTCTCAGACGGTATGCGTTTTTCCTCCTGGCAAAATCCTAGATCTCCGATCTCAGAAACGCGGCTAGCACGATCAAATCGGGAATTATTTCGAGATGATGACCACCGTCTTTGTGTGCCGAGAAAATAAGCAGAGAGATCCCAGACTAGGGGAAGCGATATCAACGCTAGGCAGCAGCAGCGGTGAAGAAGTGCTCTTGCGAGGGAGTGCTGGTACTATAGCCCGTTTGGGCCCATATATGGATCTAGCTTTCACGAGCACGGGCGGTGGGGCTTGCGAATACGACCCGGGATGAAGGAGCGAACGAGAAGAAGATTGGAATGAGACAGGGCGAATGGACCTACTAGAATGGATGGATGGGAGATACGGATGGGCCAGAGTGGGGGTCTGGAGGATTAGGTGGATTAGCAGCGTCGGTGTGAACTTACTGTGGGACTGTTTTGAAAGTATGCAGGTTTTGATACTGCAAAGGAATAAATGTCAGAATCTCGACAATGAAGAAGGCATCCAACGTGTCGAGGCTGTGAAAATAGCCACGTCAACTATGACTCCACGTTCCGCGCTGCGGCTGTAGGTTGTTTTGAGCGCGATGTGCTGCGGCCTGCTCGAAGGCTGACATCACAGAAGAGATACTTTGACATCACTTCTTCGATATCCGCAGCCTCTTCAACATCTAGTTGCGCTGAATTGACCGAAATTCGCGACTAGGCTCCCCCTGAAACGGCGGCGATGACTCAAAGGGTCATATGTATGAGTCCGACGGGGCGATATAGACCGGAAGGACGTCACAATCCATAGTGCCCTCGTCGTTTGCCTCTTTGATGCGCGAATCCTCGACAGAACGATGCTTGCGACAGAAGTGGTCATCGGACCACGTCGAAGGAGAGTGGCGAAGTCATTGCGATGCAGATGCGATCGAAGTCGGCGCGAGTGTGTGATTCGATGCCGATATTTGGATTCCAGTCGAATGGCGTGGCCGGACTGCGGTTACGTGGTCTCTTTGGCTGCCTTTGCGTTTGCTTTCGACTGGATGTCGGCGGGAGCCTTGTAGGGCCGGCCTTCGAGAGGCCGGTACAGTGCGATCTGTGAAATGGCCCAGCTCGCGCGAGAATGGCGAGGAAAGGTGGCCAATTTGAAGTTGGGATACGGCGATAGAGTGGTGTTGCCCCCGGCTTACGCCATGTCGCCACCGCGAGCATCTCGAACTTCCCAATAGAGTTGCAGCAAACCGCTGTACGTGATGAAGATGATACGTACCAGATGAGTCAGGAGTGCTGCGCCACAGTCAGCTCGTGCTCGCCGAAAGACGGTCTCAAGTTTAATTCGACGTTGCTGGATATTTTGGGCGCTGCAAACGAAGCAGCACGCAGCTAGCGGTGGGATGCAGCTCTCAGCCTGGCAGGCCTGCAGGAGTAGCCGCGCAAACGTGGCCTCCCGGATCATCCGCTGTCGACGCAGCCTGCTGGACTGTGCAGACGTCCGACCTGTGAACTGCGTCATTGCGTCTCGTAGGACGCTATTCGCTGATACCAACAGCGGAATGCTGGCCTGATACAGTGGGTGCAGCAAACAGGCGACGGAAACAGGTGACGGACCCAGGCTGTGAGTGCGAAGGAGCGCGCTGGATGAGTTGTCGGCGCGTTGGTGGGAGATAGTCGAGGGTGTTGAGTATCGGTGAGTATCCGCCAGGCTGGTTACAGTGGACATCGCGGTGCGGAAGAGGGAAGTACTCTCCCCGTGCGACGCCACTGGCCTTTTCGGCGGCGCAGACCAATGATGGTGGTGGAAAAGGGGGGAGACGGTCAATATTCGTGTGGGCGCCAAGATTTACAGTGCATGTCCAGTTGCATGTGGGATTGAGAATGGAGGCTAGAGAGCGTTAGGGGGCCGCTAGTGCCGGAGGAGTGAATGTCCAGCGGGCCATGGCGGTCCGTTCTGCCCAGTCAGACGGCTGGTAACCCGCAATGCGGTTCAATATTCCTCCTTTCAGGATAGAAGGGGGCCCAGCGGGAGATCGAATCCCTGCAGCAAGCGTGCGTGCGCTGCGTTGGCCAGCTGCAGACTGTCAAGTCGGCCGTCAAGTACCGCGAATCATCGCCGCGCGCGCAGTGGGCCTTTTCGCAAGAGACAGCACTATCTTTGCCGGCCAGAGGGAGGGCTTGCTGGACGAGACGGCACTCGAGGAGCGCAGAGTTGCGGTAAAGGGACGGCATGAAAACAGTGACTTGTGAGACAGGTAGCGAAAATTTTCACCCACGGAAATGAGGTACTCGTACCAAGCGAGCCGCATCAAAACAGAGTGCGGCTCAGCGCAAACGGTGGCAGGGCCTCCCACGCTTGCCGTCTGTGCAAATTGGCCCGTTGAGCTTGGGAGCGCCATCGCGTCCCAGTGTTTCGGATGGGGCCCACGACTCTCAACGACGCCGCCGCCGCGACTCTCATGCGCGACACCGGCCTCGTCGTTGTCGTCGTCGGTGGGCCTCCGTTGGCAACTGTCGCATCGTTGCAGACGTAGCGCATGCATCCAGTGGCCCGGTGCAGCTGAGGGGCGGCGTCGTCGTCCTGCGAGTGGCCAGCACCCGATCGTGTCCGCCGCGGCCGGAGCAACACCAGAGTCGGGTGCTGGACGTGCTGGACTGCTGGACTGGAGGGGTGCAGCGCGGACCAGCGAGCGAGCCTCCGCCAGAGCAGCGGGTGCGGATGGACAGGCTGGAAGGGAAGGCCGCTGCTGTGTGGGCGCCGGCCGGACGTGGTTGGGACTTGTTCCTTGTCTTCACGTCGTTCCTGCGAGCGCACAGGCTGAGGGAGGTCTCGCCGTGCACACAAGAAACGGCCTGGATCGCATGAATCGCTCGCCGCTGGTCAATATCGCGGAAGTGGCACAGAAAGCCGTTCGGCGACACAGTGCGACGCTGACGGCGGGCCTCTGCACCCAGACGAATCGGCCGCCTTCCACGACGCTTCGGCGGGCGGCGGACATCAACAGCCTGGAATGGGCGCCATTACGGAGGTACCGTACGCAGTGACAGGAGCAGGGCCGTACAGTACCAGCAGGGCCGTATGTAATCGCAAGACTCGACAATAAGAAACAGACGTAACAGCGGCAGCCGTGACAGACGCGAGGCGTGACAGAGACGGCCGGCAGGCGTGACAACCATGATGACGCCAGGCAGCCAGGAGCAAGAAACGGTCAGGCTGCCTTTGCGTGCCCTTTCTGAGCCTTTCGTCGATGCGCTGAGCCTCCCGCCGCTCTTGACGAATCTCGCTTCGGGCCTGCGCTGAGTCGAATCGCCTCGCGTTCTGGCTGCACTGACTGCGCCGCCCCGAATAGAGCCCTTTTGAGTCACCCTGCGAGATTAGCTCATGAGGATCGCGCCAGGGGGGTGTGTCCGGGTGCGGTGAAGGGTGTGGCTTGGGGACGACGGGGGGCAGCGGCTGGGCTGTCCTGGCCCTCCGAGTTAGCGCGGTGCCGCACCAAGACTACATATTGGCGAGTCTGCCCGACTCGCCCGGGCGCTGTCCACCACCCTCACCACGATTATCAAGCACCGGCACCGCACAACACCAGCCCTCAGGATCTATCGCGATCCTTCTACACGCTTCGAGTCAGCCAGAACAAACCAACAAATGTGCGGAGTCAAGAACCAGTTTTCCCTTTCTTCCTCCGCAGAACCACCCACCTCCACCCCCAACACGTCCGCCGCCCAACGACACACCCACGGTTTGCAGTCGCCACGGTGAACAGGCTCCTGCCTGAGTCCGCTCTCCTCACTCCCTCGCCATATAGACATCCTCAGAACCACCACTTCCACTGGCGCCGCCCGTGCCGCTCGCCCCCATGAATTTCCACCCGACATACCCAACGCCCCCGCCGGGCTACATGCCTTACGACTACATTCGAACGCCGCCTGTGTCTCCGTCGCCGGGGGCACACGGCTACTACTCGCCTCGATACGCCGCCAACACCGCGACACCGTCGCCTCGAGGCTCTCCAAAGACACACGCGCGACGATCCAGCCAGCAGGAGCCGCCAGCGTACGCCTATACTTCTTCTCGTGGTGCGCCTCAGTACTTCCAGGGCTACTCGTCGCCGCGATACTTTGCCTCGCAGCAATCGACGCCTCAGCGCAACCCCGACTATGTAAGTAATTTCGACTATACTCGAACCAAAAGTCGGCATTACCGCGATATGGACGGCTTGCCCTCAATGCACCGATCCTCGCGCGAATCCAAACGCCGTCCCTCGCACTCGCGATACGCGCACACGACGCAAGTCTTCGACGATGGCTACGCCTACGTCTACGACAGCAACGTCTACGACACCCCTCCGCCTCCGTACGAACCGTACGCACGATATCAGAGCTACGGGCGCAATACTGATCACTATTATCACGATCAGGTCCCAATCTACACCGAGGCAGAGCCCACATCTCGCTCCCGACCCCGTCGCGCGTCCCACTCAAGCCGACCTCAGCCACCCACCCCGAAGCGTCCATCGACTGCGAAGGCGACTCCACGGGCAACTGAAGAGGACGCGCGTCGAGCGGGAATTCCAGCTGGCTACTCGTACAAGAACTGGGATCCGACCGAAGAGCCTATCATGCTGCTAGGCAGCGTTTTCGACGCAAACTCCCTAGGCAAGTGGATCTATGACTGGACTGTCTTCCACCACGGGCCTAGCACACCTCTCTCTGAAATTGCCGGCGAGCTCTGGCTCCTCCTCATTCAACTAGCCGGCAAGGTCAAGCGCGCGGAAGAGTGCATGACTAAGATCCGCAAGACCGAGAGCCGCGAAATGGTGGAAGACTTCCTCGAGAGTGGCGAACGCCTCTGGATCCGGTTCGCCAAGCTGCTCAAAGTGTGCGAAGACTACATGTGGAAGGCGGCTAAGAAGGAGACCGGCGACAAGAAGCCCGTGACCATGGGCAAGAACAGCGGCTGCGAGTTCGTCGACTCCATCTTCGGGCGCGATCGCGAGCTCGAGAAGACCGAAAAACTCATGACCGGCATGCGCCTCTGGAGCATGCGCTTCGACGCCAACTGCGACGATATCCTCCGCTACCCCTCGGCCTAGACTGTCCTGCCTGGCTTGCGCAGGACATCATTGTTTTATGCGATTTCCTCATTTTGTTCGGCTTGTCTGCTTGCTTGCTCGCGGAATACCCATTTCATTTCTGCTTTTAATTGTAATTGATTCTTGCATGCATCTTACTTTCTGCTCTGGAATTCACGATCGGGGACTGTACTACTGGGAAGGAAACATGGGAAACTCAAAGAAAATGGAAAGGCAACTATTATTGCATTGGGGCTGGTTTTTGATCTTGGTTGGCATGGCTGTGTGCTTCTCCAAGCCGGCTCACCTTCACATCGCTTCATTGGGCTTGCGCAAATTGGGTTTCTTGGGGGTTCTCTCTCTTTACTCGAGTCATCGTTTTCAGCGACTGCATTGGGGAATTTTCATCATCGGAAAAAGTTTGTGAAAGGAGTCGATCCATTATATCCAACCCCCCTCTCCCCCATTCATCTTCAGTTTTCCGGTTTTATCGTTGAGACTGGTTCTAGCGATTCTTTTTGCGACTCTTTATATTACCCTTAGATTATGGGTTGGACGATATATCCGATCCATTTGGTAGCCGCGAGGCTAAAATTATGAACATACCTTTATATCCGCTCTACTATTGCGTCCTGCTTCTCTTGTGATTGTTTTTGCTTCATTATCCTATAGAACCCCTAAATGAAAGAAAAAGAAACTGTATTTGCTATATTGCTCTATTCCACTATCACAATTTGCAAACGTGAACCGCTCTATTCCCACTATCGCGAACCGCGAATATGACTCGCATTGGTGGTTTTTGCTTTTGTGTGGCGAGTCCCCCTGCTGCCGCCTCTTTCGATTTTCCGCCGCCCCCCACCCACCACAGTCCGTGAAACGAAGGAGCTTCCCACATCGTCGCAAAAGCGCCTAACATCCCTCACCCCTCCACATCTGAGGAAAAATCTAGGCAGCAACGAAGTAGGCATCACATGAAACAAACCATGAATCACAACCTCTTTCCTTCCAGCCAAGGAGGGGTGGGTGGCATAAGCCAATCCTATCGCGCCCTCGACGCGCCCGTGGAGGAAACCAAGAGAGAACGGGGCACACGCCTGCGGGTGATTGGGCTGCGCGCTTAGAAACCGAGCAAAACCCTATTGTAAGTAAAGCTAGTTAGTGGCGAGGGCAAACGGTTGATGTGCGCGGAGCTTGCATGTGCCGCCGCCGCCGCCGCACGCCCGCCGCGTGGGAAGCATGGAAGGGCTGCGTGGAAGGGCGGGAGATAGGCTCGCGCGCTGTGATGGGAAGGTCATGGCGGCTAGCGGTGTTGGGGTCTGCGAGCAAGACGGCGGTTCACGCAGCGCATTCGGGCGTATCCGAGGTGCGGGTGCGGGCGTGGGTGGGTGGTCAGCGCCGTTGTCGTGAGATAGGATGCTGCATTCTGTAGGTTCCACACGGAGATGGCGGGCGAGTGGGTGGATTGTCCGTTGGGCGTATTGAGGATTTCCGGAGGATCAGGGGTCTTGCTTGTTGCTGCAGTGTTTGTTTTTGACTTTGAGGGGTTTTGCACATCGGTGAGGCGCGAGGCGCGAGGCGCGAGGCGGCGGCGGTGGTGGACGGGGTTTCAGAAAAGTGTCTGGCAGGAACCCAAGGCTTTGGGAGAGGGCGTTGGGGGAAACGCGGGTTTGCCAATGAGGCACTTGCCACGGCTTTCGGATCAGGCGAATGCTGTTGCCTCTTCCAGGAGAGGCTGGTCTCAGTATCATTTTGCATAGAGTAGTGCGCGGCTCTGTTCTAGACCAACGGAGTTTGAGGTTCTGCTGTTCTGGGTGTTGAGGACGTTGCACATGACATCTAGAATCAATGCTGTGGGACTGGGAGCAAGGCTGGACTACTGTGTGATAGTCGGATGGTGGTATGCTACTGGTACGATTGTATTTGTGGCTCATTGCCTATCGAATCTATATTACCCGCGTCTTATGCACGCGGTGGCCCAAAGCCTGATATTGGGTGACCCAATTGAACGGGATGACAGCTGGCTTGGCGATCCGGTGGTGGGTTATTGGGTACCTGTTAATTCAAAAATGCCGTGGTTTAACCATGAATGATGGGACGAGATGGACAGATAAGTGTGGCACAGCAGGCCGTCAGTGAATAGCAAGTGGGTGTGCTGACGGCGCCCTTACAGGAGATGCTGCCTGCGGTGCAGAGTTGCGACGTTGGTGATTTGCTTATTTGCCAAAGATATCTTGCACTCAGGGATGGGGTTGCAGAACAGTGTCTATTCTGCCACTACCCCTGGGGCACAGCACCGGCGGATGCACGAGCTGATCAGACGTAAAGGGTTGAACAAGGCTGTGATTCGACAGCTCTGGATCGCGCAGAGAACGAAGATGGCAGATGACTACGAAAAGGAAGCGATGCTTGCATTCCAGCCAAAGAGAGGGAGTCTCGCTCGGGCCGAGGATATCCAGTCCGATTCTCTCGATCAATTCACTCAACCCAGCGCCTATCAACGCCGCAAAGACGGTCCAAGGGTCGTACAACACTTCTTCCTCGCACGCACAGTTGGAGTTGCGCCGGTGACCTATTCCGGCGTTTCCAGCCCGTCGTCTCATTGGCACACTGTTTCATCGGCACCCTTCAGTCGTCATGCTTCATGCAGGCAACCTCACACTCAGCCATTCACAGCCCACTCCCCCAGAAACGCAGCCCCCTCTCTTGCTCCTCATTGACGCTGCAGCATGCACGCTCAACCCCTCGTTCCCAGCCCCCATCCCAGCCACCGCGCTTCGCAACCTTCGCATTCCAGCCATCCGCTTCGGCTGCCCTCCCTCGCTTCCATGGCGAGTCCTCTTCGGCTAATGAGGCGCGAGACGTCCCGGCCCTACCGGCCGCAGAAACGGTCACGCTGGCAGCTTAAGGGAGGTGATTGAGGCCGCCCGCGATCTGTGCTGGACGGACCTGCAAGCGCCGAGGTGATAGAGGCAATGAGGGGCAACGAGGGGCCTAGAAAGACGTCACTCGACCCTTTTTTGGCGAGAAGAGTTGTGGAGTCGTGATAGAGGCGCTGGGCTATCACTTTGGCTGCATCTGGCAGCCGCTGGAGAGGTATGAGATCACTTGGACGCTGCCGAGGGTGTTCCCTCCAGCCGTCCGGAATCCCCAGGTACGTGATGCATCAATTCATGGATTCAGCCAAGGCACGGCGCTCTCCGA
The DNA here is from genome assembly GCF_010093595.1 of Mytilinidion resinicola. NCBI lineage: Eukaryota > Fungi > Ascomycota > Dothideomycetes > Mytilinidiales > Mytilinidiaceae > Mytilinidion > Mytilinidion resinicola. Next base: position 1,610,237 of record NW_022985441.1, read on the forward strand.
AGAGTCAATGGCTGCGGCACGGAGGTGGTGAGGAAGGGAAAAACACGGCACTGGCTACCAAGTTTCAACACCAACACCGCGATCGCCAGCAGACCCCACGTGCTCCCCCCTCCTTCCCTTCGTCTTGCTAAGTGCAGCATCTCGTCCGTAGACACCACCTCCAACTCCGACACGCGCCTGACCCGCTCTACCGGGCCCACCACGCAGCATCGACGTCCCAAAGTCCGGCGGCACAGCAATAGTCCTCAGCAGCGCACCATGCGGCTGCTGTTATTTTGGCGGCCCCCGCCGTGAGCCTTGCTGCTTGCAGGTTAGCTGTGCATGGAGTGTGGCACAAACGGGCAGTGCGGCTGCGGTTCCCATGCGCTCCCCAGAACGACGTTGCAGCCGGTATCGATTACGCAGCCAAATGCAGCGAAGATTACGGGAGCGATGACGCCGTGCGACGCTCCATCAGCTTCTCGTCAGCTTTGCCCGCTATTGAGCAGTCTATATTTACGCTACTCAAAATTGCGGCGTAGTTGAGAGTTTCTTTCTTTGGATGTTCTAAAGTGGGAGGAGTGGATCGCAGTCCGACGGCAAGGCCTGGCTAGCCTCGAACCATGGCAACACCTCTGGTGATGCAACCACGGCTCGGGGTGGATGGCGACGGGCCACCGGCGACGGGGTGCGGGTGGGTGTCAGCATGTCTCTCCGGCGAACATGCGTTCATGCCGTTGAGTAGCAGCCACCGCTAACCAAGTCGAGATCCAGGGACTAGGATGCTGCATGGCCCAGACTTCAGTGTCTGAACCTGTTCATTCAGTAATCTTTCGCCCATTTGGGTCACCAGCATGCCGTTGTGGTTCCAACTGTCCAGACGTAGATGGAGGTCTCAGTCACTGACAGACCATGGTCGTGGTGTCGAGGACCAGACTCGAAATGGCTTTGGAAACAAAGTGGTCTGACGATTTCAATCTCACATAGCGTGCAATATTCCGAGCATAAAAATCGACGGTGAGTGCGTCACAGTGCCCAGTAGATGCCATGATAGTAAGTTTCGTTAATGCTTTTCTTTTCTTCTGTTTCGTCTTTATCACACATCACACTACTCGCAAGTCCATGGTCCAGTAAAAGACCTCAATCATACTTCTAGCGATATCAGGCAGTGTTCAATACTATGAGTGAATTCGAAGCCACGTAACATTTTCTGATGTTTAAGTCGGTATATGATTTGTATACTATGGTGCTATCATCTGTGTACGATATCGTCACTAGACGAAGACCTCTGCGTCTTATTAACAGACCTTAAGTCATATGGAGAACACAGAATACCGCCGTAGTTTTTGTCTACTATCTAACAACGAAACTCAAAGCCTCGCATCTCTCCTTCCATTATCCACCTCTTCCTTACTGTACACAGTAGGCTTAATTCAGTCAATTGAAGCCTCAAAGGTCCTCGCGAAACTATAATGATGGTATCCAGCGTAAAGAAGACTTTCGAAGTGCGAAGAAGTCTCGTCCAATTCACCATATCCCGCTCCTTTCCGCCGCTCAGTCGTCCACCATCAACTGCAAATGGCTCGCTTGCTATAAAACCCACCCTGAACTGAATCACCTACATTCAGAAGCTCAACACCACCTTTAAGTGCCTACAAACACACCAAACACTCAATTCAGCCCTACAGCCAACATCACCACAATGGCGCGCCAAACCCAAGGGCAAGTTCCCTCAGCCCACTCTCAATGCCCAATGCTAACACCAACCAAGGCTAGAAAATTCCGACTACCAAATCCACCTCCTCTCCCCGTCTGGCTCTCGCCAAGGAACCCTTCACCTCCCCTTCGCTGCCCTCTCCCTCAGCCCCGCCCTCCGCCAACTCCACTACCCCATCCTCCTCCCCACCACCAGCCCCACCCTCTTCCGCCCCATCGCCCGCTGGCTCAGCTTCCGCGAATCCCACCCCTCCCCCGCCGAGCGCCATCCCGCCGTCTTCGCGTGCTTCCATCTCCAAAACCCCGCCCTCCTCCTCCAGGCAGCCAAGACCTGGCTGTTGGCCGGCACGCTCGGCCTGCCCGCCTTCCAGAACGAGCTCGTCGCCCATCTGGACGAGCTGCAAGACTGCATTCCGCTTGTCCCGGATAGCGAGCTCCCGCGGATTGATAAGCGCGTGTTTAATGTGTTGCGGGCGGAGGGACAGCGCGCGGGGCCGTTGTTGGAGTTTGTGGCGGATTGGTATGCGAGCCTCTATGAGACAGGTGAGGGGCTGGTGGAGGCGTTGATGGAGGCGAGGGTTGACGGACGGGTGAGGGAAGTGGTGCTGGGGAAGAGGGAGTATGTGAATGCGGGTGTGTCGGCGGATCGGGAGATGTGGTGCGTTGATGAGCGGGTGGGGGTTAGAGGGGATTGGAGGGGGGCGTTGGGAGTGGCGGAGGGATATGGGGAGCAAGCAGCGCAAACCGGACGATCGAGTTCGAGGGGATCTGCGATGGGCCGGGGAGGAGAGCGTCCTATGAGGCCTAGTCGAGACGGCACTAATATGCGCGAGGATGACTCGAGAACCCAGCAAACATCGAGGGAAGAGACTCCTGAGACGACGACGACTACCTCGTCCTCGACTCCGGCTACGGTGACGAACAACTACAACATCTTCATCAGCGACCCCAATTCTGACCAACTCTCCGACATTCTTCGCCGCATGAACATCGACCCATCGACCATTCCAAGCAACACTCCTCGAGCCACCACACCCACTGGGCCCACCATACACGAGCTTCCATAGCATACAGCAGCTAGTCCTCTTCCGCAAGGCACATCATCCCACCCAACCTGCCCTCAAAACACATCCGAAAACGCCGCAGGCATCAATACCAACCCGTTCCCATCCCGGCGCGTCCGCTTCGCGGAGAGGAACCACTACTACGAGTATCCGTCTGTCGAGGACGTGTCGGACTCGGAGGGGGAAGACACACCGCCGCCCTCCCTGCCGCCGCTGCATAGGAGACGGAGTGCGATGGCGGGATCGATGCAGAGGTTCGGGGGTCAGGGGAACGAGCAGGGGCAGCGTGGTCGTAGGCTGATAAGGATAGTGCTAGAGAGAGGCGGTCAGATGCCGCGTGGTGGTGGGTCGGGGGGTGAGGGGATGGGCCCGGATGGGGGTGAAGTTGGGCGTGCTGAAGGGGGAACACAGGAACGCCGTGGTGCTCGGGGTTCGATGGGGGGTATGGGGGATGGAGCACGGAGGGGTTTTCAGAGGAGAGTGGCAAGAGTGATTAGGGGTTGAAGGGAGGTGAGTAGGGCTAAGGCGGTCCAGGGAGCCAAGCCCTGGCTCGAGAGAATTCTGGGCGTGGTCTTGGTGTGAGGCCTCTACAGTGCCTCGTCCTCATCCCGTTAGTCTAGGGTCTATTTCCAACTTCATTGAAACCACTTTCTCTAGTTATCTCGCCAGCAATATCTGTACACTTTCCTCTCAGTGCGTCTAGTGCTTCAACGCATTCTCAAAAACCCAGGGTGACGATCAGCTCATCCAGTCTGTGTACACCCCTTTACGACTACCTGGAATGGCTTCGCAAGTCTACTAATTGCCCAGAATGCTGAGTTTTGTTGTAATTCACGAGACTGAGAATAGTATGGGGCACCACAAGCAGTACAATAGCCGTGTGCGGGTTTCTATGAGAAGATATGTATCTTCTTATATCTAGTTGAGGACCGGATAGACCGGACTCCCAATCCAGAATACCAAAGTCATCCGTACTCATCTCATATATATCAAAATTCCTTCTTCTCACCAGCAATACCCCATCTCTCCTACAAGCCCTCACAGCCCATCATTCGGCTCCCAAAACCGCATCCACCTTTCATCGACCTGGGTCCCCTCCTCATAAAACCTCAAATCCGTACTCAACCTGATAACCCCCCTCGCATCCTCATTCTTACACGCCCCATGAACAAGATACGGATTATGAAACACGACATCGCCCGCCTTGAAATCGCCCACCATCCACTTCATCTCCCTCCCCTTTGGCCCCACCCCCTTTTCATCCCACTCGTTACTCAGCTCCTCATACAGCGCGGCGGCGTCATGGCTCAGCTGCCCGTCCTTCGCCATGTTCATGTTGAACGCGTTGATGCGGTCGGCGTCGGAGAAGCCGGCCGCGCGCTCCATGAAGGATGCCTCCATGGCGCGCCCGAGCGCGCCCGAGTGCGAGAGGTACATCAGTCCGCCGCCGGCCGGGCTGCAGTCGCCGATGGGGACCCAGGCGGTGAGGAAGTCGATGGGGCTGGCGCGCAGGAAGATGCGGTCGTAGTGGATGCCGGTGCTGAGGCCATTGGGGACGTTGTGGCTGACGGTATGTCAGTGATGGGTACAGTGGGGTTCAGGTAGTAGGTAAGTTGTGACAGGTCGGCGCGGTGAGGTGGTGTGTGACGCTATGAGGCGGGAATAGGGACCGTGTTAACGTACCGTAGCATCGTCCGCTGCACCATGACATCTTTCTTCCATCCCATGAAGTCGCAGATGAAGCCGCGCAGGTGCGGGTGTTCGAGGAAGGCGAGGTAGATCGGGGTCGTGTGGGCGGAGGTCAGGGCAGCTACCTTCGCTACGTCGTCTGGGAGGTCTGTACCCCCGACACCGGAGTGTGCAATGGGGTCGTTTGTTGGGTTGAAGATGCCATCGCGTGGGGATGTGCCAGGGGCGAGAATGCCAGTGTGGGCGATATGGGAGAAGTAGCTGAGAGAATGTCAGATCAGATGATATGACGGTCGAGTAGGACAGATATGTGCCATGAGAATAGGCAGGAAAGAGATGACTGGGAGAGGTAGAAACGCACTGTTCTCGCATATCGAGGACGTCTTCTCGTGGTATGACGCCTTTCATCCATACATATCCGTCTTCTTCGAAGCGTCGTCTGATTTCCTCCATGGGGGTGTCGATCGGGGTAGATCGCATCCACCCAACACTATCGGACTCTATGTACTTTCCATAGTTGGATCGAAGCTTGGGGAGTTCATTGGGCTCGATATGAAGCTCATGAGCGGGTACAGGGTTGGATTGGGTTAAGGTAGCCATGTGTCTAGAGATACGGAAAGATGAGAAGAGAACGATTGCGAGTCACAAGCAAGACAGGATGAGGAAGATGAAGAAGCAGAACCTTTGAAATAGCAAAGGATGTATGCAGGAAATATATCAGCTGCACAGTTGCGGTCCCGTTAAAGTAATCTTGCCCGCTAAAGAAAAGTGGACTCTAGTGGAGCGCGGGAGTGTCTCTCGACCCTGCTGACCACTGGATAGCTTAAGATAGTAAGAATATCCGCACTTGAGATTGTGGCTTCGAGGGTAGGCAGCGCCTTTACCGTCAAAAGAGCGTGTAGATTGCCTTATGCGTCGAGCGGGGTAATATAGTGGGGCATATCTGGAGTAGTTCTGCTCTAGTAAGTACGACCAGTTATGTTGACGACGAACTCAACATCGTGAGCGATTGCTAAACGTGGCACTGCCGTGGGGTGCACTTGCGCTCGTGGAGGTGGGGCGGTTGCTGATAGTGTAGACACTACTCTAAACGGCACTGTAGGCGAAGCCATCAAGGATTGGAACAACAACCTACAGTATGACGCTATGCATCATGAGAACTGTTCATAGCCTAGTGAATAGCCTAGTGGGTGGAAGTATTCTACTTATCGGCTAATCGACCATGTTCGCCCCGACCTAGATTCGAAGCTGGAGTGAACTGATTTACCACCATGACGACCGCTTGGGCAATCAATGTCTCGAATCAAGACCTCCCGCCCAGCTTGTCCTAAACCACGACATCTGATCCGGAATCTTGATTCAAGGAGTAGTGATGAAGTCGGACTCCAGGTCGTGGTTTAATCAATCACATCCATTAGGCTCCTTATCATATGCGAAGGCAGCACTCCCAAACATCCTCCGAAGCTGGGAAAAGCATCCGATTGGACGGTCCGATGAGAAAGGTGAGTAGATCCGACGTGTCACAAACCAATCCTCAACGTGCATGTGTGTATCACAGCACGAAGTAGTCCAAATGTAGGCCAAAACATGTCCTCTATTATTAGTACTTGATTTTGTGTGGCAAAACAGATATATAGTACAAGCCGAACTCGAGCCCACTCATCCCTCGTTCCCTGACATTACATGCATCAACTTTTCAACTCAAGCAACACTTCCAAAGTGGACCAGAAGGAGTCCCCAAAGTGCATTTACAAGGCAGCAGCGAGCGCGAAAGCAGCCGCAGCCATCATACCCGCCGCTTGGGTCACCTGGGCCGCAGCACCGGTGAACTGGGAAGGCGAGGCAGTCGCCGACACGGTGCCGTTAGCAACGGGGGTGGTAATGATGGTACCGGTGCCGACAAGGCTCGTGGCAGTAGCAACGGCGGAAGAGGCGGGGATGGTGGTCTCGACGGTCAGGACAGCAGAGCTGGCCGGAGTGGACTCGGCGCTAGAGTAGACTGCAGCGGAGCTGGAGGCAGCCACTGGAGTGCTAGAGGCGGCCGGAGTGCTGGAGCCACCGCCAGGGGCGCTGAGGGAGAGGGGAACACCAGCCTGGGCACAAGTTCCTTCGACGGCAGTGATGACCTCTGTTTGGGGAGTTAGTGTCTAAATTGAACTGGTTGGATTTATATGTCGAGGCAACTTACTAGCCTGGTCGCTCGCAGAGCATGACGACTGGACGCAAGGGGTGACCTTGGGGATCAGGTCGGTCTTCTTGCAATGGCAGGTGAAGTCGGTAAGACCGGAGCAGCCATCGGTGGTCAGGACAGTGATGAAGCAGCTGAGCTAGGAGGGGTATTAGCTAAGTATTTCTGAAGAAGTTCTTATCAGTTCAGGCTTACAGCACAGGACGGGATGTTGTCTAGCTGAGCGGTGGCAACGGAGGCCAGAGCAATGGCAACGGCAGCGAATGAGGCCTTCATCTTGATACCTTTGTAGTGTATTTGGGGTTAAATTGATGTCCTTGAAGGAAACGATTGACGATGTGCAGCGGGCGATGTGCGGTGCTTGGTGATGAAACGACTGTCGGTTGAATGTGAGAGTGCTGTGCTCGTGAAAGAAAGCTGGAGAAGACCTTATATGCTGCTCACCTGAGCTAACTAGCACTCTGGGGAAGAATCAGCGGAGACATGCTCCGATGTCAGAGCTTCGGTGTCACATGCAGAGCTTTTGAGGCCCAACCATTGACTTGATCGAATTGGAAGCTCTAGTCTCGGACGGCCAGCCGCGGCACACATCAGATGCATTGGCACCACGGCGCTTCCTGGACAGAGTAGACCAATTCCCCGCAGGAAGAGTACGACCTGGGGACCTGGGGCGTAGATCGGGGTGGATGCATGCCGCAGAGCAGTCCTCGTGGCGGGATGCTAATTGACTGAGGGGGCGCCAGGAGCCGGAGGCGGACGGAGTAGGCGTTATTGGTTAGCTGCGAGAGGTTACATTGAGAAAACCGGCAGAAGAGGCACGGGGAGTATGAGGGCAGGGATGAGAACGAGTGTTGGAAGCGGAGGAAGTCGAGTGGCGATTGACTGCGAAGCGGCGAAGAGGCTGAAAATGGATCGAGCTTCCTTTCTCCGCAACGCCACTGCAATATGTACCTCGTATGTATTGGCTGGGGGACAGGATACGATGCTCGATCAGGCGGACGCTAGTGGTGCCGTTGGTTGACGTGCCGCACGCTTAGATCTTCCGGGGTCGTCTGGGGTAAGACCCACACATGCCCGCTGGGACACTCTCACCAGACAGCCAGGCCCGCCCTGCCCGTATGACACACCGCCGACGTTGGGTTTCACACCACCATTTCGATTCGAGATTGTCGTAGGGAGATTGGCAGAAACGCATTCTGGGTGAGATTAGCTGTCCAGAGCTGCTGATAAGAGTGAAGAAAGAGGGCTCCAATGGTCCCCAACGCACGACAACGTTAATATGAGGTTGTGGGACACCGCCGTCTCGCCTTGCCGTTGGCTTTTGCGAGCTGCTCTTCCCGGTCGGCAGCGCCGGTGACTTGGAATCGAGCTATACTGCATGCAGGGTGCCGAGCGAATCATGAGGCTCGGTCCGCGTTTCTGGCCAATGCTCCGACTACTTTGACTACGTAACAACGGGCGGCACGGCTTTCCAGTCTTGCTGCATGTTTTGCCAGGCCGTTGAGCGAGGGTGTCCCGATAATTCCAACTGGCGATCAGTAGCGACGTACCTGCGTCAGACCAGAGCATCACCTAGAGGTAAAGGATAACGCGTGCCCTAGAAATGATGGTGCGTCGTGTATATGGCTCGTGTAAAGCATGTGCCGCCCTGGCCTGCGTAGATCTTCTGTTCTGGCAATAGCCTTGCATCCCGCGAGTGTTCGATGGCGTTGAGGCTTACGCTTTCCTCGGCGGCATGTGAAAGCTCGGCAAAGAAAGACCCGGGATTATAGAAGGTGGAGAAGTCCTGCGCAAGAGGCGCCGAATATCCTAGACTAGGACCATGCATAGTAGAGGAACCCCACTGGCGATTTTGCCAGGCTTGTGACAGCGATGACTGGTGGAAGAGACTCCCGGGATACGGGCTTCATGGAAGAATGCCATTTGACACTAACGGCGCAGCGATGCAACCAGAAAATCAAGGCGCGTGTTGTAGATGGAAGAGTCGAGGGATGACCCTAGATCTCCGAAGGAACTCTGCGACGATGAGCGCTGTTTCTCAGAGCTGTAATCTGGAGTATCCACATGCCTGACCGATAGCAATTTCAAGCTCTGGATGTGGTTGAAAATAATCGCCGATTTCAACGCTGACATGTGGATGATATAGGTGGCCGAAAGACTTCAAGGGGCCATGAGATCCAAACAAGAAACAGACCACAAAGCGTGCAAAGTACTGTACGTATTCCAACGAAAGAATGAAATGAGAAGTAACTAGAGTGCTGGTACACCGCTGTCTAGGTTGGCCCAACACGTTTACAGGTTACAAATGAAGAACTAATGTTTGGCCCGGAGGCTCGTGAAAGGGTTGGAGCATGTATGACAGCGGTAAGGAAACGCAGACAGAGCTTTATCATAGCGCTGTAGTTGTAGCAAAAGATTGTTGGAATGAGACTGCCGTAGGCTTTGACGACTTGACTAGCGCTAGGTAACGTTATATGGACTTGGCCTTAGTCCCCACCTCATATATAGCGGAACATATTGTCTCGTACGCTTCGCTTCATTGAAACAGGTTGGCCGTCCTCAAGCTCTATCCCTGCTTCTCCCCCATCGCCTGCTATGCCTTGCATCTTTAAGCGGAGCTCTTCATCTAGCTCTGCTTGCGTCTTTTTAGCTTTCTTTGATGCGTTTGATGCAGCCTCGGATGCCTGTTCAGATATTTTAGCCATGGTTACTATTTCACAAGTTATGATTATAGATGAGTCTGGATTGGGTACGATTTTTGGTTTGGTCTCCAACAACGCGTTACTGGCTCTACATGTACATACCACAGCGAAGGCTGATGCTGTGTTATGACGAGGAACTCTCCCGGGGATGAAGCAAGTGCGTCGCTCCTTCTTATGAAATCGGATATGAGTCGAAAAAAACTAATCGTGGAGAGCTATCCCAACATTCGATGCGTGAAGAGAAGGGGTCTGATGGATGTGGGTATGTTTGAGAGCCGTCATTGTCAAAGAAAGCACATTATATTCGAACTCGTGAGGCACCCACCTTTACATTGGCTTTCGTATCGTCTTGAGTTGCCTTGGATTCAGAACATTGACACTTTCCTGATGTAAAGCTCCTATAACCAATCGTTGTGGTTGGCTTCTGAACGAGCCTAGGAAGATTCATGCGATGAATGTGAAGCGAACGCGATAAAAGAGCAGCGCTGGAAGCCATTGAGATTTTAGATGCTAGATGAGTGTAAAGGGAAGAAATAAATCCATGATGGATCCCCAGAGTTGTGGTGGTGGGTGGTGAATTCTACGACAGTTTTACGTCACGCTGCTGAGGCCACTAGCGCGAAAACGCGCCAAGACCGCCGGGCTAAGGTTTTCTGATCCGCAACTCACTGTCATCAACGTTCATCACTGTCCTTCCACCATCACCACCTCGTCGAACAACCTCTATCGGTATCCGATCACTCCCCTCTACCGGACCTTTTCCTACTTGCACGAACGAACGCCTCGTCCCGACAGCACCCAGGCCACTATGCCGGTCAAGGGCGGCGTATGGACGAACGTCGAGGACGAGGTCCTCAAGGCAGCCGTATCCAAGTACGGCCTCCAACAATGGTCTCGATGCGCTTCGCTTCTTGCGCGTAAGAGCGCGAAACAATGCAAGGCGCGATGGAACGAGTGGCTGGACCCTAGCGTGCGCAAGGTGGAATGGTCCAGGGAGGAGGACGAGAAACTCCTGACCGCGAGTCGCCTGCTTCCCGGACAATGGCGATCCATCGCTAGCATTATCTCGAACAGGACGGCGACCCAATGTCTGGAGAGATACCAAAAGTTGCTGGATGAGGCCGAGGCGAAAGAGAGCGGCGAGCTGGGACTCGCAGGTCCCGAGGGAGGAGAATCAGCGCCAACTGCCGACGATGTACGGAAACTGAGGCCCGGGGAAGTCGACCCGGAGCCGGAGTCTCGGCCAGCCAGACCTGATGCGCAGGACATGGAGGAGGATGAGTTGTCCATGTTGTCAGAGGCGAGAGCTAGGTTGGCTAACGTCAACGGCAAGAAGGCTAAGAGGAAGGCCAGGGAGAGGGAGCTGGCGACATCACATCGGCTGTCAGTATTGCAGAAGCGCCGGGAACTAAAGGCCGCTGGGATAAATATCAAGATTGTGACCAAGAAACCTGGTCAGATGGACTACTCGGCCGATATTCCACTCGAGAAGCAAGTACCAGCTGGTTTCTACGATACCACCGAGGAACAGCAACGGAACGAACGACAGCGAGAGGCTTTCGACCCTAGGAAACAACAACTCGCGAACAAGCGGAAAGCTGATCAAGACGAGCCAGACGACCGCAAGCGCAAGAAGAATGACAATGGACATGCGTCGGTGGCAGCGGCTGCAGCGAAGGCAGCCCAGGCACAGAAGATACGAGAGGCAGAGCGTAGCAGCAAGCGACGAGGACTTGTTCTACCGGCGCCTCAAGTGTCGGAAGGCGAATTGGAAGACATTGTAAAAATGGGAATGGCTGGCGAGCGGGCGAGTCAGTATGCAGGCAGTAGTGAGAACGATGCCACTAGAGGGTTGATTGGCAACTACTCCCACATTGTCGGCGGCACACCCATTCGGACACCACGAGCGGCGCCTGAGGAGGACCATATTGCGAAGGAGATACAAAACGCTCGCGCAAGGACAGACACCCAGTCAGCTTTGCTTGGTGGAGAGAACCCAGACTACGAAGAGGGTGCTGGCACGGCAGGTTTGGCTGGCACAGGACCCAGGTCACAAATGTTCACACCGAACCCTATGGCAACACCTTTCCGACAAGGCGGCGCTGTAGGAGCCACACCAATGCGAGCGGGGCCTGGTGCCACTCCCATGCTTACACCTAGGGACAACTTCCGTCTTAACGAAGCTGGCGGATTGCAACTAATCGGACAGACCCCTAAGGACATCAAACGCCACGAGATTGCTTTGCGCCAGAGCTTGAAGAGCAAGTTTGCCGCGTTACCGAAGCCAAAAGAGACGGAATGGGAATTCGAGCTCCCGGAGGAGCAACAGGGGGGCAGTATGGACGTGGATATGACGGAAGAAGACGCCGCAGAGCGAGATCGAAAGAACAAGCTCCTCCGCGATGCAGCAGAACGTGCAGAGTTTAAACGCCAAACTCAGGTCATCCAGAAATCCCTACCTAGGCCGTCCACGATTGAGGCTGATATCGTGCTCAAACAAGCGCGCGCAAATCCCGACCCTGTCCTGAGCGCCATTCAAACGGAGATGGCTCTGCTCATGGCGAATGACGCGATGAAATTTGGCGGAGGAAGGGTGAAGGGGACTTCGAGGCCTTTGGACACCTTCGATGATGAGGAACTCAACAATGCCAGGGCGGAATTAGCACTGGAGATGTCTGCGAGCGATGATTTGGAACTGCCCGAACCCCAACTTCCAGGCCGCCTGGAATTTGACAATGTGCAGAACAAGCTCATGGAGACTGCGGAGAAGGCCAACAAGATCGAGACGAAATTAGGCGTGACGCTGGGCGGATACCAGAAACGTGCCAAGCTGCTTCGGAAGAAGATCGAGGATGCTGCGGAGGCACTGGAAGACTCTCAGATCGCATTGGAAACAGCTAGGACGCAAGTAGGGTCAGAGGATTTAGCGATTGCCCGAAGGCTTGAGCAGCTAAGAGCTGAGGTTGCCCTTGTGAGCCGGAAGGAGAGAGAGTCCCAGGAGGTGTATCGGGCACGAAAGGAGGAGCTCGACTCCCTCGAGGTTCCCGTCAATGGTGTTCATTGAGCGGTTCATTTCTACATCTTCTGGATGTAAGCATTAGCATTTGAAGTATTAGGCATTGCAACTGTAATTTTAGGTGTTCCATAATTGATCGAGGGTCCCCTGACTCATTGCCGCCTGTATTCCACTGGTCACTCAACATGCTTTTGTCTGGTGATGGTGTCTCTGTTTCTATCCATGGTTGACACCCTAGGTATACAGCCAATCGCGCAAGTCGAGTGCGCGGTTTCTGTTTCCAAGGCCTCGGCATGCCCACTCGAATGGAACAAAAGGACCGAGCCGGCCAGTGGTGAGCGCTCCCGTCCTGCTGTATCTTGGGGAACCTGGAAGTGGGGTCGCAGGGCGTGTGTTTCTAGAAGGCGTGCAGAAGCCGTGAAGAAGAGCTTCCTGCAGCACCCCAAGCTGGCCGCCGACGCTGCACCGCCTGCCATCCGGAGCCGACTCCAGGGCTCCGCCACGCGGGCTGGGTGAACTAGGTGAATGCAAGCCCCCAGATGGGCGTATTGCGCCGGGCAATGTCACGATTTTAGCGAAAGCCGCGAAGAGTGGGCTGCTCCATCCTCCCTCGACGTCGCCGACACCTACGCCGCATGCTGGGTCTCGAGACGACCGCTGAGCTCTCGCAACAACGCACCTCACTGCTGCTGACAGCGCGCCCTCTTCGACCGCATTCCTGCCCCTCCGCATGTAACAAGGCTGCTCATTGAGGCGGCATGGGGCGCAATGCTCGGAAGCGTATCTCCTACGGTAAGCTCCCAACACCCTTGCATTGCGGCTGTCGCCCACAACTACATGCTGACCGATGCCTTGCATTGATGTGTAGTCCTCCCGCTTGCAAACTCTGCGGGAGGCCATCGACTGGGCGTAAACGGGTTGGCCGTCGACCCCGTAAACTCCATCCTGTGCGTTCCCGCGCCGACCTTCGCTAGCCTGGCTTCCACTGACGCTATACAGCTACTCTGGCGGCCGAGACGGCGTGATATGCGCCTGGGACCTCCACCTTGACCTCGACAAGCAGAGCCGCGAAGCAGACCCCTTCGCCGACTCCAATGCCCCGAATTATAAGCCCCCTCTCACCCAGTTCCGCCAACAGGTCCAGGCGCATACTCACTGGGTCAACGACATCGCGCTTGCGCAGAACAATGAAGCGCTCGTCTCTGCGTCGTCAGACATCACGGTGAAAGTCTGGCGGCCAGCGGCCGAGGACGTGCTTCCCCCGCAGACGCTCGGCTTACACTCCGACTACGTCAAGCGGGTCGCCTCGCCGGGTCCGCATGCGAATTGGGTCGCGTCGGGTGGACTGGATCATAAAATAAGCTTGTGGGACCTAAATGGCGCTGGGCAGAAGCTGCAGATTGCCGTTGGTGAAGATGAGAATACCGCCAAGGGCTCTGTATACGCATTGGCGGCTACAAGCTCCATCCTCGCCAGCGGGGGCCCTGAGAGCATCGTCCGAGTATGGGATCCGAGGACCGGGAAACGGATAACCAAGTTCGTGGGCCATACGGACAACGTCAGGGATGTTCTCATCTCTCAGGACGGAGACACCCTCATGACTGCGTCCTCCGACCAGACGGTGAAGGTGTGGTCAATGACTGCGGGACGCTGCATGTACACCCTGACCATGCATAACGACAGCGTCTGGTCACTTTACTCGGATCACCCGGAGCTAAGAGTCTTCTATTCTAGTGACCGCTCAGGCCTGGTCGCAAAGAGCGATGTTCCCAACGACGTGGAAATGGACCAGGGCGTGTCTGTTGCAGTATGCCAGGAACACGACGGCGTGCAGAAAGTCATTAGCGCCGGGGACTGGCTTTGGACAGCAACTTCCAGCTCCAGCATAAACCGATGGACCGACGTGGAGGCCCAGGCGGAGGTTGCCTTGCCTGAATCTTACAAGTGGCACCGATCAAGCGTCTCCACGGCCCGATCGAGATATCCCTCGCCTCCTAATATTCACACCCCTACTACAAATGGTGCCCCCAAAATCCCCCTGAAGTCTCTTCTCAGAATGTCGAATACCGCTCCTTTCCCGATTTCTACCGCCAGAGACGCGGACATGTACTCAGTGACAAGCGCAAGGAAACCATCCGATGCCTTGCTGGATGCGGACCCTGGGGCGACCGTACCCGTACGAAACTTGCCCGATTTCTCGATCGAAGGGCAGAACGGTCTAATCAAGCACGTTTTGCTCAATGATCGAAGGAGGGTTCTCACTCTTGATACAGCAGGCGAGGTTATGCTGTGGGATCTGTTAAAGGTTCGTTACACTAACCAAACTGCTTTTTACCTCTCTAACGTGCTTGAAGTGTGTCCCTATCAGGTCGTTTGGCAAACGCCATCTCGAAGATGTGGCACCTGAGATCAATACCACGGAGACGGTCGCGCATTGGTGCGCTGTCGATACGAGGACTGGAAGCTTGACCTGCGTTTTAGAAGAGAATTATTGCTTCGACGCCGAAATGTATGCAGATGGGCTCGAATTGGAGGAGAACATCGATTTCCGGGAAGATCAACGAAGTAAGTCCTTATTGAAAGATAACTATTTTCATTCTCTGATCCTCTCATTAGTAAATCTGGGTAAATGGGTACTGCGTTATCTATTCTCTAATCTCATCGACGAAGAGATCAAAAGAGATGAAGTATTCAGGCAATCACTAATACAAAGCAATTCCCTCCAACGGAACAATGCGCCGACGAACATCCAGATTCCGGACGCAACTCTTGAAGGATGGACGAATCCCGAGACCGGCCCTACATCAGCGTCTACGCTACGGGCAACTAATGGACTGCATCTCCCACTACTAACGCCAGGCCTATCGATTGGCCTAGCGACTCCGGCAGTGCCACCACCCGTCATAGGGACTCAACAAGTACACACTCTGCCAACTACACATGAGGAAGGCTCACAGTTGGAGAAAACTCATACGCAACAGAGTCACGGGCGAGACTCATCAGATTACTTTTCAAGAACACCGGTGCCTGGAGCTGCAATTACACCGGCGGCTAATGGGAATGCTAAACCTGAGGCATCAACAGAGGAGAACCTGCCTCAGTCTCCCGCAGAACCTGAGAGCGCTGACAAGACAAAGAAGGGCAACGCCTTGTTTTCAAAGAAGTTCAACATGAGCTTCAAAATGAAGAAGTTTGGCGGCACCTCGGCCCCAGAAGTCTCAAAACCTGCGGCCGTGGACGAGAAGTCAGAGGATTCAGACTCGAGGTCATCAAAAACAGACGAAAAAGTCATTGAAGACAATTTCTTTGGAGCAATACAGCGGTTTAGACATGTTTACGAGGAACAAGTCCAGGATGGTGCTCAGGTCCTTACATCTGCAATAACGCCTAGCTTGCCCAACGATACACCAGTGCTGAAGCCACCACTCAATACCACCATTCTTATTCAGGAAGATCGACCAGATTCGGGCGGTGTGGCAGATCTGTTTGAGGGGAATGTGGGATCGCTGGGTCAGCAGGCGGACACAATCGAGAAAATGGCGCCCGTATGGCTTGCTGATGTGCTTCTGCGAGTAAGTGTTCTTTCCAGATCATCTTTGTATGCTCTTTTTCTGATACTGACTTCGATTAAGAACCTGACTCCCCCTAAAGAGATTGTCAAAGTCTCTTTTATCCTCGAACCTTTTCAGAACCTCTTGCCTAGCATTGCTTCCGACGGGTATGTCCCTCTTCTACCGCCTCCTGAAAAGATTGTCGGTACTAATGGCGACAAAAGCAACAATCGCCTCAATGCCAATCGCATGCTTAGAGCTAGGAAGATATTAGCGTACGTTGCCGAGAGAATCGAGCCGCCCTCGAAGGAGGAGGACGAACTCAAACCGGAGGAATATCTGGAGCTCTTCTGCCAGGGTCAGGTATGCAAAACTCCGCACTTTGTCTCAAGTACTGGAAATGCTAACCGTATTCAGCTAATATCTCCCACGATGACTCTTGCTAGTATTCGTGCTCATGTATGGCGCGGCGGTGGTGATGTCCTTCTCTTCTACAAGGCCAATGGGCGCAAAGAAATCAAACATGCGCCCATCTCGCTAACGCCGCCTCAAGCTGGCAGTACGGCCGGCTCAGAGGGCAAAGCATCGTCAGAGGGAGCGCGGTCGACGCGATAGAGTCTCCATCTAGGCGCGGTATATAATGTCTTTTGGTTAAGAGAGATGCAGAAAGGTTACAGCGGATGCAAATATTCTATTCTATATCTACCCAGACCCAATAACGCCGATTTCGATGCGGTTATGGCTGTACATTGTATTTTACACATCCCCTGGAAGCTCAGGCGTCGGGGGGCTTGGTTGGATATTGGACCGAAGCACCGGTGCTTAGTTGTGCATGGCGGTAACTCAGCACGTTCGTTTTCTGCATGAGCTCCTTGCTCTAATTCCGCCTCTTGCTCTCATGTTGAATCCCATCCACCTCTTGCGCCCATCTCTTGGTCCCCTGTTGAAATGTGTCCGCCTCTTGATCTCATGCGAGCTCCGTACCAACTATAGCACTTCACTCATGCTTCATAGCTGGTCTCCCCCTCCCCCAAGCACATTACTCGCCCACTGATAACTCCCCAAGAATATAGCTCCACCAGCACTAATCCAAAACACCCTGGGCCCAATCCCCGCAAAGAATGCTCGCGGCCCACTCTCCCTCACAATCTGCCTCAGCATCTCCCCCATCGGCCTCTTCTCACTCGCCAGCATCATGCGCGTCTTGAGCACATCCAACGGCGTCGTGACGCCCGCCGCCACCGCGCCCGCCAGGCTCCCAAACACGGCGCCCTCGGCCCCGCTGACGCCCGGCTTCCCCGCCTGCGCGCTGCGCCAGCTCTTCAGCGCCTCCCACAAAGGGAACTGGATCATAGTGAACGGCACCTCGCGCATCACCGTGATGCTCCACCCGCGGTACAGCTCGCGCCACACGTGCGCATAGCCCCGCGCGTGCCGCTGCGCCAGGATGTGCGTCAGCGCCGCCATGCTGCTTGGGTGCTGCAGCGCCTGCGCGCGCTGCTTGACCACCTCGGTCGGCACGCGCACGGCGCACGCCGCGACTTCGCCCAGCGAGGCGGCGGCCATGTGTGCAAGGGCGTCGTTGCCGCCGCTGGGGGAGGTCCGCCGCGCGAGCAGGAAGCGCTTGGTGGAGTCGTATGTGGTGAAGAAGAGGGCGGCGCCGGGCGCGGAGCCCACCAGGGCGGAGCCGACGCCGCGGTAGATGCCGCGCAGGCCGCCGGAGCGCGAGAAGCCGGCGGAGGATTGGAGGCGCGTTTTGAGGGTGTCGAGGGGGAAGAGGGTGAGGTCGACGGTGGTGCCTGCGAGGCCGCCGGCCTGGGGGGTGTGGGGTTAGTGGGGGAAATTGAGGAGGGGGAGTTGGGAGGGGAGAGGAGGTACCAGGAGGGACCGCAGGAAGGGGGACTCGACCCAGGCGGGGGGTCGGTGGGGTTCGAGCATTGCGGAAGAGGCAATTGGGAGAGGTGAGTCGGACTCGTGGTGGTGACGGCTTGGTGTTGAGGAATTGGGGTGGTCTGTGCACGGCGTGCGGTCTGTGTGTAGGGCTAGTGCGGCTTAAAATGTTGTGGACGCGACTTTCTGAGCTTCTTCCTTCGTCCGTCACAGCGCCAGTCGTCACGTCGTCACGCCTGTCGCCTTCAAGCCGCATAGTCGCGTTTGATACATCGAGAACACAAGGCTAACATCTGTACTAAAGAATGGAGAGCGAACAGCAGCAGCAGAACGACCAGCCCGCCTCGCCGACCGGCTTGGCCTTGAACGATGCGCCATTGACGGAGGCAGAAGAGAAAGATATCGACGAACTGGTGAATGAACCGGAAGAGCAAGAGATCGACGACATGATGATTGATGCAGAAGAGAAGGAGAAGGACGAGATGGCGACTGAAGCGGATGAGCATGAGCACGAGACAGATGAAGCCATCATGGAGAAAAGCTTGGATGACTTCCTGAAGAGCTTCGAAGACGACGAGAAGAACTCTGAAGACGACGAGAAGAGCTTAGAAGACCTTCTGCAGAGCTTGTCCGAGGAAGAAGAACAGACTCCTACACCAATTTGGCTTCCGAGATGCGTCGCGTCGACGAATGTCCCGGACCAAGCTGCCCAATGGAAGCGGAAGGACGGAACGTACTACATCACGGAACCACGCTTGGAATACTACAACTTCAAAGAAGCTCAGTGGTATGTTGAATTTCCTCGCTTGCATTGTTGTTCACACTACTGACCTCCCAACCAGGGCCCCAGATGGCTGTGCGGTTATCGCAAGCGACACGACCAACAACTTGCGCACTTATATACCGTAAGTTTAATATCCATGAAGTAACTCTATCGATCTCTACTTACAAGATATCAGGCCCCCGGGTATCCTAGCGGAGACAGACGTTCACAACATGTCACCATTTGCATCATTCCGGGCGCCAGAGTCTATCTACGCGTTTGCACTATGGCCTGGCTTTGACTTTTACGACAGGACCACGGCCAAAGTGCTGTGCAGCATGCGCGACCAGCCTCTCCGCCTGATCAACGCTTGGGGTGGTCCTTCAGCTGTTAGCAACGGCTCGTACCGCCTAGTTACCCCAAACACCGAAAAATGGATGACCCCACACAGTCTCGCCTGGACGCAATCGTGGACCCACTTCGTCGCCGGGTCGGACAGCACGATCGCTATCTTTGACGTACAGCGTTACGGTGAGCCCGTAAAGCGTCACAAGACCAAGAACATGACCGCGAAGGGCGTCGGTACCAAGGGCCTCGTGTCTTCTTTGAGCATTAGCACCAACAGAGTCCTCGCTTTCGGTACTTGCAACACTCGCCAAGTAGGCCTGTACAGCAACGAAGGGAACGGTCACGCCATCACCTTCTTCCCAGTTTCTGGCAATCATGTCAACAAGACTGATGGAGGAGGTGTCACTAATGTCGAATGGTCTCCTTGTTCTACCTACCTCTACGTGGCCGAGCGGCAGAGCGACGTCGTACACGTATACGACATGAGGATCACAGCGCGCTCACTTGGGTACATGGAGGGCCGTAACGCCCACACCAACCAGCGTCTTGGCATAAGTGTTGCATCTTGCGCAAACGGCCACCGAGTGTGGGGCGGAGGGGTAGACGGTGTGGTGAGATCTTGGGATAATCCTCACTGGAGCGAGGGGGTGGTGCAGCCTTCGTGTGAAATGAAGGCACACAACGGTACGTCTTCCAGCATTAGTTCTCTGAAGAAGCGTAGTTGAAACTAACGGTTTTGGTACTTGTAGGGCCCGTTACGTCGGCGCTGGAGGACCCTTCGGGGCAGCTTCTCGTCACTTGTTCGGCCGAGAGCTACCGCGACTCGTCGGACGATGAGGAGGGCGATGAGGATGATCTGCCGCAGGTGGAGGCTGGCATGAAGTTGTGGGTTTTGTAGCGAGAGCGTGGCCAGAAATTGTAGATTAGCGTGTAGTTTTATACCCCATGGCCCCCTAAGTGGCCCATTCTGAATGTTAATAATCATGATTATGCCCCCCTCTTTCGGTGCTTGTAACAGTATAAAAGGGCTCTAAATGTATAAAATTTTCACAGAATACTATCCCCTAAGCGTTGCCCTAATAGTCCCCTAAAGGGCCCTAAACGGTCCCTTAGCGTGCTCTAAGTGTGCACTAGAAGGCCCCTAAGTGTGCTTACTTCTACTATAACTACTAATATTTACGTCCCTTCTCTAAAGGTAAACTTTTACTCTTTCTAGCAGAAGCGTCCCCTCTTCCGGTTCTTAAAGTCACGGAAACGGCCCCTAAACGCGCAAATGTTCTCTCTTTACTCTCCACCCTTAGGCTCCTAAGTCGCCTACACTACGTCCCCATTTTCGTCCCCCTCTATATATCCACTACTTACCCTTCTATATATCCTCTTACCCCTCTATGTACCCCTCTGCGTACCTCTGCGTACCCTCTGTGCCGCCCCTCTGCGTACCCTCTGTGCCGCCCCTCTGCGTCCCCCTCTGCGTCCCCCTCTGCGTCCCCCTCTGC
>NW_022985441.1:1630648-1812753 GCF_010093595.1 Mytilinidion resinicola
CCCCCTCTGCGTCCCCCTCTGCGTCCCCCTCTGCGTCCCCCTCTGCATGCCCATCTTCATCCCAATCTTCTACTATTTATAAGCACCCTTTATTCTAGCCCACATCTACTCTCATTTTGCGACTGCTATACCAGCGTCTGAAGTCCCCCCATACTCTTAAATACTCGCACACACGATGTCAAGTTCCGGAACCTCTAGATTAGACCTAGGATTAGGGTGGGGCGTAGAGGGCCCTAGAGGCCGTTCCGCATAGTCAAAGGCATGGCGTTGGATACACGATCTAGGAGGGTGCGGGATATGTTGTTGTTCTAAGGCTCAAATTGTGATAGATCCTAGATTGGGGTGGGAGGGTGCGCGTTTTCGGGGGTACGAGCGGGTTTGGGGGACTCCTAGAGGTATAAAGCGAATGGAGTGTAGGATGTCTTTTCTCGGGAGTGTAAATCGGTATGATGTTTTTAATCTTCAGGATACAGGTTAGTTTTACGAGCGGCTCGAGATTGGGACGATTAGAGTAACGATTTGCGGGGGTAAAGGCGGGTTAGGGGAACTCCTGGAGGTGGCGAGGATAAGAGAAGGTGCATGTCATTTCTACGAAGTGTGGATTAGGGCGTGCGATTTAGGATTATGATAATGGGGCGATTTTGCGACCGAGCGTAGATTGAGGAGTAGAGCTGTGTTTTGCGGGGGTGTTAGGGGGGTAAAGGTGCCTCTGGACGTATGAAGCGCATAGAGAGTAGGATGTAATTTCTAGGGACTGGAAATCGGAGCACGTTCAATTGGTTACAGAGTTCGAGTGTAAATTAAGATAGACTGCATATTAAACGAGTAGAAGCAGTGTTTTGCGGGGGTAGGAGGGCTGTTCAGGTACCCTAGGAGGTATGAAACGCATGAGGAGTAGGATGTAATTTCCAAGGACTGTAAATCGGAGTACGCTCAATTAGTTGCAGGATTCGAGTGTATATCGAGATGCACTGCATATTGAAAGAGTAGAAGATGTGTTTTGCTGGGGTAGGAGGGCTGTTCAAGTTCCCCTAGGGGCATGAAGTGTACGATGCGCGTGACTTCTTTTATTAGGACTGTGAATTGGGGCACCTGCAATTGGACTCCTATTTACAGGCTGTTTGATAACGCCTCTTCGTCGGACCTCGAAATAGAATCACAACAACAACACAGCTGAAAACCCAGGGAGGTCGTTAGAGGACCCCTGAATGTCGGTCGCTTGATTGGGCGGTAATGACAAGGAGCTGGTTTCGATTTGGAACGTCGTGCATCCCTAGCTTCATCTCAGCCTTATTCCCCTCCCCACCACGATCGCCAGCCCCCAACGTCGCTGCTAGCTACATACATAAAGGCTACAAAACCGCTGACGCCAAGCAGGTCCTCGCGTTTCCCGTGTTCGTCCTCCTTTTTCTTCTTGATAGGCTCCAGTTCAACCTCACCGTCCCTGCAAGCCATTCTTAGCGAAGGATTCCGCGAGTTGCCGTTACGAATACTGCTCTCAGGCCCTGAAACTGCGATAGTTCTTTGCTTGAGCTGTCTGTATCCCTTAGTGATCGAGTTTCTCGCATAGAGCAGGTGCCGGTGAGATTAGCCATCCGCCTAGTCAACACCACAGACCATCTGTCGAGATGGGAGGGAATAAATTTCGCATTAGCCACAAAAAGGCCAGCACCGGCTGTGGCACTTGCAGGTATGCAGGCATGTGCGGAGAGCCACAATTTAAGCATAATAGTAACCTTTTGATGTTCTTGGCAGAGCCCGACGAGTTAAATGCGACGAGCAGAAGCCCTGTTGTCGCCGTTGCGCAATAGCAGGCAGAATTTGCGACGGCTACCGCACTCAAGATCCGTTCGTCGTCTTCATAGCACCCCAGACACGAAACCAGCTGTCCGATGGGTTTGAAAATGACACAGAACGGCGCTTCTTTGACTACTTCCGCTCTATATCTGCATTCGAGTTCTCCCGCTTCTTCGACGAGAAGATTTGGTGCAAGCAAGTCCTCCAAGCGGCACATTCAGTCCCTGCTGTAAAACACGCCGTCGTAGCAGTTGCGAGTTCGCACGAGTCATTCAAAGCAGTGAGAACGCATGTCCCTTGGAATCTACCACGCTGGCCAACTGCGCGCATACACGCTCAGGGGGAGTACAGCAAAGCCGTCACAGCACTGCGTATTCAGCTGGAGCAGGACAAGAGCCAATGCCTTCCCGTTGTTCTTACCTGTGGCTTACTCTTCTGTTGTCTCGAAATGCTAGGAGGGAACGCGCCAGGAGCGCTCGCCCACCTTGCAGCATGCATCAAGATTCTCAACAGCATCACTAGTAAACCAGACCCTACGGCTCAGGATATAATATACATCCAATCACACACACCCCTCACCAACGACGTAGAAAGAGACTTGCTCCCTATCTTCACCCGCCTAGATATCATGGCATCTCAAGGTGTTATCGGAAGAGTACCGCTTCTGAAGCAGAAGACGCTTCCTGCACTAGACGACCACAACGCAAGCCCGGCATACTCATTTTTATCCTTCTCGGAAGCTGTGCAAGCCTTATATTCCCTTGAGAGCGCCGAGCTTGCGCTTGACCAAACCACATGGTTTGACCGCTTCGGACTAGAAGTTACACATGGAGGCTTCAGTTGCCGCCTCGTGAACCCAATAAATACTGGTCATATCCCGCTCGAGCAACTTGCTGCCCGCGAAAACATCCTGAAGCACCTCTCCTCTTGGGGACCAGCCTTCGCCGCCTTTGTCTCCAGACACCCAACGGAAGCCGATTCACGTGGGTATCTGCTCCTCAGGGCCCACCACAAAGTCATCACAATGAAGGTTATAAATTCCTTATACACTGAAGAAAGCATGATGGATGACTGTATGCCCATGTTTGTCGAATTGCTCGATGTATGTGCCGCCATTTTCTCCAAAAGCACTTCTTCTCAATCTTCTACACCAAATGAACGCCGGCCACCGCCCACCTGGTCCGTAGAAGGAGGCATAATACGCTCCCTCACCTTTCTTACTTTCGCATGTCGCGATGGCCGCATACGACGACATGCGCTTTGGATGTTAGAACGGTGTCCACAGGAGGGTGTCTGGGTTCCAGATATGGAGGCACCCCCATTGAGACGACTAATAGAGTTAGAAGAGGGCATAGCAGCGGGGTCTAGCATTGGCGACTGGCCCCCACAAGAGGGCCAGGTGTTCAAGAGGTGTGAAGATATCCCAGAATGGAAACGGATACATTTTGGATGGAAGGTCCCCGTTCCTGGGCAGAGGAAGTCAATGTGGTACTGCTTAACGCAACCAAACGGGTCAGATGGTGGGTGGCATGTGAACGAAGACGTCGTTGACTGGTTACCCGAGAAGGGATTGTACGACAGCCCATATATGAAGGAAATCGGTCCATGAGATACAAGAATTCGAAGATACAGTACCAAGACATAAGTTTAGGCACTCCTTGCGACTGGTTGGTGTTACCGTGATAGGCTTTTAAAATTCCAAACACGTATGTAAAGGCCAACGAAGTGGAATTTATACTACCTTTTAGCGGAGCTAATACATGCTAGCTGGAGTACCCCTTACAGTGCCCAAGTGGTGTCGTACGAGCAAGAGTGGAGCCGAAGCAGTAGTATATATCCGTCTGCCCAAACTTACTACCTAGCACTGTCCTAGGTCGTGAGCTGTCCCCAGACTTTTGATGATATGCTGAACAGCCCTGAGCAGTGACTGATTTTGCATCAATCCACGCTGTCTAGAACTGTACATCTCATCTTCATCTCTGATGATGCTCTAGAGCACCTCAAATAATAACAAACAAATGCGCAGCTGGAAGACTGACCAAGGTGCTCATTTGTCTTGCCACCCCACTCTCTCAAAGCTTCCCCCGATCAAGAAATTTTACAGGCATATCCACATGTCTCGACCGAAGAAACTCAGCAACATTCTTCCCCAAGAAGTCGTAGGAGCTTGTACTGCTAACCCCACGATCAAGATGATCATGTAACAGGAAGTGCACAGCATTAGCGCTCGGCAACTCAAAGCGGTCCTACTGAATCTAAGCAAGCCGATCTTACTCATCCACCCGATTTTTAGAGCTCACTCACAATATCTTTTCCATTGTACTCCTCCCCCAGCAACTCCTTTACCATCTCTGCACTCAACAGCGTTCTCAACCAATCCCACTCGTCACGGAACCGCACCCAGAACCCAACGTTAGCATCACTCCCCTTATCTCCACTTCTCGCATGCACAACCCACCCCAACGGTCCCCTAACCGTTCGTCCAAACATCCCGAGCTCCACACCGTTTTCCGTCACCGCACAGCTCGGCTGCTGCCGCGGCCACACCCTCGTCTCCGGCGGCGGGTCCACCAGAAAGCTCCCCCCATCCCCCAGATGCACGCGGTGCTCAACCGCCGCCTGCGGCATTAGTGTCACATAGTACTCAAAAAACGGCTTCGGCATCCCGAGGCGGTAATCAAGATGCGGCGTCGCACCCGGGTAGCCCTGCATAATGACATCAAAACACGGCTCCCGATGCTGATATCTCGGCTATGGGATACCCGATATCGTCCCATCCTTTGCTTTCTAGGGCCTTGAACCCTGTGAAATTGCCACCGCAGACGTAGCTCGAGCACTCTATCAGATGTCCAGCCACAAATGCGTTGGCGAGAAACTCAAGATCAGATCTCTGCCAACCGTGCCACCAATACGCCGCTCCTATCACAGGCGAGGCATCCGAGACACGCCCGCAGATTACAATATCAGCGCCTCTAGCAAAGGCGGCGGCGATGCCTAGGCCGCCGAGGTATGCTTGGGCGTACAGCGGTTCGAAGCTCCATTCCTCTAGCACCTCGCCAGTGCAGATATTCTCGAATAGAGATTCTTTCCGTCTTTTCGCGTCAAGAACGGCGGGAAGAACTTCATCGCCAGAAATCCACGCAACTTTCAAGTCCAGATTCCTAGACTTCACCATCTCCATGACGACAGAGTGGAGGAGCTGCGTGTCTGAAGCACCAGCATTGACGGCGACTTTGATCTTGTGCTTGGCTATGTCTAGGAGTGCTGGTTCTAGGGACTCCAGGAATGTGGGCTCGTACGCGGGCATGGCTGGTAGTCATATCAGCTTTGCCGGATGCTTTTGGATTGTGTTTTCGAGTAGAGTGAATGAGTACCATCGGCTTTCAGAGCCGCGCGCCCTGTCATGTTCCCTTCTGACATCCAATCCCCGATGATCACGTCGATGGGGTCGTGGGCACAGTTGGCGGCGAGCATCGCCATGGCATGGCGGCGGTCGCTAGCTGAGCCGGAGCAGCCTATCATTTAGTTAGGTTGGGTTCAATAATGATGTATGGGTTGAAGATACCAGCTATTCTTATGGGCCTACTTGATGGAGCCATTTGAGGACCTGTTCGAATGGCATTTTCGGGGCTCTAAATATTTAGTATCGAGCATTACCGGCCCTTCTGAAGGGCTGCTGAACCAAAGATTTTCCATGGCCTTATTGAATTGGGCGGACATTATTGAGGCCGAGGTACCTAAGTTGGAGGAGAGTTGTGGTGTACGATTCGTAAGGAGAATAGCGCCGTGAAGCGGGACCAGTGCGGGGTTGTTCAGGCGCCTTTCATCCGACGCCCATTTCTTCATCATTTAATGCTACCTTAATAGCTAGATTGATCTTTTTTCGACTGCCTCAAGAAACAGAGATGCTATGACTTTCTGACGCCAGCCACATGCGCTTTTGTCGAGGGCTCCGTGGAGCTATGAACGTCTCCAGAATGATAGCAAAAGGTCATCGTATTAACCACTTCAGGGGCCTTGACTTGGCGACGAGGACCTGGTAAGCCTCAGAGCACCTGATTGGACTTATGCCAGAGTTAGTCAGTCCAAAAACTCACGAGCATTTCTCCCCTCAATTCGTTCGAACAGCTCTTCTCCTTCTCCTGAACCTCGTCAAATCCCCATCCAAATCCTTCAGCCGCGATGGTGAAATTCTATCCTTCGATTAATTCAGATCATGCGGAATTTATGCTTAAACAACCTCTTTTCTACGTCGCCTCTGCGCCTTATGCTGGAAAGCACGTAAATTTGAGTCCGAAAGGTCAACCCTCGCGCTCATTTGCAGTCTTGGGCCAGAATTCTGTCGCATACGTCGACGCTACAGGGTCCGGCTGTGAGACCATAGCGCATGTATACGAAAATGGCAGAGTTACCGTGATGTTCTGTAGCTTTGGAGTCAGTCCAAAAATAATGCGTCTGTTTTGTCGAGGGACTGTCGTTGAACTTGGAGATGAGAGATTCGGACCTCTCGCGGCCCAGATGGGAAAGTTAGTGAGTTTACCGGGCGCGAGAGCTATTATTTTGCTTGATGTTTACAAGGTTCGAGCCCTCTCTGACAGCTTCCGGGCGAGCAAGCTAACACATCTCTTCAGCTTCAAACATCATGCGGCTTTGGTGTTCCTTTGATACGCGGCTCCAAAAGCACCACCACTCCCTGGGAGTCCGAGGCCGAGGAGGATGGTCAGAAAACACACGACGAGGAGAAGAGGGTGGGCTCTGCTCATGGCTTCTCAGACCGTCGGACTATGGACAAATGGGCCACAGCCATGAACGAGAAAAGGGCACTTCTAGGGTACCAGAAGAACTCCAACTTTCAAAGTCTGGATGGCTTACCAGGTCTCCGAACTGCGAGGAGAGCTCGTGGACAATGGATATTACTAGATGATACCAAGGCTCGTGTAAGGAGACTCATGAGGCAATGGGATGCGATGATTGCGGGTACGCTGATTATGGTGCTTGTGATGGTCGTTCTCAGTAACTCTGGGATCTTGGTTGTTGAGGTTAGAGTATAGCATCAATTTCGGGTGAATGATCACGTGACTACTTTCTACCTAAATCTGGGTGAGAAACTGCAGCCTTGACGACTCCCTCTGCCTTCTCCTCAACGCCAGCTCACAACTTGAACGAAGCTTCAGCCCACTAAAACCTCTTGCTAAAGTCACACAAAAATGGCATCATCCGAGGTTCAAGAAGCCACTCACCCCGGACAGGCGCGCACCCTGGAGGCTGACGATAGCCCCATCCGCCGTGACGTGATCCTCGCCATTCAAGAACCCTACATGAACCAGATCGTCGACGGGTCAAAGACGTACGAATTTCGAAAGTATCTCCTGAAGACCACAATCGAACGGATATGGTTTTATCGAATATCTCCGCACTCTAGCATCGAATACGTCTGCGAAATTGAGCCTGCAAGGACACGAATGCCTGGAGATGAGCCGCTTCCAGAAGACGGACTTGGCAATCTCGAATATAACACAAGACACAAAGACTATGATGGATACGACTACGCCTACAAGATCAAATCAGTTTACCATTTGGAGACTCCGATCACGCTGGACGATCTGAAGAATGAGCACGGCATCACGGCTGCACCGAGAGGCCTCATTTACGCTCCCAAATCTATGACCGACATTGACTGGCGGGGAAGCACTCAGATCAAATCTCTCAAAGATCCCGCCGGTCAATAGTGCTGGCCGGCCAACGCTTGCTGTCTTTCCACAAAGCCCCTACCCATTATTTTTGCCCCAACAACGTCAATACCAGGACAAGAGACTGCAAGAGTACCACAAAACCCGAGATCGATGGTGCGGGGCGAGCTCATATTTGCATAATAAAGTAAAAATATAAGACAGCTTGCAGCTCTACCGCACGTGTATAAGTGAGTTCTTAGAACATCGAGAAAAGCGGTTAAGGCTGAAGCATCATGTTTTATTTTCAAAAATGTATTTTTTAGTTAGCTTGACTGATTTCACTAGGAAAGCAACGGTATTGGTCTTCATGGAAGGATCACGTGGACTCCTTCGTTGGCCTGGTCTTCCCTGGTCTACTCATCTCGATTTTGATGCCTCTCAATCTAAAGTGCCTGCGCGCATCCGCACTACAGCTTGATCTGGGAGTTCGAATACCCTGCGTACTAATTATAGAAACCCGTCTCCTTCGTGAATCTCCATCTCGGCGTGCGCTTGAATTAGGAACCACACTCTGCGAACTGTAGACCATGCGCATACTAGCTCGTTGCGATATACTTTTTCCTACTGCTGCTACAAATATCTTCAAAAATATGAGGCCATATGGCCACGTTGCTAATTGGCTCGCCCCGCCCTGTCTCGCTTCGCAAGTATATGAAGTGCACTCATTTAATCGTCCTAGCCCAAGACACTCTACCGATGGGCCATTCTGGAGCTTTTACCTCTTCTGGATACTAATATGTAGCGTTGCTCACGTCTCCGGCTCAAAGTCTAGGCCTCTTTTACTCTTACTCTCTCTCGTAGATCGACGCCGGTCTGGCTGCGAGGTTTTGATGAATTCTTCTAGTATCATGGCTCCAACGGTCGAGTCGAACCTTGCTCGAACTTAGGCTCCATGGGAGGCATGTCCTCGGGTCGAGCCAGACCTCAACGGTCTCACAGCGATCATGCTTTTTTGGTTGGATAGACCGCCTTGCCGGAGGGGATCCCTCCCTTATTACTATGGATTAGCAATCTCGACAGATAGACACGACGTCGTCCCATGATACGGCTGCTCCACTGGAAGCGATTGCGCTGGGCAAGAACATTCCAAACGGCATACGACAAGTTTTCCAGGCCACTTAGGATGAGTGATGCGCACCTTGGGCATGGACCTTCACAGACAGGCTTCGTCAAGGGGTCTGCCACCTATCCAATGACCGAACGCTAGCACCACTTATCTTCTGAGGAAGGGCTCAATAGACCCCGATGCCACCTCCCTAGATTGTTCACCTCATATAGTGTGAGCTGTGGAATGACCAGACCCCTTCCGGAAGGCGAACGTACGATGATATCCGCTGCAACTCCCTCAAAATCTGCAACGTCATTTATCCAGATTGTCTATACGAAAGCCTGGATTTCTCTTCTTTAGAAGGTGGAAGTCGGGTGCCGCGTTTGAGTATCAAAGTGACTTTCGATATCAGGCGGCAATTGTGTCGTTCCTTGCACAGCTTACGTATATGAAGGCCGTCTATGCCCGAGAGCTCTCCTCTTGTGTCGTCCTTGTAAAAACCCCACACCCTTCGTAAGCACAGTCTAACATAACCAACATGCAGTTCATGTTCACAGCACTCGTTGCTACGAGCGCTCTGTTAATGAACGTTCGTGGTCTTCCAACACCGGATGCCTCTAAAGTATGTCTTCATTCGTACACCATTAAAGCTCATAAGCGATTTCTTTGGTGGCCAACTTAGACCTATTTTGTACTGTCGATGAATACTAGGCTAACTCTATGAAAGCGAGATCTAGTAGTACCTGTAGATGTCGGCATAGTTGGCTTAACGCCCCCCGATACGACTGTGACCTGGGGCAAAGACAAGCGCGAAGCAGATACGAACCCCGACTTAGTCGATCTGGTCGACGGCGGCGTAATCGGACTAACGCCTCCCGACACAACTACCACGTGGGGCAAAGACAAGCGGGGTCCAGATCTAATCGTTCCCGTCGACGGTGGCATTGTCGGCCTCACCCCTCCAGACACTACTGTCACTTGGGGAGACGACACCGTTACATCCACAACAACGATCGAAAAAGAGAAACGCGACCCGGATCTGACCGTACCAGTCAGTGGCGGCATTATCAGCCTCACTCCCCCAGACACAACCGTTACCTGGGGTGACGATACCACCGGGGATATCTCAACAACCGCTATTGAGAAAGACAAGCGGGACCCTCAAGACCCAGCTCTGAGCACACCGTCTTCGACAGTCACTTGGGGATAGGACAAGCGAGATGTCTAAAACCCTGCACTGGTGTCTTGGTCCGGTCTCCCAAACTATCTCGTAGTCTGGAGGAAGCCCCACAGCTTCGGAGAGCTCGAGCTCCTGCTTCTGCATGAACGCGCCTGTAGGGGGTTATTGTGAATACTGTCATCAGATTAGGGAGCCGGGTCTCGTGGAACCCGTATCATTGCGGTACTGGGGGAGCGTGTACGAGCTTGGGGTTTAGCGTTAAGCGTGTTTCGAGTAGATCGGAGTGTCCGATTTAGTGTTGGTTATTTCATACCCGGGCAGGTTTATAGTTCCGTGTTCTTTCTCGTTAGCGCGAACAAGTTACATTACTCCAAATTAGAATATGCTTTATGTCAATACTCTATTATTTCGCTTCCAGTCCGCGAGCCGCACCTAACTTGGAAGCAACTTTTGAAAAATACTCCCCTCAAATATTCAAGGTCCCTTCACACAAAAGCGAGCATACATAGAGCCCATTGGTGGGACTACCTTGGTGCATAGGTCTTACAGACAGTGTCGGACATTCGCTTGGATGAAAGACGTGTTAGTAGTATAGGAGGAGGGAGAGCGCAAATCAGGATAACTAGTTAGTAAGCTACACTAGCTTACTAAGTTCGCTTATTGTTGGCCTATGCGTATTATACGTCACGTGCATTCGAAATATACAAGCACTCTCCAGTTTTCTGGATACAATTGGAGTTGGCGGAGTCTCCCATTAGGAGGAGCTCCTGCCTAGATATGCATAACACCAAAAGCAGCACAGCAGTAGCTTCGTATTCGACGTAGACACTCGGTTTTGAAAGAGTTCTCAATACATATCCTTGACTCTAGAGTTGATCTCTTAAGCAATGGGCTTGCGATCTAACGTTCTGTCTTCGAAGATGCCATCACGTGATACCCACCCGCAAACCATCACTGACTGCTCTTGCCACTATTTGGCTATCTTCTGCAGCTATACTACCTCACATATGTCCCCATTATCTCCATTAAAGCAGCCTACAAACGTACCCGTCCAATCCACCAGCCCATCTCCCTCACCGGTCCACGCCCGCTCTCCAAGCCCACCAACAAGGCAAACCACGCAATTCCCCTTGATTGTCCACGTACTCCATGCGCCGTCGCCTTGTCGCCTTCTCTTCTATGTCGTTGCCTAGAACCCAGACTCCACGTTTAATATACCCAAAAAAATAGTCGCCTCAAAGCGGAAGGAGGGACAAGCTTGGCCATGCCCACAGCCCCTCCCTCGCCTGCCTACGTCACCACGACGCGTGATGCGTACAAAGAAGCCACTCCAAGCTACAAGCACCAATTTATAAGACCTTCCCAATAAACCCAAACCTCACATACCTAAACAACCACCCACCACGACGATCCCCAACAAACTCCTCAAGCTCCACATCCTGCCAAAGCCATCACCAAGACACTTCCGCACCACCCAAACCGCAACCATGCCCCTCGTAATCCCAGGCCTGCAGTCAAAAGACGGCGCCAGCAGCAGCAGCGACGACTGGACGAACAAGCTGATGGGCAAGAAGATTGGCGAGACGAGTGATACGACGGTACGTGCTTCCGTTGGTCCCTCCTACCTGGCTCCCTCCACTAGCCTCACCTTGCCTATCTATTCCCTCTATTTAGCAATGCACTACACTCCTCGAGCGGAGCAGATGCAACTATACGGAATGCTAATACGTATTTTGAATAGACTTTCGCGAAGCAGGAGCTGCCCAAGGAGCACCGTGTGATCAAGGAGGGCGATATGGCGAGTATGGATTTTAAGCCGGATAGGTACGCGTCCCTCCTCTTTATACCTAGACTCTTTCACGTTATATATGATGTATGGTGTACTGATGGGCTTCTCGTGCAGACTGAACATCCACACCGCCGAAGACGGTACCGTCAAGAAAGTCCAGTTCGGTTGAGCCAGTCGAGACGGAGCCGTGATACAGACAATGATGGAGGCATACCGACACGAAGGGATGGGGATAAGGAGGCTACTCCTGTAATAATACCCGAATGACATCTTGACCATGAAAGAGCGGAGTGACTGGATAAATCATGAGATTGCGAGTAGTAATGATGGTATATTAAGTAGTAGGTGATATGACATGCTTGCGCAGTGAGCTATTTCTCTTCTTCCAACCCAACGACCGTGAAGCAAGAAGAATACAGTAGTAGAAGCAAAGTAGAAAAATCCCAAAGATCGATGGTCGCTGTTTCCTTTTGCTTTTTCTTTTCCTTGCCCAAAAATCCGATTTCCAATACCTCCTCTTTTGATTATACACCCTAACACCAAACGCTACCACCCCAATCCCAACCCATCACCACCCCGTCGCGATCCCAGCAACTCCCTCATCAACCCTCCTCCTCTTCCACCTCCCCCTTCCCGCCTCCCTTTCCTCATCCGCTCCCACCACCTCTGCAAACCCACCCCCAACCCTCTCCATAACCCTCAGCAGCCTTCTCAACGCCCCCACAACCGCGCTCCCATGCTCAAACGCCATCACAATCGAGCAGCGCACCGCAAGCGCCGTAAGCCACTTGCGCGTCGCTTTCTGCTCTACACTCTCTTGGGGCGCGGTAGGTCGAGCCGCCGCGCCCCCGACGAGCCCGACCCAGAAGAGGACGCCGGCGAGGTCGGACCAAACGGTCTGGTGCGGTGTGCGGATGATGGCGTGGTGGAGAGCGGTTAGGAGGGAAGGGCGGGTTGGGTGAAGTTCGAGTGGGGAGTGGAGGTGGCCGAAGGGTGTCGAGACGGCCGAGTACACGGACGGTGTCGAAGGCGAGGGCAGTGGGAAGGAGTCGTTTCGGGCGTGAGGATAGGCGAGTGCCGAGGCGGAGGTGGGCGTGTAGGCAGCTGTGACTGCTGTTATGGCGGTGGTGGTTGTGGGTGCTGAGATAGTGAAGGGGGAGGTGTTGCTACTGGTGCTGGCGCGTTTGCTACCTGTTGCGGTTTTGTGGCCGCGAGATTTCTTGAGGAGTTCTTCGGCGATGGATACGGCAGCGGAGAGTTTGACGCGCTTGACTATGGCGGTCGCTTGGATGAGGGAGGCTATGCGGATGCTTTCGTAGATCATGTCGCCGAATACAGGGTTGTGGTCTCGTAGTTCGCTGGCGCTGGGGAGGGCTACGAATTTCTTCAGATATTCTTTTAGCTTTTCTTCCTTCCTCCTCCCTTCGGTGGTAGTTAGGCTAGAAGCTGTGTCGAGGTACAGATCGGTCATATCCCTTGCGTCTCTTAACAGTGAAAGCGTATGCGGCTTGCATAGGCCACTGACTTCCAACGTCTCGAAATCCGGTCGTGGACAGAAAAGCGGCGACTCGGGAATTCTTTTCCCGGGAACATTATCGGAATACGAAACACGAGAGCTGTATTGGAGGTATATAGTACTCGGCTGGGCTTCGCGGAAGATGGCAGACTGGAATGATATGCTTAATATAATATTCGCAAGAGCTCCGTTCACACCAAGACGCTCGAGCCCTCCGCGCTGCCGAACCATCGTCTCGATGCCAGACTCGTGGAAAGCGAGCATGGCGTTATTACCGGCGATCACCTCGCTACAAATGAGCTGGATAACAGCGATGATGGTGAAGTCGTCAATGCGAGTGTTTGGGTCGAGGAGGCTGCGGTTAATCAGATGGATCACTTCATGGCGCAGGGCGACACTTTCAACGCTCTCAGTGAGCCTGTAGCGTGAGGCGTCGAGGTGGGCGGAGGCGATACATAGAGTGCTAAGAAAGGCGTGTCGATTGCGTGTGATGGCGGGGATCCAGATCTGGCCCATTGCTTTGGTGCCAAAGAATCGGCTGCCTGGGATCTATTAGCATTCATTGCACCGAGAGAGAGAGAGAGAGCAAGCAGCTTACAGTGGAACTTCAGCTGCTCTATTGACACCCTGGGATGCGATACTTGGAACATCGTTTTGAAGGGATCCACAGGCGTCCCCAGTGCCCGCTCTGGCTCCAATACAAAGCTACTCCGGGCATGGTTTGAGGGCCTCTGTGGCGTGAAGAGAAAAGGATTAAGGTGGCTCTCAAGATATTGGAGCTCCGCGGTAAGCCCATCATACGCGAGCTTGATATTTGCTCGAGGGGGTTGAATGAGGGGTTGAGATGGTTGGCACGCAGCAAAGGAGTCAGGGATGGAGGACAGCAGTTGATTATCCCATTGTCCAGGAGAAGGGGTTTGGATTGCAAGAGCATTCGCCTCTTCTTCATGAGCTGACGTGGGTGTCGCGGGCGAGTGTCCTGATTTCGATGTTCCGTGGAAAAGCTTCAAGGCCACGTCCGACGGCATCACATCCTCGACCTCGTCGTCGCTCTCAGTCACTTGCGATGCATTCGAGTCTTCACTGTGCAGTCTGGGCCGTTTCTGCTGCTTCACACGCAGCCCACCCGCAGCGCTCAACCGCTTTCCTTTCTTGCGCAAATGGTCGTTCATTGCGTGAGTGCGAATCTTCTTCATGGCTCTGGGCTGCTTGAAGCCTTTCGGATTGCTCGTAGTGATCCATAGCAACGGCAAACTGTTCGACGGTGATGCAGCAGCCACGCTCTCGGCTCGCGGTTTTGGGACAAGGCTGTCGGAGGCTGGTAGCAATCACGGTTAGAACTGTGGGCTAGCGCGAATGACAGAGCTGAAGCTGAGGAAACACGCTGGGGCGCACCCAATGAGCTCCACGACTGCTGCGAACCATCCGTCGAGGCCGGCGAGACGCGCCTTGCCGCGCGGGAGTCGTCGGACACGGAGTAGGGAGCGAGGCTGGCGGCGACGGTTGGGGCCATATTTGCGGAGGTGTGGAGGGGGAGGGATGGTGGCCAGCTGAAGGGGAGGGGCATGATCGGAAAATATAATCTGGGGCTGGCATATGCCTTAAAAGTGCCTGGGTAGTGAGACAGCAGCGGCTGGCGGCAAGGTCTGATGGGCGATGGGCATCTGTCGGCTCGATCTCCAGGGTGCGACCTCCATATAAAGGGCAGCGAGGCCGATTGACGACACCGCGTGGGAGGCGGCCGTCGCCATGGCCAGGTGCTGTTCCTACACCGTCTGCAGGAGGCGTTGAGGCGCCGAGGCGCTGAGGGCGGTGCTCGATCTTGACGCGATTGCAGCAGCGCGTGAGCCCGTATCATTGGAGAGCAGCGCGCATGCCACGGCCGATTGCACTGCCTGCGCCCTCGATGGAGTAGTTCGCTGCCCTCTGCACACCGACCGAGCGGTCAGGGATGCTGCACACTGCTGCAGACGCGGGGACCAGCCCGCCAGATGGGCTCGACCATCTGGGCCTGGCACCGCGGACCACTGATCCTCGCGAGGGCTTACTGCATCCACCGTCCGCTTACCGCATCTCCAGGGCCCACACTGCGATTGCAATTGCACCATGCCAGCTGAGGGCCGTCTGGATCGAGGCAGTTTGCAGCAGGCCGGTGATATGTTGGGCGCGAGTAAAGAACTTGGTGGTACGCGGACTCGGCCATCACTGTGCGTTCGCTGTGCACCGAACCACCAGATCAGAGCCAGATTTTCGGAGAATACACGCAATTGGTACACCAAGCTGATTTTAAAAATTCGGTAGATAGCTATATTCAAAACCAGTGAAAGCGTTGAAGTGTGATGAACGACCCGGTTTCGAGTTCTCCCACCACTTTTCGCCTGTTTCGCACGCTCCAGGCAATCAGCTGCCTTGCAGCAGGCATCAGTTGTATTCACCGTCGCGCGCGTGCTCCCGGGCTGCCGCGCTCGCTGCTCGGACTGCGGCTGGTGCTGTGACTCGACCCACGGCCCGAGAAATCGATGCCCATACCCACTCCCGTGCCGTTGCGACGCCGGCTGGGTACACTCAGACGCATCTGGTCGAACATGAAGCTGCGTTCTCCACTGCCCGCTCCCCCGTTTTCTCCTGTCGGGGACCGCAGCTCGACCAGCTCCAGTGCTTCGCGCAGGGTGCCGCCAGTCTCGTCGAGCGCCATCAGGAACCGTGCCAGCTCCTTGCACAAGTCCCAGTCCTGCTCCTGCTTCGCGCGCTGCAGCAGACGCACGAGCTGCTGTGAACTCGTGCTGAGCTCTTCAAATGTGTGCAAGACAAGCAAGTAACCCCCCGCTGTCTTCAGAGAGTCCTTCTGAAGTGACTCTTCGAAAAGCTCCTGTGGCGGTGGTAGGTAGGAGAACAACGTCCGCCACGAGCGCACTTCTGTCTTGCGCGTACACTGCACTACGATATCAAGATACTGCGGAAACGAAGAGAGGAAAGAAAGCACACTGGGCAGCAATGCTTGCTCTGGTGGGGGCGACGTGTCCACCTCCTCATCCAGAACATCATGCAGTAAGATCTCCAGGGCATGGGCAAAGTACTGCAGGTGCTGGTAGTGATGCGATAAGTGTAGGGCTGCTGGTGAGTTGTATTGCCCGAGGTGGTGCCGTAGGAGGGCGGGCAGAAAGAGATGCGTCTGCGATCAGGTCAGCAATGCCTCTACACAATGTGATTGGCCGCTCCTGGCCCCGACTCACCCGAGCTACAAAGCGCATATACCCAAAGCTGACGTCCCTCCGCTGGACGAGCTCCGATTCGACTCCAAACAAGATGCCCTTGTTTATTAATGCCGACAGGGGGTAGAAGTCCACCGGGATCTTGACCGTTGATGGCAGATCACGGCCCAGCTCGACTGACGCCGACGACAGCACGTCCAGCATATCGATCCACACGCGGACGTCGCTCCCGTCGAATAGCCACAGCGAATCTCGCAGATCGTGGCCGTGCACCCCGTTCATCACCAGCCCTGCCGACGGACTTGGCGGCAGCGAGTCGTCCTGCGCCTCGAGATTGAACGAGGGGTTGTCGCGCATAAGGACGTAGTACTCGACGTTGTGTGCAATGATCCGCATCTCGTACTTCAGCTCCCCCGCTTCTGACGTCGCCGGCTGCAGCAGCACTAGCTTGCCGTCGAGAAGGAACAGAATTGAGGCAACAGCCACATCTTGCGAAGGGTCGCCGTTATCTGCAAACGTCAGCACGTCATTGTTTGAGGCGAAGTATGTAACCGTACGTAGCTGCTCTTCAGGTAGGATCCAGCTCAGGGCGCGCACTCGTGCCGGCGACCGGATGACGCCATTCAACGTGATTTGCCCGACCTGAACCAGCTTGACCGCTGCATTCGCAACGCTGATAATGTAGTGATAGAGCACGTTGTCGTGTGTATAGACGAGCAGGGAATCTTCTCCAGATGACACCATGAGAACTATTGGGTCTGGAAGGTGTTCTACATGCATTACATGGTTAGTATCTAGTGATAGTTCGCGGGAATAAATCCGAAGCTGTTCTCGAACTTTAGCTTTAGGTAAGACGGAGGAATGGAAGCGGTGCTTACTTCATGGGAATCGCTGGACTCGATGGCGGCGATGAGAACATGCTGGTACCAGCACATGCCTCCGCGCACTGTAAACTCATTCTCCATCAGGGGGTCCTCGAATGTTTTCCATCGCCCGCTATTGACGCTGTAGTGCGCCAGGCCTCGTCTACCTGCCACTGCCACATATCTGCCGTCAGATGAGATGACCGCGCTTCTAATTGGCCATTGGTCAATTAGGTAGTGTGCTGGAATTTGGACATGATGCCAGAGTGAGACCTCTGCAGATATCGTCGTTAGGTCGGGTAAATCATATCCTCGGTAGATCATAAAGCCAGCGTTGGTCTGCATCAGCGATCGAGAGACATTGGCGGATGAGAAGCAGCCTGTGATCGCATTGCGAGCCATCTCGACCAACCAAAGCCGATTGTCTCCTTTCCCGAGGAGCAGAATCTCTGACCCGCCGCCAATCCAAAACCCGTCTTGGACTCCAAGCAACCAACCCTCCTCGTTGGCTTCAGAGAGGGAGCGGTCTGCGCCAAAGCTGCTAGCGCCTGGCTTGCCATATACACTCCACATCATCCAGCCGTTCTCATATCCGGCAAAGAGACAGTACCCGTCAGGAGAGTAGCTGAGGAAATTGAGCGCTCCGTGCGAACTTGAACTCGGTCGAAGCTTGTGAGACATAGGGATATTTCCAGTGTAGTCCCGAGCTGTATACACGTAGATATCTCCATTGGTGCAACCGACTGCAAGAAGGGAGAACCGCGCGTTGATCGCAGCCTTGGTTCCATGATCGTCTTCGCCTACCGGAGAGTGAAATGCGTACCCGCGGAATAGATTTTGTGACTTGGGATCCTGTGATCTATCCCTCGCGAGTCTTTGGACCGCAAAACCCTTCCCATCCCCAGTTATCCAGGCGGATAGATTCATCGGCCGGTCGTACACCATCTCGGTGATTGTGGCTTTCTTTCCCAACCATGACATCCGGCTCAAGAGTTCAGTGCTGGTCTGACTCCCTGTGTTGTCCGGGGCCCATCGGATGCACTGTATAGCTGCAGGCTTCTCCGTTGCCACTATCAGCTCGTCGTCCAGAGCAAGGGCTCTGGCAATCCCGGCATCGACTCGTATGACCATGCGGAACCGCAAGCTGATTTCTCTGACGCCGCTGCCCTCGCCCGGGCCCGCATTTGCTTCATTGGTGCGGTGTGTCCTGAGACCCCCAACGCTATGTCTCCGCGAGTGTCCTTGGGTGGTGCTTGCAAATTGTGTCCTGTATACGCGTGATGTCGGGTCCGTAGCCAATGAGTAGGTTATAAGATATCCAAGAGTGGTCTGGACAACGAAAATAGCGGAATCAGGACGAAGTAAGAGGGTGACATTAGGCCCGTAGGTTTTGAGGGAGTGTTCAGAGCGCAGGACAGATGCTAGAATGGCAGTGGGCTAGGGCGTTGTCAGCTTTGGATGAGCTTCGGGGCACAATAACTTACCTTGGTCTGCCATATTGTGAGGGTAGAGCGAGTGATAGTTGCAAACATATGCCCACTACGGGTCACCCTTATCCCAATTATTTCTCCTGACAGGTCCTCTTCTGGAATCCATTCTTTTGGCGGCCTCCTCGAGTCTGATTGCTGAGATTTCTCTCCATCTCCTATGCGCGGGTCCCTCTGCTTCCCCGAATTAAAGTACTCGGCCGAGTCCTCTGTTTTCTCTGATTGCGCGTCCTTGTCTTCTGCTGGTCCATGCCTAGGTGTTCGCGGGGAGGGGCGCCCAGCTCGGTCTGTGACGCCGTCGTCGCTGGTGGTGATGCATTCCTCGGGCACCTGGTGCTTGCTGGCTGCATAGACGGAGGGGGCAGAGATGGGCCAGTACGTCATGGCTCTCGATCACGCTCGATGGCTGCATTGGCGCGACTCCATCCCACGGCAGTGCTAAGAGGAACTTCGAAGCTGAGCTGCTGCAGGGGAGTGTGGCTCGGGTTCGTGATGGGAAGGCGTGGCTTGCATGTGGAGTTGAATCCGCGTGGCTGTGTAGTTCTCGGCTTTGAGATGATCGATAACAAACCACGTGACCATTTGAGCGCTCCTCGATTTTATGACAAGCATAATACTGAGGACTGAAAACCTTTCACGATTTCACGGTTCGTACGGAAGATACCACGTTGCATCTACCTAGCGTCTAAAAAAAATGTTCTACGCGGTCAGATCGGTAAGTATTTGCAACGAAAGAGGACAAAGGGGGGCCTCTCTCCATGTACAACACGTAGCACATTACGTTTACGCAGTGTCAAAGAAATCGGAATTCACACGGTTAGATTGGAAAGTGTTTGTAACATAATTGACCAAAGCGGTGGCTCAATTGAATGCCACCTCTTTGCAGTATCTAACCAGCCGATTTCACGTGGTCAAATCGGTGACTCTTTGCAACATGCCGTTTCAAAGAGGTACACCAAGAGCCTACTCGCTCTCAAGCATCCATACTAATATTAAAAACCTACAACTACCAGCCCAGTCCAGGTGCTGACCCAATCTCAAGAACTTTCCCACCATCCGCCTAAGATCCCCCAAAAAACGCCCG
This sequence comes from Mytilinidion resinicola, assembly GCF_010093595.1. Taxonomy (NCBI): domain Eukaryota; kingdom Fungi; phylum Ascomycota; class Dothideomycetes; order Mytilinidiales; family Mytilinidiaceae; genus Mytilinidion; species Mytilinidion resinicola. The sequence continues at coordinate 1,650,357 of NW_022985441.1, forward strand.
GTACCCTAAACACCTCACCTTATATCTATACAATCGAAGATCATGTGCGAAATGCATACCCTTTCGCTCACTCAAGGGGCACTCCCATTAGCTTGTGCCACCACCTGCCCACTCTGCTTTGCCACCACCCGCTCACTCCTCTCCCTCCTTCTCCCCCTCTCCGGCCTTCCCTCCCCAAGCCCCAGCCCCCTCAGCGCCCTCCTCATGCTCTCCAACCTCGCCCGCTCCGTGACCACCATCTTGAGCGCCAACTCCCGACACGCCTTCCTCCCCATCGCAACCCGCTGCTCTTGCCAAGCCGCCAGCTCCCCCGCAACAACCTGCTGCGTATACCGCAACTCTCGCCCTAGTCCATCCAGCTCATTGAGGCTCTTATCCATCTTCTCCGCTGCATCGCGTTGAATACGGTGGCGAGCGTCGTCAAGTAGACCCAGGGGCCAGCGGTCTGAGCGCCGGAAAGAGAGGCTGTGGCGATCGATCGCCTTCTGCGTCGTTGACATTTGGGAAATAAGTGTGGATGGACGATTCAGCGCTGTGAGTACTGCAGTGGTGGTGGACGAGATCGCGAGCATGTTATAGTAGAAACTCGTCATCGGGCTTGCATCGCTCTGCAGTAGCGTCTTGGTGTACTTCTCAAATGCTTTGAGATGCTCCTGTGGTAGGAAGATGAGGGACTGGACGGCCTGGCTCGAGATACTCGCAGCATCCGTGAGGTCAGTAGACGCCGTGCGCAGTTTAGTTGTGCGGCGGAGGATCGATTTCGTGGAGTGGTGAACCGAGCGGACGGATTCGCGGGCGTATTGCACAAAGAGCTCGACTTCGCGGACGTCGCGGACGGGACTGTATTCGTCGCGCACGTGCTCGGCGCGGATTTCGGACTTGCGGGAGGAGCGTTCTTGGAGCAGTGAGGGTTCCATGTCGGGGACGAGGAAGAATTCCCATACCATCTCGTGGGTGGAGAAGGTGGAATGGGTGAGGAGTAGCTTGAGGAACGAATCTAGGCGGATTTGAATGTCTCGGAGGATGGCGCGGGACGGTCTTGAGGGTATCAGGAACGGCGATGGCAAATTTGCAATGGAGGGAAGCCAGGACGCTGGATGTTCTTGGGCTAACCATTTTGCGAGATTCTCGAAATCGACTAGGGATCTCCGGCATGTGGTAACCGTGATAGTGGAGTTGTCGTTCGGTGCACCGGACTTCAGGACCAGTCGCACAGTTCCATCCTCTACAAAGAATGAACGAACAACTGTAGTAATGCGTCCATCCGAAGTTGGTTCGCTTTGAAGAAGAACGAGATCATCAATGCGATTTCGAACATCGTCATCTTTAGCAAGCTCTACAGCTGTTAGGCCCCGCACGTCTTTGACAGAGGGGTCGACTCGGGCGTCTTGAAATAATTGCCGCACGAGCTCCGTCCGTCCATACTTGCTCGCAACCATCAACGGTGTGAAATGCTTATCGTTAGGGGCGTTCACGTCCGTGTCTTGATATAATAGCCTTATAGCAATGGCCGGATCGTTGATGATATGGAGGAGTGTGTTGCCCTTAGCATCGATATGTTCGTCGAGGTGCAGCTTCTGGCCATCGCCTTGGGCGTCTGTCGCCGAGTTGATAGCGGCGTTAATCATCCAACGGTACTCATCGTGATCGTACGATCTGCACAAGGCGAAAAGTGGTGTTTGGCCATTCTTGTCTTTTAGTCTCCATGGTACTAGATGGCCAATTCGGGATATCAGGCGTGGTTGGTTAAAGAGGTAATGTGCGGCGCATCTGCCCGAGGAGTCTTGGATAACTATGTATTCTTTGACAACCTTCTCGCTCGGAGAATTATCGAGAACGAAGTCTAGGATCAAGTCCGTCGTCTTGGCATGCGACAACTGGATCGCAGCACTGAGCAGGGTAGTGCCGTTGTTGCTACAATCTTCGAGAACCGCGTCTGGCGAATAGTACTGAGACAGGCTCAGGAGATAGTGCAAGGCCTTGTCCTGGCTTTTCTCGACGGCCATCATCAAAACAGACTCTCCTTCGGGGCTATGAGTCTGAGTAAGCCTTTCAATCGAGGTATCCCCCTCGATACCGCTGTTGTGCGAGTCGATCGTGTTCGTACGAGACCTAAAGGAAAACATGGAAGAGCTCGATGTACTTCGGGTGTCCATCGATACCCTCTTCTTTGCTTTTGGACGTTCTGCCGTCGGGGGGGAAGGAGCTCTTTGGAAAGGGAAAATATGAGCTAAAGGGCCGGCTTGAAGCCTCCGCTCACTATGAGAAGAGCTGTGGCGTCTTTCGTGCCGATGATAATCGCCGTTTAATGTAGTGCCCCCGATGGATAACAAGTCGGTGTCGCTATTGTTATACCTAACATGTCTGGCTAGAATAGACTCGTCTTCGTTAGGCTGGTGCTCTTCAGAGTCTAAAGACCTATCCGGTTCTAAGACACTTTGCATTTCGGCAATGTCTCCATTAATGGTTGCCTCCCATAGTTTCCTATTTCTGCGGCTTGATTTCCTCAGACCACCAGCATCTTTCGCCAGATACGATATGACAGCTTCGAATGTGCTTAGTGCGTAGCCCATCTCTCCGCTTTCCACATCATCTATAAAGATGAAGTGGCGCATGTAGGATAAGCGTGCCTGGAGATGCCGTACAGGTGATCGAATGACAACTATCAAGAGGAGTGAGACAAGTGTGTCGGCGTTGATCGTAAGCATGGGATCCTCCTTCTCTGAGTCTGATTTCCCATTGGCGTCGAGTCTCAAGCTCGACGTATCGGCAGGCTTGTCTGGCATCGTGATGTGCTTCTGGGTCGACAGTAAGATCTCCACCATCTCTTGAGGGCCTCCAGCAACGCCCATCTTTTTGAAAATCTCGGCTCCTTTTGACAGTCGTATTGCCAGCTCACGTTTACCCTTCTGTCCATTGCCAATAGTGATACCCACCTGCGAAATATCAACGTCCACCATCTGACGGATCCTGGCTTCTAATTCTAAGTCATCAAACCTTCTAATAGAGCAAAGCCTTGGGAAAAGGATTGTATGATGGACCTGTTCCGTGATGTAGCGTTCGATCATGCGCTCAACAAGCGGTCCAGTGAGATCGGTCGTCGCGCCAAGTAAAGACAGCTGCTGTTTGTCAACCATCTGAAAGAGATCTATAGCGGCTGTAACAGCCGTCTCTAGCGAACGCCTCATCAAATCCTCTTCCTCGTCAACATCAAGGCTAGCATGAATGTCATTGGGTCCATGGGAAATAGTGCTCTGTAGCGACGTTGGCAGGCTCTCCGTAGAAGACACTGATGCTCTGCGTAGGGAGTTCAATGATGACGATCGAGATGGCCTGTTTGGTACCGACGGCAGTGGCTTTTCAAATTCTTTTCCGAACTCTTCGAAGAGCCTCTTGAGCCCAGGTTGCATTTGTCGCGCAATCATGGGGAAATGATTGAGCAAATCTCCAAAAGACTTGATCTCAGTCTTTCGTGGCATAGCGGAGCTTGATGCGCTGGTCCCGTTCACACCGTTCGCTCCATCCTGCAGTGCCGCTGCTTCCTTTGTAGGGCTGCCGGAGATGGTAGCGGCTATGATGGGTATGGATTCGTAAGTGCCAACCAACGGTCGCGAGATGTAGTAGATCAGCCATGGCTGTGCGTCGAAGGAATCGGGATAATAGATAGCATCGCCGAGAAGTTGGGCCTGGTTAAGGGTTTTAAAGCCTGTTGCTATTAGCGCCACTTTGAGGTCCGCGCTGCCCATATGCGACAGTACCTTTATTGCTCCATACGAACGCATCCTTTATCACCAGAATGCGTCCGTTCGCCGTCGAGTACTGCTTCGCTTTGCCTCGGTTTTCTCTAAAGTTCGACCCATCCTTGACTCCGCCGGGCACCCTGATAACATGACTTGCGAGGAAGTCCTCCGAACTACTTAGATCAGAGTATAAGGCGTGCGTCTCGCGATCGCGGGAATGAAGGAGGACTTCGGTGGTTGGAACCAATAGAACCTAGCAGTAGAAAGCGCTATTAGCGGATTATTTAATGTGATAGGATGGCGGGCCGCATACGTGATGGTGAGCCGGCGCGCACTGGGTGGGGAGTGTGCTACGGAAGAAGGCCCGCAAGAAAGGGTTTAAGGGGTGCATTCAATCGACATTGACGGGACCGGAGGAAGATGAGGAGGCGCAAGGCTCATGCGAGCTTGCGACGTGAAACCGGTCAGACCGGCTGGCTGCGCTGAAGCTTTACCCGCTCCTATCGTACCGGGAGCTTGGTGAGACGGGACGGGTTGGTGGACGCGGAGGTGATAGCGGGGAGACGGACGTGGAGGCTGTAAGAGGGCGCATCAGCAGCTACGGCGGATAGGGCAGAGAGCTGCGTCAAGCAACAAGAGATGCGATCGCTCGGATGCCTTCGAGACTATCTGGTGATGCACAAGCGTGGTGTTGAGTTCCAGAAACCTTAGATTCACATGCCAGGGTGGGCCCGCTCTCCCGAGTGGAGGTGTGGAGCTAGCTTTTAATGTCACCTCTCCGCACCACGAACAATCATGAACACCTCTATCAGACTTGACGACTGAACTATATCTGAACGTCCTTGGCCACGTTTATCGGACATTTTAGAAACCATCGATATCGCGAAATCGGTGGTATCTACGAAAAGTGCAAAAACGTCTTCCTGAGGATGGGTAATCCTTAGGATCATAGCGATAGAGATACTCAATGAGAATCGGAAATGGCATACAGACACGGCGCCTCGGACATTGAAATCTCTTCGGACTAACGTATATCTAGTATGGCAAGCCAGCTTTATTCATCGAAGTATCACAAAGCTAACGTGTTCCAGGGACTGCCACTTTGTTGTAGATGCTATAATAGCTCTGCACTCATGTTTGAGTCTCCGGGGACAGAAAGTCACTTGGGATCGCCTGAAAAGTGCCAATCACTTTTAGCTTTCAATGGTTTTGAAGTTCACTTCACATTTGGTGTTGCTACGAAGAGTGCGCGTGCTCCTGCAGATTCTACTTCAAGCCCTTCATTGCACCATTCCTTTAATCTTGAGTGTTTCTTGCTCGGTGATTTTGATACTACTAGCGTTTATCTAGAAGTAAAACACCTTTTCTTGACGTCTCTTTATCACAGCGCTATCGCGTGATCACCATTTAATCCAACGGTTCTCCTTATAGCAATCACCTCTGTATATGAAGAAAAACTAGAGACGCTCAATCATCACGAACTGCTTTCGATGCACCGAAAGTAAAGCTCTCGGGACCGGGCACCAAAGACCGGTACCTACCAACGCCAAAAGAAAAGGAACATGTCCGGCGCCGTGGATCGAACACGGGTTTTGACTAGAACACATATGTCGGAGACGAAAGGAGGACTGAATGAATCCTTCTTCCGTCCTCGGCATAGGTGTTTTAGGCAGGGTCAAACCAACTGGCCTACACCGGAGATGATGGTTAATGGAGTAAAATTATTCGCTGTAGATCCCGTAGAACAAGTTCTACAGGTTTCTCAGTCAATGCTTGGTTCCACAGCACCTCGGCTGCTCACAGTCGCACGATTGCTCATAAAGACTCGTGGAATGACGGAAGCTATACAGCTACCCGCACTACCGTTCCGACATTCAAGCTGACATACACCGCCTCTTACGCACTGATGCTATATATCCTACCGACAAACTCGAGGCAGGAAGAGAACAGACCCGCAAAAAAGATTTCGGTGCTGAGATTCGAACTCAGGTTTCAATTTCCACCAGCGGTCATCCCGACCTGCTGCGCTTGGGGGCAATTGGCATAACCGAAAGCATTCCTCCCTAAGCGTTATTGGAATTTCGTTCTAACCACTGAACTACACTGGATTTGAGTTAGCGGTGAGTAGAATAAGAGAGTGTATAAAAGTGCGATGGGGCTTTTGATATGAGGGTAGTGACCTAGGAGCATACGCACCTGACACACGTAGAGACAAAGGTAACACGGACCGAGTCTCTTGATTGGCAAACCAGAGAGGAAAGAAATAGTTCTTGCTGAAGACTGACGACGTTTGCAAGGAAAGCTCAGTCGATGTTTACATCGCATCTGCTTCAGGTTGAAAGCGATGTTTTCCTTCCGCATGTATTCCTTCGCGGTGCCTCTATAACAATTATATGCTTGTGGGTACCGCAGCTCTCAGATTAAGTGCGAAGTAAATGGATATTGACCCAGCGAACGGGGAACTACCACGGTGTCATATACATACCTTTTCTTCCGCCAGCCTGGACGCGAAGAAACAACCACGCAACACGAGACTCTACATCGATCTCGCGGGCCTGAGTGGGCTTGCAGGCCTACGTTTGAACCATGTCTTCTCGATGAGTCTACGCCTCCGTTTAATCATGCCTTACGGGCATTTGAGAAAAGCTGGCATGAAGGTAAAATCACCCTGGACGCTTGAAGGCGAAAGTCAATTCGAAACCCCACAAGACGCAATGTTTGTCGTTACCAATCGCCTTTTCCTTTATCGGCCTCTCCGACTACGGGCATCAAATGACTTATCTTCATCGTCATTGCATTACTAGCGACTACTACTATCGCATCCGAAAAGGACGAATGTAAAAACGAGATTATCAAGTCAGGAAACACCAACTACAAATGCCGCTCCGACCACCCATGCTAGCTCCTCACCATCCGAGTGGCAGTCCCTTAATCGAACCGTCGAAAGCCGCTCACAAATCACTATTCCGCCTGAGCAGTCTGTCACAATACCTTTGAGAACGACAATACATGCTATGAGGCGAAGTGTGTCAAGGCAATCGCGAAGTGGATGGATGAGTCCTGGCAGTGAGTCTCAAAACGCATCAACTACAGTACTAAGTTTGGGCACACGGCTATATCACTGCTTGGGCTCCACTATTTCTCGCATGTAATTCACTGCAAGGAGTACCTCAGCTAGTAGATGGGTGGTCAGTTAAGAGGCAGTCTACAACCTACGCCCTATCAATTCGAATACTGGGCATGATTGTGTGAGACGGAGCGTTGAATTGGGGAGCCTGGCAATGAATACCCATAATTTCAAAGGTGTGAAAGTTTCATAAAACATGGAACGGGGGCCGGAAGACTGGAGTGGAGGTGCGGTAATGGTGAAAGCTGGCATACAGGGACGCGAGCTGTTTAGACATTGGTATGAGCAGAATCCTAAGCCAGCGGTTGTTGTTGGTCGAGAGCGACCGGCGAATTCTTCTCTCTCGCAGGCCCTGTATATATGCTAAGTCAATACAGACAGCCGGTTTTGCTGGAGGCTACATCTAAGGCAGAGGCTACGTACGGCCCACTTGCAACACTTCTCGGAATGGGTTCGCCCCTATGTGCTTGATGCAATGGAAGCACGGCAAAAGCGATCATCACAATGGTTTGGGGCCAATCTAAATCAAATCATACACCTTTGTATTAGGCACTAAACAAGCCCTATGCTAGACTTCTCTGTCTCATGGACAGCGTTGAACTTGCAAGCCTAATATCCCCGTTGGGCGCCCTGACAATGCAACGCGCACATGAATGCCTGGGTATCATGTAGGAGAATTGAAAATAGAGAGGCTTAAGAAGACGACGAAGCCTCTAGAAGTAATGACAATGACAAGAAAAGCGCACAGTAAGGTCGAACCCTGACCTTATCAAATGCACCGAGTGAATCGTAGACTGCCCCATATATCCGAAAACACCTCATGAAATAACAATGTCGATGACACATATGATGGCATGCACTACTCGTCGCGAGATCCTGGGTGGCCTCTCATCCAAGAGTACAGGCCAGAACATGGCAGAACTAGTCAGTCGACAAACCTCGCTAGATCGCGAGGTAAAGTGCCTGTCGGGGAAATGGTGATCCTCGTGTCCTTTACGGTAGTGCTATGTTCTGGTGTAGAAACTGTTGCGACTGGGAGGAGGAGCTTCATTTCTGGAGATCGAGTCGGTGTTGGGGGATTATGCAGAGGTGAGGCGTTGTTCCTGGCTGCTTGTGGAGAAATCGGAGCCATTGGAATGGGAACTTCGACGGCCACTATCTTCTTCGGACTGACATTGATGGTCTCTTCCTGCCGCAGGCTCATGTTGAGTTTCATAGTCTGCTTGGCGGTTGTCTTCGAGGTAGTGGATTTCGATACTCCGAAGGCGCCGGTGATCTTGTTCGTCCTCGGCTTCGGCCCAGTCTTCTTCGTCGGCTTCGTAGCCTTCGTCACAGTCTTGGGAGGAATCGAAGTCTTCGGTATCGAGAGGCGCTTTTTTGGTGCTGGTTTGAGTACTGGCTTCGAATCTGCTGCTTCGGACGCGTTCATCAAGGCTGCCGCTTTGCTCGTCGGAATGATCTTCCTCTTCGTGGGTGTCGACGAACCCTGGATTGATGGAGGAGGTTCGATCGAAGTTCGTGGGGCCATTCGGGGACTAGCGACAGGTGTTACCAATTGTCCCTGTACTTGTTCAAAGGCCTTAGGCTTCATGGGCGAGACAACAACGACTTCTGCGGTGTTCTCCTTGGCTTTGCGCAGTTCTTCATCGGTGACTACCTTGAACTCCGCCTCCGAGTGGTCATCCCATCTGGGCATGCCAGCATACCGGGCGACTTCATCGCAAGGGCCTCTCACGATCAAATCCCAACAATTCTCTAGATCTTTGCCGATGGGTTCCGGGTCGTTGTTGATCCATACCGTCATTCCGTCTCTCCGGTCCCGGACTACTCCACACATCTCTCTCGTAATTCGGCGCACGCCAGGAACCTTCAGCGTTGTTCCAGCAACAATGATAGCGTCTGGTCGTGTCCTCAAGTCCATGCGCGTAACGGATCCAATCGCCTCGTCATCGGGATTGTGCTCGTTGTACAGTACCATGCGAGGGCGGAGTCTGCCAATGCCGTGGCTGCGCTTATTGACAGCGGCGCGCACCTCATCGTTCGTGACGCACTCGGCACAGGAAGGTGGAATCGGACCATCGAAGAGACCAGCTTCAAAATCGGATAGCTTATGACATTTTGAGCAGACCATCTTGTCGAGGCCACCGTGGAGCTGCACTGTCTTGGGCCATGGCGCCTTCTTTGGCAGGGGTACCTCTGTTTTTAGCGGCTCAAGCGAAGTATCAATGCCATCGACATTCTGAGAGTATAACCGGAGAAGTCGCCCCTCGTGCGCCAATGTCGCCAGGAGATGGTGAAAGGCGGTCGGCTGTGCTTGCTTTGTCGCCTGGGAAAGTTCTCGTACCATCTCGTGGAATGAGGTGGTGGACTGGTCATCCTGGTATACCGAAGCGTCGAACAGATCCTTGCCAGACGATCTCAAATTCTGGCTCTTCCGGAGCGACTTAAACAGACCAGTGGAAGATCGGAAATCGGGGACTGATAGAAGGGTTAGTCGCGATTGTGGGTGGTGAGTGAGCGAGGACTTACTGCCGGCGGATACAGAGATTCCTGCGCCCGCAATCACAACAATCTTGCGCTTCTTGTGCAGCACCTTGAGCAGACGCTCGAGCTGCGGCTTTTCGGCATCGCTGACCTCTCCGTATCGCAAGTCGAGGCGCTCGGTCGTGCGTGGCTTCGGTTCCGAGATCTTCCTCCGCTTGGCTGGTGGAGGCCCGTCATCGTCGCCAGACGGGGCGGCTGTGGTCATCGGGTCAGGAGCTGGCGACGCCTCTGCGGAAGACTGCTGCGATGCAGACGGCGACGGATAGGATCGTGCAGAATAACAGAACTCTGTCGGCGGCGACGGCGATCGAGAGGGCACAGAGCTGACTGGAGAGCTCCCGCCGTCAGAGCCAAAGTCGAAGTGGTGGAAGGATGTGTCCATGGTGAACGAGGGGCGCGGCGGTGGGCCGCAAAAAGAGGTCGTGGAAGGCGCGACTAGATCATTGGAGTACATGCAAGGGAAATATGGCAGCAGATGGCGCGCGTGGGAGTCGCGGTGGAGTGAATGGGGGGCGGGAGGCTGGTATCGAGATGAGGTTCGCGGTTTCGGGTGGAGACGTTGTGCCTGGCGGTGGAGCTAGCTTGGCGTGTTTACCCATTGTGCTTCCATTGTTTTGGCGCCGCATCGGGCCACCACGAGCAAGAGCGAGAGGATGGGTACAGCGCCCCTGATTCATGGCAGAGCCCGTCAATGAGCAGCAATGCGCTGGCCACTGTGCAGACGTCCTTTGTGGTCTCGGGTGAAGCTGTCACCAGGTGGCCATTGTCACGTTTGTCGCCATCCATGGATCACTCCATCGTCAGCGCAGAAGTCCGCGAATGCTCGAGTGTTTGCTTTGATATTAAGATGGAGACGCGTAAAGCCATGGCGAACGGCATGAGGGCTGCTCATGCGTCGTCTACCTCAACACACACAGTGGCTGGGTGCATCGCGAATGGGGCACGAAAAGGGCGCGAGCTGCTCCCCAGCGGTGTGGGGCGGGAAGGGTGGGGCGGAATCTCTTGGCACTCAAAGTAGCGAGGCCGTCTCAGCCTCAAAATAGCCACACCCAGCATCCAAGGATCCTGTTCAGACTTCCCAGGTTCCAGTTGCTATTGTTCCTATTGTTCGCCCCGCTCGCACCATGCCCACATCTATTGAAGTCTTCGCTGATATCCTAGGTAGTCTCTGACATTCCATTCCCCAAAATCTGACCTACTTTCTATTCTGATGATCCTGCACTGTGTTTCACATTTCGAATTCCTCCTCAATACCCACAGCTGGCCTGGTCAATCTCCTCTGTCTTTACTCTAAATTCTGCTCATACTTCCTCATCCTCTATCTACCATCTCCAAGCCCTCCAGGATGCCCTTGATGATGGATGACCATGACCAGCAATATGTCATGGACGATCTCTTTGGAGACTCCGAGGCCGTTCATATCCCTGCCTTAGTGCCTCCCATCAAAGGACTCGACCAAAGAATCGACGAGTTGCAAGAAATTGGATGTTGCCAGTATGTCGTCTCTGATTAGTGTCTATACATCGAACTTAAAAATTTGCTTACTTACCTCATCGCAGAAAGATCGCATGGTCAAAAACCGGATGCGTTGCTGCAATCACTGCCGGCGGCCGTGGCATCGACCTCAGCGCTTTCCATAGGAGTCCCTCAGACGGCACATGGCAGCTCGGCGAGAAAATCGCCCTAGCCATACCAGCAGCGTCTGATGAATTCCCCTACATTCATGTCGCCTGGGGCCATCTCGGAACCGATCTGGTCGTTATAGATGCTGCCGGACGGGTATCCATCTACACGACAATCTATGCACTCGCCCGCATGAATCCCTCAAAGACTCATTTTGCCAATCACGAAGATGAAATGGGAGCGATAGTCGGCATGCACTGGCTTTCGCTCATTCCTCATCAGCAGAAGGTAGATCCCCAGAAGCAAAATGAGGGAACAAGCTTAACAGATCGCAGGCCCATATTCCATGGTCGGCCGAACGCAATGGAGAAGATTGGAGTTTCCAAATATCCAGCGCTACCTTCAATCACGCCCATCACCCAGCGGAGAGCAAGGCAGGCTTCCTGACCGTTGGGAGGAACGGCTCTCTTAAGCTTCGATTTCAACAGCCAGACAGTAGCTGGCACGAAGCCTCGACCGAATTGGAACACATAGATTCTGCACGACAGCCGTTCACACATGCTGCCTTTGCACCTGACAATAGTGAGCTCTCCTCGTCAAATGTTCTGCTCTATGCTAACTCCACAGACAACACGTTACTACTTGTTGCTCACAACGTCATCGGCCATCTTCATACATATCGCGTCCGGATCAGCTGGAACGTGCCACCAGGCCTAAACCCACAGCAGATTTCAAAGCTAGCCCTCAACCCAACACTGAAAGTCACGAGCCTGATGGTAGAAGATCGATGTTACCCGGAAAGCTCAACTGGAATTGACGGCGATATGACAACCGGACCTGCACAGCAGATCCAAATACCAGGCCAGCTTACCCATCTTAGCTTTCTCCCGACCACTCCTGAACCAGGTTCTGCCGGCCTCCCGACTGTTCTAGCCATCTTCTCCCATTGTCCCAGTCCCATTGCTTCCCTCGACCAGACACAGCCACCACAGAGCTCCTTCAGCATTGTTGCCCGATGGGAGCTTCATCAACCACAAAGTCATCATCTCCACCCCGCTGTCGACCAAGTCTCATCAAAACGGAAGACAGTAGGTGGGGTCCCGGCCCGGCCAACCTTTCGCTTGAAGAGATTGCCCGACTTCATGACAGGCTCCCTAATCCTCTCTTCATTCCCAATCTTTTTCAACACAACCCTCGCCTTCTGCCAAAGCGATGGTACCATCGAGTTCCGGCAACGGTCAACCTTGAATGTTATCATACCAGACTATAGCACCAACAGAGTCACCTCCCTATCTCAAGCTGGATTTGCATTCTCAAATCTCGACCCAACACTTCACATAGCCTTATCAGCCAACCACTGCATGGCTGTAGCAATGCAAAGCGACGGAGAATATAAACTCAAATCTATGGAATACACTTTCGGTCCCCTTAAATCGATCGAAGACGACCCCAAGAACCACGCCGCCATCGCCGCCCTCGTTCTCCAACACACAGCAGCCGCAAATCAATACTTCACATCCGACGACATCTTCGCACTCATTGATCCCGACATCACGGACACCACCAGTCGCGCTTTCGTAGCCCAATCTTTCCGCGCCCTCTCCGTAAACCTCGACTGCAACCAGGACGAAGCTAACAACGCCATGAGCCTGATGAACCGTAGCACACAGTTCGTCAAATGCCTCAGCGCGCAAGCTTACTTCGGCTCGTCTAATAGCCCCACCGGCATCCAGCGCAACCTCCCCAGTAAACTCGCCTGGGCGGTCCTGAACATCCGCTACACAACCCAGATCATGACTATGATGATGCGCATGCACGGCACCATCGACAAAACCCCGCCCCGCCCCGACATCGCCGCCTCCTTTCTCGGCCTGTGCCGCTGGATGATGAACATGATGGTTTGGATCATCGACGAGCTCATGACGCTGGGCAAAACCCTCCGCCGGCTCCCGGGCTACAACAAGGGCAACTACGACCGCGCGCTCTTACAATCCCGCCTCACCGCCCAAGCCGCGCCCGCCCTCCTCCTTCTCCTATCCTCCTTCTCACGGGTCATGATGAAGAACTGGCAACAGCCCCTCGCCTGGATCTCCCGCTTCGCCCTCGCCCTCGCCATGAACGCGCCAACCCCCGAGATGCGCGCCGCTTACGCACCCCTCCAGGTCGCCTTCACCGAGTGCCCCTTCGACTGGCGCCGCTTCGAGGCCCTCGTCAGCGAGGCTAACGCGCAGGTCGCGGCGTGCTACAAGCGCGCGGGATTCTCGGACGCACAGCGCGGCGCGACGGAGAAGGAGCTCATGATGGGCGTGGTGCCGGAGGTGCTGATGCCTGCCGCGCGGCGGTTGGTCGGGGGCGCGCTGTTCGACGCGGGCATGTTGCTTGATCGCATCGATCCGGCGAGGGTTGTATTCCATGATATCCGCTGGGTGGGGCTGGATCCGAGTAATCGGACTAGACAGTGGCAGAGCGAGCATGTGGTGGATGTATGCCAGAAGGTTGTTCTGAGGCCGAAGGGGCTGCAGCTGCAGGCCAAGGGGGACCAGGGGATGGATGGGGGAGCGGTGGCGGAGGAGCAGAGGTGGCGGAGGTGCACGAGGTGTGGGGCGATTATGGAGGATGTGACGCCGAATCATGGGAGAGACAGTGTGGATAGGGCGCCGACGTGGATTGTGAATATTGCGAAGCATTGTGTGTGTCAGGGGGGGTGGATGCTTGTAGGTTGGCCGGAGAATGCGATTGGGGCGTGAGGGATGGGATTTGGCTGCTTGAGATTAAGTGTTTTCGTCTGCTTTAAGTTTGATATACCAACATCTATTCTTGGAATCGAGCCCATAATGCTTTGGAAATTTAGTTGCGGGTTTCTAAGAAGCGAGTGTACGCAGAGCTTTGTTGAGGCACTCACTGTATGTATGATCAATCGCTTCGTGATTGACAGCGGACGCTTGCATTGTTACATATTTATTCGTACAGTACAAGGATATATACAGACTCTTTGAGAGACCGCTTGACAGCACGCTTCTTCACCTTCAGATGCTTTTTTCTGCATCAGACCATCATTCCGCTCTCGACATCAAACCTGAGTATGCTCCCCACAATCCCCCTCCCTACTCCATCCCCTCCATCAGCGCCACCTTATCCAACACCATCCCCCTCACTCCCACCCACTCCCTCAACCCCTCCCATTCCTCACCTTCCTCCTCCCCCCTCCTCCACGGCTCCTTAAACCCCCACGCGCCCGCCACCCGATCCACCGCCCCCCTCTCCTCCTCCCGCAACCACCGCTCCCGCAGCGGCATTCCCATCGCCCACGTCACGCGATCCATCTGGTCATTCGCCGTCGTGACCGCGACCACCCCAATCGTCGCCGTCGCGGCCACATACGTCAGCATCCCCGCAAAGGCCATCGCCGTCGCGGTGCCCGGGTCCATGGTGCTCTGGTACTGCGCCAGCTGGCCGGCGAGCGTGTAGACGGCGAGCGGCGCGAGGGCGGCGCCGGTGAGGGGGGGCAGCGCGCGGCGCAGGAACTTGGCGCGGCGGAAGGCCGGGGCGCGGTAGGTGGTTTCGATGACGTCGAGCGCGAGGGGCAGGGATTTGGAGGCGATGGCGGCGTTTAGAGCGACGTCGGCGACGGGTGTGGGGATGGCGGCGCTGGCGGCGGAGGGGGATTGGGGCTTGTAGGTGACGGGGGAGGTGGAGGGTTTGGGGACGGGTTTGGAGGCGTAGAGGGTGAAGGCTTCGGGGAGCGTGGAGGGGCGCACGAGGAGGGATTGGGTGGTTGTGTAGGCTTCTAGTATGGCGGGGGTGACGAAGACGGGTGGGTGCGTAAGGAGTGTGTAGGCGAGGTTGGAGAGGCGGTCGATTTGGGCGGCGTTGGAGGGGGCCGGGGCCGGGTTGAGAGTGAGAATGGCCGAGGCGGGGGTGGAAGTTGATTTAGGAGCATTTGGGGTCGAGGGTTGGGGCTCGACGAGCAGGTGGGCGGCGGATTCGCAGGCTTTGAGGGCTGCTAGGGTCTCTTCTTCGGATGGGATAGTGGTAGAATTGAGTATTGCGTTGACCAGTTTCTCGGCTTCTCGTATCTCGGAGGAAGCCTGGGAACCATTCTTTGGCGGGAGAGGCGCTGGTGACAGCGAATTGAGTAGTTTCGAGGCGGCTGAGGTCGACTGCCGCGCTAATGTTTTTGGAACTGCTGATCGAGGTTGAGGACGGGCAGCTGGGCGCAAGAGAGCTGACGACGACAGGAAGCGGCGCGGCTGGCCAGGCTGCCGCAGTATGTGCTCGCACAGTTGGCAGAGCGACTGCGGCCTGCGACGTAATAAGAGGGCTGGCCGGTCCATTGCTCCTGTGGAAAAACTTCGATTTAACATGGTAGAGCTCTCCGCAACACCAGCTCGTGAAGTTGATATTGCCAAGACCCTCGAAGCTGAGTCAGCCGCCGTCACTCGAATCGCGCATCACTGGTGTCTGTCCGTCCTTCTGCTGCCCAACAGCCAGCCTGTACATATACGCCCACTTCTACTCACCGCCGACACACGCCCACGAACCCATCCACCGTGCCCGTGCAGCTACGAGCAGCCTTCCACGAATGTCACACACATAAGCCTCCCCGCAGCCCATTGAACCAGACATACGACCACCTCTCTCGAAGCTCACCCAGCGAATATCGTCCTACTTTCACCATGTCTGCTCCACCACCTCCTCCACCGCCGCCTCCTCCGCCAGGCGGGCCTCCTAAGGGCAGGCCAAAGGCTGGAGCTGGAAGAGTACGTGACAAGCTATCCAAGTCTCAAGAGCTTCTGGAGTTCAAGCTGCTCTATTAATAGTCTTGTGATTGCATTAGGCTAACACCAAGCTCAGGGTGCACTTTTAGGAGACATTACCAAAGGCGCAAGACTAAAGAAAGTGACTGTTGTCAACGACCGCTCCGCGCCAATCGTCGGGAAAGTGTCAGACGGTCCCGCCGCGCCTCCTATGGGAGCAGCACCACCAGTTCCTGGAATGGGGAGAGCCGCTCCAGCACCTCCAGGAGGCCTGGCGCCACCTGTGCCTGGGAACCGAGCGAGGAGTAATAGTGACACTGGGAGGGACGGATCGAGTGACTCGGCGATGAGTGCTGCACCGCAACTAGGGGGACTGTTTGCAGGAGGAATGCCAAAGCTTCGCAAGTCAGGAGGCGTGAAGACAGGAGCAGAGAGCCAATCGCCATATATGTCGGACCCAGAATCGTCACGAAGCTCTGTTCCGCGACCGCCGACGGGTTTTGCACCAAAGCCGCCAGGAGCTGCTCCGCCTCGACCTCCAGGCGGCGCCCCACGACCTTTCAATCCAGCTGTATCAGCGCTGAAGAACAATCTAAGACCGACGTCGGTGATGTCAACAGCTTCAGCGCCGGAATTTGCAGGAGGGAAGCCGAAACCACCGCCGCCAATTGGGAAGAAACCCCCTATCCCTCCGCCAACATCACGGAAACCGTCAGGCTTCGCTCCACCGCCGCCTTCAGCGCCCGCAGCACGACCTCCTCCACCTCCTTCATCCCTACCGCCTTCCTTGCCTCCAGCTCCACCTCCTCTACCACTAAGTTCGGCGCCAAAAGCACCTCCAGCTCGATTTACACCTCCCCCACCGCCACCCAGTGCACCACCACCACCAGCGTCCGCTCCAACAAACGGCCACGCCCCTTCACTAGCAGAACAAGCAGCCCGGAACGCTTTCGGCCGAGCCTCTCCAGCTGCCCCTCCTCCACCACCTCCCGCCTCTCCTCCAGTTTCGAGATCTGACGACGAATACGACCCGTATCGCTACACCGCTCCATCACCACCTCCACCCTCCAAAGCTCCCGCTCCACCCTCAGCACCACCACCTCCACCCTCCGCCGCATCATCACGAGCCTCCTCATTTGTACCGCCGCCTCCATCGTCTGCACCTCCGCCTCCCTCGTCTGCACCACCGCCTCCATCGTCTGCGCCCTCACGACCACCCATGTCACAAGCGCCCGTACGCTCTATGCTAGATCCTAGTTCTTATACCCTGTCAAACGGAGGAGGCGGAGGGCACTCAGGCCGTAGTTCTGGACATACGAGTCCAGGACACGGAGGTAGAGGGGGAGGGCGGGTGGTCCCGATTCATGATCTGCGATGGAAGTTCCAGGATGACAGCCAGTTGCCGATTCCAAGGCCATTTACGGGGGGAAGTAAGAGGTATAGGGCCGGTAGGGGGAGTAGTGTGCCGCTAGATCTGGGGGCTTATGATTAGTAGGAGAGAGAGATGCGTAGGCGGATGAAGATTCTTACGGTGTTGTTGGGTTTGTGGGCTTGCTGAGTTGTGAGGTGTGCAGTATGATGGCGTTGAGGTGATAGCGATTCAACGGGTAACGTTTAGACGCTTGCCGAAGAGTTCTAAATATCAAATATGAAGATCAGACTGTAAGGATTGGATCCTTCTTCACTCTCTGGTGCCTCGCGAAGTTGTCATGTCTCTGTCTCAATCTGTCGTACGTGTTTTGCAATATGCTTCCGTCACTTCTTGGTTATGTCACTGGTGAGTGCTGTCATATGACAAGCCCGTCCTCACTTCCCTCTTACGTGTCCCCATTTCTCCTGTGTATAAAATCCCGTCAGCTCGCCGATCGGTCCTCTCTTCTTCAAGGGAGCTCGGGCGGGACGAAAAAACAACTAACAACTCTTCTTATGTGGTAGAGGTTGGGGTAGGGGTCAAAAACTTGGAATCACCTCACCAATGCGGTCGGGATTGTGGGTAGATCAACATTGTATTTCGCGAGTCTTTATGTGGTTTGGGTCAGATTGGGTGTGGATCAAAACACGTACCATAGCTAGACCATGTGGTTGTGGCGTGCGTGGGATCAAACCAGGAAATGCAATGGGGCTCGGAGGTCTTCGGCGGCGCTGCGAAGAATACAAATGATAGTGCTCATCGAGGAGAGCAAGGGGTACAGGTCAGTTGCGCGGTATGCGAACTATAGGCTTCGTGCTTCACTGGAGCTAATGAGTAGTAGGATTTTTTGTTGGTGTTTTTTAGTAGCGAGTAGAGGTGCTAGAGAACATGATTAAAACATTCCAAAACACCACTTCCACGACCACCTTCTCCCCCCACCGACATCGGATGACTCTGCTCTTGGTTTGATCTCGCACCTCCTGCAGCAACATGCGATACCTCATCGACCAGATTTGCACACCTCAACCAAATCCATGTGACTTCGGAATGAACCGTTGTCGAAACCACCTCTCCACTTATTTTCGTTCGTCTCTCCGAAGCTTAGGAGAAGTTTTTATACCTTCTCTTCCGGTGACTAAGTCATGTCACGGGAGGGGCATGTGTCTTCTCCTCGTTACCTCTTGCAGCTGGATGACAAGAAGTATGGAAGGTCTCATGAATAGCACGTGCATGCTTACGTGCTCTATCGAATCTCTCCTTCTCCTGGGGTATAAAACCGCGGGCTTCTTGCGCAGTCTTTCTTTTTATCATGGAGAGTCTTCGAGCTTGTGGAGATCAAAAATAACAATTTAAACGAAGACCATGGGTGTGGCGGGTGTGGATCAAAAAGCTAAAATTTCCATTTTCCACCCGTCATGTGGTTGGGGGCTGGGTGTGCAAAAATCTGACGGTTTTTGAGCACATGTGAAGGGTGTCCGAAACAGTTCAATGTAACTCATCCTTTTTCTCTGACGAAGAAGCTAAGCGAGATGAAACGCTGATGACGCATAAAGTCCCCTAGTAACGATATCATTCTTTACTTCAAGTCACCAATGTATAGTATTAACGAAAAAGTGACTTCCCTTTTCCGGCTCCGCGAACATGAGTGCGCATTTAGAGTGAATCTGAACTTCCACCTCCACATGGGCAACTCGATCCCGTCCTGTTGTTCTCAACGCCAACTTGGAGGAAAAGCCCATATATTCCTTTCCTGGCCGTGTCACGGGAAGGCACGTGTTCTTCTTCGTTCCTTCTTGTGTCTGTGTAAGTGAAGTAGAAGAGGTCCTGTAAGTAGCACGTGCTGCTAGTGAAGGTAGAGTGTGAAGTAAAGGTAAATCGAAGATTAGTCATGGATATCTCTAGTAATCGCAAGTATACTCAGAGTGAATAATTCGCACGGGACAACTTGCTGGACTAGCTAGCTCACATGTAAACCTCGACACCACTAAGGGTATATAAGCCCACTTATTTTCCTAAACATCTAATCTTGGGTGTGGTCTACCTGTGTTGTTCTCGTACGCCACCAACAACCCCATGATTAGGCAAAACCAAAAAAAACAGGGAAAAAACCTCTCAGCTGCTCTTACAGAGTTCAACTAGTGCTGCCCTAGCCCGATTCCGGGGGCAGCTGAGATGTTTTTGCTATTTGCCTTTTTCGTTTCCTACCGCTCCCGCATGTTTCACTAAATGTTAAGAGAAGGTTCATATAGGGTCAAAAGCATCAGCGCTGATCGGCCAGACCTACTTTTCACAGGACACTCATTGGGATACCTTGTTTTCAAACAGAAGAAATCAAATTCATACCGCACGGAGCCCTCAAGAGCTTATGTTCGCTAGTACTTCACTATCGCTTTTCTGCCATGGATAGACTTGCTCAATGGACCGAATCAGTTGCTCGTGGCGAGAGGAGCGCGGCTTGATCGAGTTTTCAAAAGGCGCTGGGTGACTGACCACACCTGGCTCGAATTTGATGGCAGGCTCAACTTCTTTGCCGTTCTCGACACTCTTGCCGATGTTGAAAACGGCTAGTGTTTGTGCAATGTTGAGAAATAACGCATTTTCAGCCAGGTTTCTTCCGGGGCAGATTCGTCGTCCGAAACCGAACACAAAATCGCGCGGGTCGGGTTCCGGCGCATGGCCGTTCGAGGTGAGGAACCTTTCAGGATTGAAAGCCATAGAATCGAAATAGACTTCGGGATCATGGGTAAAGTGCCTAGTTCAATTCGAATTCAGATTCGCCTTCAGCGGGTTTGAAGCATCAAGTACTCACCAAACATTGGCGAATAACATGGAGCCTTTGGGAATGAAATAACCCTCGCACACGTCGTCTTTCGTGCTCGTATGGGGAAGGCCCATTGGTGCGACCGGATGCCAACGAAGAACTTCTTTCACGGTGGCATCGATGTAAGGCAGTTTCTCACGGTCCGCACAGGTAGGAAGCCTGTCCGATCCTATGACTCGATCAATCTCCTCTTGCGCCTTCTTCTGCACCTCCGGAAATACAGTCATGGCTAGGAAGAAGCACGAGATCGACGACACCGTCTGATGTAGTTAGATCGGATATGAAGCAGAAGAAGCAATATTTCGTATAACTCACCGTATCCGCGCCCGCCGTATACAAAGACATAGCTGACCACTTGTTAATAAACTTTTCTTCCTCATCCGAATCTCCTTGTTCCAGCAACTGCAATAGAAAGGACCCGTTCTTTTGTCCTTGAGCCATTTGATGCCTGACAAAGGCGTAAGGCTTCTCCGTCACATCAGTCAAAGCAGCACCCCATTCGCGGGCAGTCTGCTTGAACCCAGTGCCAGGAAACCAATCTGGGAGTTGCTTCACTACGATTTATAAGCTCAAGTTACGTAGCAGTCATTCAAACTTACAGAACGGCATTATATCGACCTTGAAAGCACCTGGAACGCCAGCCCGGCCGAACTTGTCCATAACATCACCAGCCATCTCGATGAGAGGATCTTTCTTGTGGGACTCCGCTATGTAGCCGTAGGCAATTTTCAAGATCACGGTACCCGCTTCTCTAGTTTCGGCAGATGTCAGTAGCGGACTAGCAAGAACTATGCATAGGCAAGGAAGGAGGCTTCACTTTCTGATGTGCTCAAGCAAGTCCCTAGGCTTGGCAAGGACATGCAGCAGAAAGTGACCGACTTCCGCCTCTTGCAATGCATTGAACTGGGAGGCTAATCCCTTGGAGCCGATGATCCGGGACATGTTCTTGCGGTAGGTTCGGAAGCGATGATTGTTGGGAGATAGCCCGAGTGATTTCTCCCAACCTACCCTAGGTAGGAGCAAAGGCGACCACATCAGCATTATCAACATTTTCTGTTGGCCTGGCAATCCAAATGGAGCTCAAGAGCCGGGCAACTCTGACGTACATCTCTCCAGCAAAGACCTGCCTAGGTCGCGACGAATAGATCGCCGACCGTTTCTCCATGAGCTCAAAGGCCAACCGAGGGGCGTTCAGGATGACCAAAGTTTGACCCATGACAGTCACAGAGCTAATCGGGCCTGTTAAAAGGTAAGCATAACCAGTATTAGTACCAGGTGCATCGCCAAAGGGATCTTGGAAAAGCCATGAGCAAGCGTCACGAACCGTATAAATCTTTGTGCTTGAGCCAATGGTGGGCTTCGAGTACGCCGGGCTCAGGCAGATCATTCAAGTTGCCGACAAGAGGAGTACCTTTGGGACCAGGCGGCAGTGGAGGCCTGCTCGCGTTTTTTGACCGATTTAAAACTCTGACAGCTAGCAGTACGAAAAAGCCACCAACTATCAGGCTAAAGATGAACAGAGCCATGACATTCGAGTGCCCTTGGATGAAAATGAATTTCAGAAGATGTGATCGGAATTTGAAGCCGCGACAACGATTGAAAAGTCGTGAAGAGGATCACGAAACTAAGATGTCTACAGGAACTAGCCTCGGAAGAAGACGCAAATGTGGCCGGGCTGCCTTTACTATTATGTTGACTGGAGTCGATATTAATACGTAGGACAAGAAACTGCATCAGTTAGTGCTGACTTCAACCTGGGATTTGGTCGATCAGACGTCTAGGATGGTGTTGTAGCCTCAGGCTTTGAAAATTCAAGTCACCGCTGATGGCTGTCTCTTTTCATTAGAGTTCAAGGTACCAACTACAGCTTAGACCTTCGAGTGATTAAATGATGAAGACATTTCAGGACAACTTTGGCTTCTCGTGTCTATATTTTACACAAACCCTATCTATGAAGACACTTGAGCTTTGTCATAGACTCGTCCCATAGAACCGTTTTGGGATGGATAAGCTGCATGCTTCACGTGCACTAGACATACCACGTAGAACCCAGACTCAATGCCGAATCGTCCTCGCTAGGAGAGATCTCACGCAATCCGATCCTTGATGCGAGTGAGGGTCCGATTAAGATTTGCCGTACTCTTGAGGTATACGTGGTATGCAGGGTTCTAGGTGATTCATTGATGATAGCTCCAAGGCGATAGACTACAGAAATAGATAGCAGAGGATTAGGGGGGCGTGGTTGAAGCGAGGACGGGACAAGATGGGGGGGTACAGTAGGCGTTTATCTCATCACACATAGCGTAGTTTAAATCACGCCCACCGTTTAGAAAGACCAGTCCAGTCTCCCTACACAAACTGTTTACACCCATAAATACATCTACAACCCGCAAAGTCCTTCTAGTAGAGATCTGGAAACGAAGTGTCAGAGAGGGGCCGCCGGAGGAGGTACAACGACAGGGGTAGTCCTCACTAGCAACATCTACAGGACTTCCTACTTTCCTAGCTCTTTAAAAGTATTGTTAGATTCCTAAGAGCTATAGACTTTCTCTTAGCCTCTCCTACTCCATCACTAGAATAAGCACTCTTGTGGCGAGACTGTACGTGGTCACTGTACTGGGGGACTGTACGCCCCGGAGTCTGCCCGGGGATGGGACGTATGGGTATGGGAGAATCAAGTTTTGTCATCCTTCCGCTTCTTTCTCTTTTTTTTTTTTTGGCAGAATGTAGACCAAATGTGCACCGAAAAGACTTCTAGTCTTTTGTATCCTGGCATCACACTGGGCTTGAAAAGGTGGCGCACTCAGACTCCGCTCAACAGAGTAGCAGTTCAACACCATCTGAGGTGGCCACAGAGCTATTAAGCTTACCAGAGCTGGCAGTTTGTACGTAACAGTAGCATACTGGAGGACCTCAAGTGGTGCTAAACAAGCGTACACGAGCACAGAACAGTGTATAAACACTTCAAGAATAGGAAGTCCAAAATCAGAATCACGGATTCGTGTGCTGCCATCTTCTGTTGACCTTCTTCAAGCACGATGTCACACAGGTGCATCTGTCTACCACTGCTTGAAGCGCTTTAAAAGTTTCCACATAGCCCAAGGCAGAGGGCTTCTATATCGTTTAGATTTTGAAAATGCGTTGAAGCACCCCATGTAGTGGCCTACACACGCACACTCATGCGGAGTGCATGGGCATGTAGCTGGCAGAACCAACCTCGAGAATTTTGTACATTGGACTGCGAAGGTCTCTCATACAGTAAGTACACTAGGAAAACCTACTCCCTCTTCGACGCAGCACCCTTCCGCTCCCTCACTTCCACCCGCTCCAGCTCCTCCATCCTCGCCAACTCTGTCTCCCTCTCCACGATATTCTGCATCAATTTCGCTAGCCGTATAGTTTCGTCTTTCTTCTCCTCCGACTTCCTCAAAATATCTTTCAACGCAATGCGATGTTCCTCCGCCCACCTCGGCTCCCTCTCCTCCGGCTTCACCCACCTCATCAGCAACCCATCCCACGCATCCTCTTGTTGCGCCAGCGGCAGCCAGTAATTTGAGTGAATAACCCTGGTCTCGAACCGCTTGTTCTTCCCGTCAATCTTCTGCCGTATTATTCTGCTTAGATTCCTGGGCTGTGGCTTCGTGAAGCGGAGGAACGGGACGCCACTCGCAGAGACTAGTTTGGGTATCCCTCGGCGTCCGGAGACGGTGGGGCGGGGGTGCTGCTCGAGTGCTTTGGCGCCTGGGGGGAGGCAGTCTAAGAGGTGGGGTTTTCGATCCTCCTTGGGAATTACGACGGGTGGTTTCCTCTCGCGAACGAGGTTATTGGGGAGCTCGGTGACTAGGAATTCGAGAATTTTGGTACTGTCTGCGTCGCCCGCGACGGCGGCGTCGAGGAAGTCGATTGCCTGGGGTGGAGGTTAGGGATGTGGTAATGAGTATGATTGGGTGGTTTGACGGACTTCATAGCCGGCGCGGAATGCTATTTCGAGCAGTCTGGGGCTCTGGAGCTCTCGGTTGTCTCTGAAGCGGTTTCTGATAGCGTTGCGGAGGGGGGATTGGATTTCACGGGCTATTGGTGCTGCGGTGCATTGCGAGAGGAGAGCTCTGTAGAGAGCAATTGCTGCGAGTAGTACGTTAGCGGCTACTTTTGAAGGCTGATCACGATCGCTTACACGCTATACGATGCGCCGGATCCCTTTTTAGGATCAGAATGGGCGGCATTCATAGGTTCGTGATGTTTCTGCAATCCATCTTGCAGGCGGAGATGAAGCTCGGATTGAGAAAGTAGTCTATGCTGACTAAGCAACATATTGAAATCGCTTTTGTTCCAAGAGCATGCATCCAAAAACTGCTTTCTTATGGAAGCAAGATTTCTATATTAGTTGTATCGATAGTTACTTGAACTTGTATCATAATACTGGGAAAGTAGGCCGGAACTTCCCTCATTTCCAACACATTTCGATTCAGAGTAATATGAGAGCCATCGATTCACTTCCTAGAGAACACCTAAGCTCATAAAAGACTGCAGAGTCCGTAACACCATACCAATGCTACCGTATAGGCTCCGAATTGTCCAAAGCACGCTACATTCAGTCATTCTGAGTCGTTGTCCACCACGCAATGTCCTGAGAGCCCATCATCCGTCTGATACCTTACCGCAACCACATCTTAGTATTGTGGTATTCCTCTATCATCTCAATCATATGTAGCGCCCTCAGCTGGCTGCGGAAGCTTCTTATGCTGGGGCAAAGCCATGTACCTGCAAACGTATGAGCAACTTCACTGCTGGGCCGCAATTGTTATGCTCACCTCCTAAGCTCGCTGAGAATGGTCTCCATGGTGAACTCGCGCTTCCATTGCACCAGGCACGGTAGCTTTGAAGCATCGACCTGCACGGACGCTCAGCGTATGTTCCTCTTTATCAAATCATGGCTTATACCTTTCCGTTCCTCTGGTCTACGCAAGGGAGGTTGATCTTGGAGATGAATGAAATCTCTGGAGGGACGTCGGGGTATTGGGGGCCGCAGTGGATCTTGAGGGTGTAGATGCGGTTCTCATGGACACTCTGCTCCACCCATTAGGCTTCAGCGGTATCCAAAGAGGCACCAGGGCGATACTGACGTGAGGCGGGCCTAGAATCGTACCATTCCAGTCCGACATGAGCAAGTCATCGCCGTTCTCGAGACCATATGAACACGTCTCTAAGTCGCATTAGATGAGGTCGCGTGAAAGCTTCTGTGACACGCCCACCTGCTCCCAAACCCTTCTCGCCGTTCTCCAGCTCCTCCAGTAGCCTGAAGTTCCTCGGTACCGTAGCGCTCATCTTGTGGACTGGTGCAACAAATAACTTGTATGCCCCACTTCGTGATTGGAGGGGTATCGAGATGGAAAAGAGAGTGTAGATCTATAGCGCTGACAGAGTCGGTTGAGGAGGAAGGTGAGGCCACGTTGGCGGAATAGACACGGCTTCCCCAGAGTCTTGAGTTAAAGGGTGCTGTGACGGAGGTGAATGTAGCAGACAGCAGCGAGATAGCCGTGCTGGCGGTGAGGCTTGGCGTGGCGCTCGTCCCGCCTCCAACGAATCCACGCGTTTGACAAAGGCCACGAACACTACTGTTATACATCAAGCTATTTGCCCGGCCACCCCTTGATTGCGTAAACCCTCATGGGCCACCTGTTTTCTATACCGGATGTGAATGAGCATATCCAAATTCGAGCATGACGGCACAGATCCTCAGCTCGGAACTTGCAAACCTCATCCAGGATTCAAAACGAAAGAATACTGAGCTAAGAAATGTAGATGAATCTCGTCATGGAATGAGTCTTCGGGTGAACAAACTGCTAATTTGGGGATACAGGCCTCGGAGAAGGCTCTCCAAGACCTCAAGGCTCTTCCAGCCACTTCAGAAACCCAACTTGCAGCAGGTTAGCTAGAATCTGTGAATCCCTAGACTATGCTCTACATGCTGACCATCAGAAGACTTGAGCAGAAGACCGCAGTTCATCTCGCCGTTTCTGTTAGCCTGTGGCACCCACAATGCGAAGTTTGCAGCCTATGGGGTAACATGCCTCCAGAGACTTGCTGTATCACGAGCGCTGCCTAGAGAGAGGCTACGTGAGGTTTTGGAAGCCTTCAAAGATTGCAGTCCACTAGGTACTGATTTCGACCCCTTACGTATATCATTGCTTACTGTCCTTAGGTCTCGAAATCCAGTTGAAGATATTGCAAGCACTTCCGTCCTTGCTTCAGAACTACTCAAATGAGCTCAGGGGAGAGTTACTCTCCCTCTCCTTGCAAGTATGCTCCTTTTTGCAGACCGTCAAGAACCCGGCAGTGGGAAATACTGCCGCTGCGACACTGCAGCAACTTGTGATCTCTGTCTTTGACAAAGTAGCTTCGGAAGATGGTAGGGCGTATTCGAATGTTCAACTCCCTAAAATAGGCCGCTAAAATGACTGAAAGACAGATCTCTTGAGATTCCAACGATCGCCGAAGTTCCAGCAGGTGATACTTCGGCGACGGTGCGACCAGCAGCACATGATGCATACAAGGTATGTAACCTTATATACTTATACTCTAAAGCTTGCTAACAAAAGCAGATGTTCCGCGATCTTTGTCTCGTAACAGAAGGCGGCAAGGCTGAGTTTATCCGATTCTCTTCGCTATCGCAGACATCCGGATTGGAACTCATTGAATCAGTCCTCACCAATCATGGCACTATCTTCTCCAGCCATCCGGAGCAAGGCCACACTTTAAGGTCTTTACTAATGCCTTTTATCATTCGATCTTTGTCTGATCGGCTCACATTCCCAATAGCATTACGTGTCATTCGAATCCTTTACGTTTTGATTCGAAACCATTTAGCAGTCATGCCATCGGAATGCGAGATTGCCTTGGGACTATTGAACCATATGTTAGACCCCGAAGCATCACCCCCATGGAAGCGAGCCCTTTGCATGGAAGTGTTTCGCGGACTCTATTCGGACCCCAACCTGATTCTTCAGATCTACGGAGAATACGACGGATCGAATGGCAAAAAAATCATACTACGCGACAATCTCGCAGCCTTCGTTCGTTTATCGACCGAAAAGCCTGCGGCGATAGGTCTGGGTCACCACTCAACGGCGCCGGTCACCCTTAATAACAAAGATGCACAAGCTGACCAAGCGGTCGTCGAGAGTTCTATTGCGGGCGTCATTGCGGGCCCAAGCAATAACAACGCCGCTCCAACTGGCATTGGTATAAGCATTCAATGGAGCTCGATACGGACCCCTTGTTTGGATAACCTTGACAAGTCTGAGGCACCCAACCTCCCCGAGACGTACATATACAGCTTAGTGTTGACTTGTATCAACAACCTATCAGAAAGCTTGGCCAAGTTCATACTTCCGTTAACAGTGCACACCGAAAGCAAAGCCAAGAAGAAGGCTAAAGCACAAGAGGTATCACCTCAAGACAATGGTTCTCCTGCTCCTTCTGGACTTTCGAGGACTCAATCGTATCGCAAAAGGACCGTCCCAATCAACCCTTTAGATCTAGAGAAGCACTCGGCGTACACTCGAATTAAAACAGCGGCCGATCTCATAAACGAATGCTGGCCCGCTGTACTTGCTACTTGTTCAACTTTTCTCCATGCGGCACTAGATACAGACTACTACCGAGCATTGGTTCGATCTATCCAGAAGTTCACACAGGTTGCCGGTCTTTTGAGATTATCCACCCCAAGAGATGCGTTCTTGACGACGCTCGGAAAAGCTGCGGTACCATCCCATGTGCTAACTGCAAACTTGGCTTCGCCCAAGACACCCGCATTAGAAAGTCCAAGCATCTTCTCCAATCCAAAAGGGCTCCTCAGCGTGGATAGTTTTGTCAGCCAGAGCTCCACGTTGTCTCAAGACAGGTCCAGGGGTACGTCAATGGACGCCATGAACCCTCAGTTGACCACAAGGAATCTACTCTGTCTGAGAGCTCTGCTGAATCTTGCCATCGCTTTGGGCCCTACTCTAGGAGATTCGTGGTCAATAGCATTTGAAACATTGCAACAGGCAGATATAGTCATGGCTGCATCGAATACAAAAGGTGGTGCTCGGAACGATGGCGAGACATCTGCGCAGAGTCTTGGCTCGGAGATTGCTGCTGTTCAATCTGCTGCATCTAGGTTGTTCGAAAGTACTGCGGACTATCCGAATGATTCCTTCGTCCAAGTTCTGGATTCTCTTTGCAGTCTCCTTCGCGGAAAGTCTCTGCCTGCAAGTACACCAAGGGCCTCTAGTGGATCGTTCGGAACCCCCATACATCATCAACGAAGGGTTGGAAGCATATCTGGAATATCTCTGAACACTGAGTCCGACGCTCGAGATTACGTCTTTGCCCTCAACAAAATCGCCGACCTCGTCGTGCTAAACGAATCGCGACTGGCCCATTATGAGGCGACTGAAAGTGGCTGGGAAATCATGATCAAAGAGCTTGTCTCAACTTGCATCAACTGCAGCATTGCTAGTTCTGCTCGACTCCTCGCGGCTGATATAATTGCGAGGACAGTGAAAGACATTGCGGGGCTCTCAATGATGGAAGCAGAAGGCCAAAACAGCGACGTTCAGGATCGGCTGCTATCTGCTCTGCAATACCAAATATCGGCACTTTATGAAGACCAGCCAGAGGACGAGGATTCTATCGACGAGACAGATGTCGAAGTCCACCACATCGCTCTGGAGGCTTTGAAATCTGTCATGGAGCAGTGTGGAGAATCACTCACTGCAGGGTGGGACTCTGTATTTGTTGTACTGAAAAGCGCTTTTGAAACCCGTCACTCAAAGCACAACGAGACGGATTCTCACAAATCCAACGGACGTAGCACGGATCTGTCTCTCCAACCTTCCCGAGTCAGATCGAAAAGACTTGCTCGCTCAGCATTCGGCTCTGCGCATTTGGTATGCTCAGATTTTCTGGCCACAGTCCCGGATAGCTCCATTTCCACTCTTCTTGAACTACTCATTCTCTTTTGCGCTCAACAAGACGACCTAAACATGTCCTTGACGGTGAGTGGTCTCTTTTGTCAGATATCCTGCTGTAGGGACCCACTGACGTTCTTAGACTATTACCTTTTTCTGGAATGTCTCTGATTTCCTCCACAATCGAATAGACATGTCAGCTTTGCCTCGCCAACATGCGGGAGAGGACGTGCGCCACGATATCGAAGAAGCATCCAACCAGGGGTCTCTTCCTGCCCTCTGGATCCAAGTGCTGCTTTATCTCATTGCAGTCACCACTGATGACCGTATGGAAGTGAGAAATGGCGCAGTTCAAACTATTCTAAGGATCTTCGACAATTACGTGGACCAAATGTCCCCTGAAACCTGGATGTTTTGTCTGCGCGTAGTCCTATTCCGCATGATAGAAGCCAATCTCAATGTGCAGCTGAGTCTTAGATCTTTAGAGCGAGGGCCTGATTCCGAAATAATCGCGAGTTGGAACGATACCACGAAGGTGATATTGAGAGCAATGACCAGCTTGTTCACGACTTATTTGGATACCGTCGAGAGCTCAGCGGACTTCGGTAATGCGTGGGGCACGATTCTGCAGTTCTTCGAGCGGTACTACACCTGTCGCTCGCATTCTCTTGGGGCATCCATATTCACTGCTATTACTGGCGTACTCTCGAAAAGCGAAGATCTCAATAAAATTGGGGTCCCCGCCCTTCTCCAGACAGCAAGCCTCTGGAGGAAATACTTTGATCATCGAGGCCTCTGGCGGGCTGAAGGAGATAGTACTCAAGACGCGTTTGTGGCTTATGCTCAAGCCTTCAAGGAGATATACCGGCTCAGCAAAGATGCAATAGAAGCTGAGCAAGTTCTTGGGATGATTACGAATCTCGAAGACTCCGTTTTGCTATCCGAAAAGATCGCTTACTCTTCTGACGTCGATTACATGACACCTCTGCAAACGCAAGTCACCGAGTGTATTGCCTTAGTACGTTCAGATATTACTGGAGCCCCATCTTTCCTCATCAAGCTACTGTCTCGATTCGTAGCTCTTCCTTTCACAAAAACGTCGCCCGACTCTGGACAGAAAGGTCCAACCTTCGTCGCACTATCAAAGGCCGCAATGTCTTTACTCCAGGCCATCGCAATCAAGCACATATCCCTCGAAGAAGTCTTCACAAGCGGCGCCCTCGACTTCGCCCTCGTCAGCCTCGTCAAACCAATTCAAGAAAAATACATCTGGCAACTCGAAGGCAAATCCCCCCCAGCCTGGCAAAAAGCCACATCTACCGCCCTCGCCATCCTCGAACCCGCCTTACCCCAATCCCGCGCCTTCTCCCTCACGAAAGAGACCACAAGAAACATCTGGGACCAAGTCATCCACCTTGCCTCCGCCATCGCCCGCGCCGCCATCTCCTCGGCCCCTCCCACCACTAACTTCTCAAAAGACGAGCAATTCGACATCGCAGCATTCAAAAGCTTAAGAGACATGATCACCCCTGCCCTCGGCAGCCCCTCTATCCCAGACACAACAAGACGCGCGTACACCGCGCACCTTTTCACAAACTCCCTGGTTCATGCCACCGGGCCCGGCGAGATCCCCCCACCGGGCACTGGGCCCCTCACAGATCTCTACAAACCCCGCTACGGCCGCACCGCTGACCCGCTGCTCACTCTCCGCTCTGCCATGGCCTACGTCTGCCTCGCCGAGCTCGTGTCGCTCGTGTCTATACACTCCAGCAGCGTCGAGGAAGTCAAGCTTGCGCAGGCAGCGGCCCCGTACCTTATTCTCCGCGCGGCGTTGCCGCTCAAGGCGTATATCGCGGACCAGCCGCTTAGGGGCCGCATGCCGCAGCCTGAGAGCCAGCGAAGGGAGTTGCTGGAAGTTGTGAGGGCGATGAGGGGGATGGAGTGTGAGCCCAGGGCTATTCCAGATGCGGAGGGGGTGAGCGCGCCGATGAAGAAGCATCTTGTGAGGCTGTTTCCGTTGGTGTGCTCGGCGGTTAGAGTGGCGAGGGGGGATAGAGAGGTGAGTGGGGAGTTGGTTGGGTTGGTGGAGGGCGTGGGGGAGGAGTTTGGGGTGTAGATTGAGGAGGGGAGAGGATGAGGAGTAAGAGGGTGGGGGGGAGCTTAGTTTGGGGAGAGGTTGAGTGATGGGGATCGGTATCGTGTAGGGGTGCTGAGAAATACATCTCCCAGTCTAGACAATTCGAAAGCGTAGAGCACTGAGGAAGTGACCCTACGTGCTTATAACTGCAGAATTGACCACGCTGTGTAATTTTTCTTAATCTAGATAATCTCGAAGTGGAAAGTGGGGAGTATAGAGAAAGCAACGCTACGTGGTTAGCGATACATATGTGACTAAGCCGTGTGATTTCCTTATTAGGGTAGATATCCAAATAAACGCTGGTTTCTGGTAAATACCCCTCCGAAAATGAGCGTTTGGGACGCCTTTTTATGGGGGCCTTTTCCCGCCATGCCAAGAGCACAGCCCCAGCCTCGCGTAAGCGCGCTAAAGGCTCCGTCTAATAGCAAGGTTCAACCCTACTGCCGCAGACGCCATTCTAGGACATAATGCCAGCGGTTCGTTCGTGGATTGAATCTATTCCTCCCTTTCCTGCAAAACGTAGATGTTCTATCTGTCGCCCAACCCATTTTCTAACAATTCCAGCTAATAAAATAAGGGGAGGGATAAACGCACACCCCCTAATCACTCCACGCACACCCCCCCTCTCTTGGCGCTTCACCACCTTCTAATTGGCTCGGAGCAACGCGGAGCTTCCTCCGGGCATTCACCTTTACATCTCTCTGCACGTGATGCTATACGCGAGGTCGTACGTGATGCTATATACGAGACCGTACGTGATGCTATACACGAGGCCGTACGTGATGCTATACACGAGGCCGTACGTGAGCTCGTACGTGAGGCTATACGTGAGCTTGTACGTGAGCTTGTACGTAAGCTTGTATGTAAGCTTGTACGTGAGCTTGTACGTGAACTTGTACGTGAGCTCGTGCGTAAGCTTGTATGTGAGCTCGTACGTAAGGCTATACAAATCGGTATAATGCGATTGCTTGTGTTGTACATGGCCGCATTTGGAGAGAGCATTCGGAATTAGTGAGCGAGTTAAGCGAGCGAATCGGAGGCTATGGAGTAGCCCTCTAAGCCAATTAGAAGGCGGTGAAGCAACAGGGTGTGCGTGGAGTGATTAGGGGTGGTGCGTTTATCCCTCCCCTAAAATAAAAGCCCCTACTGGCTATTTAAGTAAGTAGAAGCTTAATTAGCTTAATTAACCTTCTGTTAACCAATCAATTATGTTGACGCGCGCTTCGTTACGGTTAGTTTTCTTTGCTTCTCCGCTTGCGCAACCAGCAGCTACCAAACTCCAGCTTCTTCTCATTACAGCACTCGTACACCCTTCCTTACTAGCGGTCATTATCGCTTCATTTACCTGAGCTCTGAAAATGACTTCCGGAAACGCTGAGAACGTACCTTCACCACCTCCACCACCTCTACCGCCGTCCTCTCACCAACCTCTAACGCCTCAACCGTCTCAATCACCACATTGTTCCCAACCACCACTTCCACCCCCTCCGCCGCCACCACCGTTATCATCACATATCCTGGGCTTACGCACACTGGACTTGGATTACGTTGAAGATGTGGCTATGTACCGCCCGGGTGGGTTTCATCCTGTAAATCTGGGTGATGTACTTGGACACAAATACAAAGTTATAAATAAACTTGGTAACGGAGGCTTTGCTACTGTCTGGCTAGCTCGAGTGCTAGGTGAGCAGCGATACGTTGCCGTAAAGATCCCTCGCGCAGACTCTTCAAATAGAGAGATCCTTATCTTAACGTATCTGCAAAGTGTTGCAAATCACCTTAATATAGCAAATCTCCTGGACACCTTTACTATCGCTGGTCCGAACGGTACCCACAACTGTTTAGTGTCGGAGGCGGGAGGACCAAACCTACGAGCCATCAGCAAATCCGGCAAGCCCCTTCCGATATCTTTTGTCCGGCCAGCGGCTCAACAGCTTGCAGAATGTGTGGCAAGTCTTCGCTCTGCCGGGATATGTCATGGCGGTAAGCTCTTTATATTCGTCTATAGGAAAATCGCCGCTGATTTATCTCTAGATCTGACATACTCTAATGTCCTTTTTGACATCAAGGATCTTCAACAATGGTCTGAAGTTGAGACATATCAGCATCTAGGCACACCGGAAGCGGTCACACTTCTGCAGTTTAATGGGAACCCTGCACCAGCATTTGCCCGGTCCAGGCCGTTTCTGCCATTAGTTACTCCAACTTCAATATCGGACTCTTATCCGGCGGTATTCGCATAGCAGACTTCGGGGAGGCCTTTTACACAAACAGCCCACCAGCTGGACTCGGGACACCGGCATCATACTTTGCACCAGAGATGCTCTTTGGATATCAACCTTCGCCAGCGTCAGATGTATGGGCTCTTGGGTGTCTTATATTTGAAATGCACACCTCTCGTATATTCGCCCCAACAGGCTTCGGCACGGTCGTGGAGGCACTGGGGATTACTATTGAGGCCCTTGGAGCTTTACCAGAAGCATGGCAGGATTCCTGGTTCGATAAAGCCAACCCTCTTACCTCCGAGCCTGGTAAGAAATATGCTTGGTTTGATGACCAAATCCCGCGAACTCGCCTCCTTGATTCGCAGATTCAGAAAGCAATGCCTGAGCTCTCGCTCGAGGACCTGGACCTTCTGCTGGACCTCCTCAGAGGAGCTCTAGCCTATGAGCCGAGCCATCGTTTGACCGCCGCTGAGGTAGCAAGACATGCTTGGTTTGCCCGCGAACTATGAAGAGGGCGATTTAATGTGGTGGCTGATGTTTGTAACGCATCCATAGCACTCGCAATTCTAACGAGGCGTCGTATAAGGCTTCCAGCAGATTTCGCACTTCTCTTTCTAGCAAGGTGAATATTCCTCCTTCCCAGCAAGCTTAAGAAGATCTGGGGCCTCCGCGCGTGACACTCAAAT
Organism: Mytilinidion resinicola; assembly: GCF_010093595.1. NCBI lineage: Eukaryota > Fungi > Ascomycota > Dothideomycetes > Mytilinidiales > Mytilinidiaceae > Mytilinidion > Mytilinidion resinicola. The sequence goes on from NW_022985441.1 coordinate 1,684,382, forward strand.
GTGATTTCGCATCCCACAATGATGGAGAGAGAATCTCGAGTATAGTCGTTACCTCGGAGACGTTCCTGGATCTTGCCCAAGACGCCTTTATGGCAATCAACCATGCTACGAACTTAATGTTCAGCCTCATCCTGAATTTCAGTAAGTCACGTTTTCCGCACAGAGCCCCATCATCCAGCAAGACTTATGGCGTAATGTACCTGTACGAAAGTTATTCAAGTTCAATCAGCCGGTACAAATTGGCAGAATTAGGGCTGGTACATATGCGTCCCAAGTAATATCTGTACTGGTACGAAGTGTTGGCTTTTGGGAACAGTACGTTCAATTAAAGATTAGAGTCGGTACGACTCACATACCAGTACAAATTCGGCAGAATTAGGGCTAGTACAGGATGCGGACCATAACAAGCGCCATGGGGATTGGTACGATATCCGTGCCGTTCCGAAAGCGTACCATTACGAAGAATCTGTTGAATGTCACGGTTAATGGTGGCTGAAACGATGTGACAAGGGGTGAGAATGGATACATATATGAGGCACCCCGCCCATCCATAGCCAGACAATTAATGAAGACACAATCACTTGCTCAACAGAATCAAAATAGGGACTAGTATGGGATGCGTACCATCCCAAAGTTTGTACCATTACGAAGGTACATGTAAGAGACCAGCACGAACGGTAGACCATTACGGGAAATGCATGATTCGTGCCATTACTGAGAGTCTACGAGTACAAAAAGGGAAGAGGAGCCCAAACGGGCTCCATTACTCCTACTGGTCCGTCACCAAGTCGGGCCTCAATCACCTCCTCAACAATTCCCCCCACCCCCACAAGCACGTGGCTTGGCTGGACAATCTCTTTAGCTCTATGAAGCTATTTGAGCGGCTCCGTGTCCTAGGAATAAGCGCAGCGGGCACGGTACGAACGACACGAACACGCCGTGAGGAGCTTGGCGATGAGAATATGGACGTCGAGGAGGTTGTAGAGGAGAGTACACAAGGCCAGACAAAGCGTGAAAGAAGGTGCCTGCCGAGAAGTTCAATCAATCGTTGATGCACTTTAAACTATCACATTCTGCCCAAATTCCGTGGGGTACGCTCTATGGGCAATATCTGATAGTAGCCAGCTGATGGAATTGTAAGAAGAGCATGCACGACCCAGTGCCCTTGCATAAGGCGGTGAGTACTTCTGAAGGCTGGAGCTACTGAACCTTGTAAGTTTGAAGCCCTGCAGTACAATCTTCAGCCTGCTCGAAACGCAACTTCAACCACCTTTGACTCGGAATATGGAACAAGGCACCCACGGATGGAATGCAGCTACATTCGGCGAGCTTCCCGTAGACTCCCTGCAAGGACCTCAAGAACCATCCGATGCCCTTGTTCACGTACCCGATTACTACTATCCTATCGAAGAGCCATCCGATCTTCGCTGAAATATAACCTATGTATTGACTAACAGCATATCCCATTCACTGAACGGCCTGCTGATTTAAACCTACTTGTAGCGAACTGAATTGGTCCGGTCGAGGTCAACATATGGAGTTTCAAGGCAACGAAGCTATCCCACTCGAAGTCGAAAGAGCAATTGGACATTCCAGTACTGCGTTGATTGAATCTGTTCGCTGTCGCCGCATCCGCCTTGCGCATAAATGTATCCGAGTCAATCGTCGCGCAAAGCTAGAGGATCTGGTCAAGCTACTGGTGATTTGGCCAAGTTCTTGGATGAATGGAGTCCACGCGGAACCTGGTGTGAGTCCTCCCGTCACGGATATAACTCACACCCTGCCCTTGTAGAGCAAGACTTGTCGCGGTTCTTCTTTTGCTTAGCGCGTACTGTGAGCTATATGCACGAGCAAGGTATCCGGCATATGGATATCAAGCCGAGCAACATCCTAGTCCACGAAAGGCGGTATATAGGCGAAGACCCTACACGGTCGATTTACTTGTAAGATACTCACCATTTATCTTGAGAAATTATGGCTAAGCTGCTTAGGACAGATTTCGGTATCAGTCAAGCTTTTACAGTGGAAGAAGGCTCTCAAACTGAAGGCCCAACATCAATGACTAGAAAATGGTGCAGTCCAGAGGTGGCAGCAAATCTTCCTCGGGGAAGAGCGTCCGATATATTCTCCCTAGGATGCGTCTTTATACAGATGTGTACTACGCTTCTCCGGGTGTTGCTTTCTGATTTCGACGACTTCCGCGCACAGGATGGCAGCGACGAGTCGTTTCACTCCAACTTGCCGAGGGTGCGACAGCAGATTGCTAAACTGAGGGAGATACGAGCAACACTTGACCAAGATGAACAAGATGAACAAGATGAACAAGATGAACAAGATGAACAAGATGAACAAGATGAACAAGATGAACAAGATGAACAAGATGAAAATCTTCATATCCCTGCTGGTAAATTTCTTGTCCTTGTCGAGGAAATGATCGAATAACAACCTGAGTGAAGACCGATTTCAATACAGATGCTAGATCGTATGGAGAAACTCGGGACAGAGACCCCTGAATACCATAAATGGAGATATGCATCCCACCCTTGCTGTGCTGGCGGCCGCGAGGAGTATAAAGTCGCTGAAGAAGACCTCATTTTCAATTCTTTCAAATTTTCAGGAAACATTGATGTGATTTGAAGTGGGAATGATGATGGAGATGTGAAGGTTTGACGGAAACCGACCTCTGGAACTTGAAGAGATCTTTACTTTCTTTACGATCTTAGCTATACAGTTGCAACAATTGACTGTTCTTCTTTCTACCTTGCGATTGCATGCCAGTTTATTCACAACACACCGGGTTTACAATTGCACCAGGGGCGTTTTGGTCCTACGTAAGTGATACATTGTACGATATTTGCGCAACCCCAAAACCTCTTCGAGGAAACAACCACACCGGAGGCTACGCAGAACACGCATGTATATGGTCTTTGATATCTTGCAGGATTGGGGGCATTTATGATAGCCTTACCGCCCCGGATAGCCTCTTGCGCGACTACAGACGAGGTGCTCAATGATTTTATTGATTGGAGAGGTCTCCCAGAATCAGGACAAGTTGACCAAGTTTAAGTACAAATATAAGCTAACGGTAAGTATTCTAACCAGTGCGGCGTAGCTTAACCAGCAAGCGAGTCGAAGTTGAGCTGGGTATTGTTTATTTTGTAGATAAAATAGGGGACACGGCGCTGATGTAAGAGGGAAATAGGGGGAGACAAATCAGTCGATAATGTACACCTAGAAGCAGTCAAGTGGTGTAGCTATCCGAATCTGGTATGTACATAGGCACGTAGTAGAGTTCGAGAAAGGCGTTGAGCGCTGAGGAAGTAACGCCGCGTGCTTATGCACCTAGAAGTAGCTACGCTGCCTGAATCTTCTATCCTGGAAGATTTCTGGAGTCGAAAAGTATAGAGTCCAGAGGAAGTAACCCCGCGTCCTTTATACGCCCATGAGCAACTACACCGCGTGAATATCCTGATCAGAATAGATTATAAGACTAAAAGTGTAGAATACAGAGCATGTAACACCGCGTGCTTATATGCCTGAGAACAACCACGTAGGGTGGTCTTCCAAATTAAGATAGCCACGTGATAGAGTCTAAGAAAAGTGTTGAGCACTGAGGAAGTGCGCCGCGTGGTTCTACGCGCAGGAGCAACCACACTTTGATAATTCTCCTTTTCGGGACGTCTAATCGGATTGAGAAGTGCAGAGGAAGTAACACCGCGTCTTTTACAGCCACATAAGCAACTACACCGCGTGCATATCATAATTGGGATGAACTGTCAGACAAAAAGGTGTAGAGCACAGAGAAAGCGACACCGCGTGGTTTTACCCACAGAACAGGCACCTACTATAGTTATCTAGATATAGATAGCCACGTGATCGGGTTCCAGAAAAGTGTAGAGCGCTGAGGGAGTGACACCGCGTGCTTACATGCCCAGAAGCAACTACACGTTGTGATTCTCCTTTTCGGGACGTCTACTCGGATTAAAAAGTGTGGAGTGTAGAGGAAGTAACCCCGCATGGTTGAAAGTCGTGCAAGTAAATACACTTTGTTCGAAAACACGCGTGAAGAGTCTTATTTGAGATAGAAATCGGATTGAAACGTCCAGAGGACAAAAACCAGGGTATGAAGTATAGACGTACTTCATCTTTACCGTGTCTAGGGGCGAAAAGTGGGGTCCTCAGAGGGTGAGCTTCGTTCTTTTTCTTGAGGGACGACCGCTTTCCAGCCTTTCCCGATAAATTTTGACATGTTCCGATGCCGCCGGAGGCTCTTCAACCCATCAAGACTTTCTCTCACCTCGTTCCAAGGCTCCGATTTGAAGAATGAAATAAATTACGTCTAATTACCACTCCCCATACTTACTCCCCTCTGGCCTCTTGAATCTCACCTCCAACCCCTCCCAACTCTCTGCATTATAGTCCTCCTGCACCTTCCTGCACTTCTTCAGGCCCCATTCCGTCACGCCCACCATCAAGCAGCTCTCAAACATAAACGCCATGCTGCCCTCACCCACTTTTGCTGGTTTCAGCTCGGCATTCGACGCTTTCTTGTGCGTAGCGGCATCGGGTCCGTGTGCGCTCATTACGTTGTGCAGACTCGCGCCGGCGGGCTGAAAGCCGCCGCCTGTTTTGGCGTCGTATTGGCCGTGGATGAGGCCCATGAATTCGGACATGGTGTTTCTGGGATAGATATTAGCTGTGGATTCTGGGTCCAAGTTTGGAGAGGACTTAACGCACCTGTGATACCATGGTGGTCGGAAGGTGTCTTCTGCTACCAACCATCGTGGGGGAAAGATCACGAAGTCTGCTACAGCGGTGCCGGGGTGGTCTGACTGCGCGGTGAGAACTGTGAAGATGGATGGGTCGGGGTGGTCGTAGGATATGCTGCCGATGGTGTTGAAGCGGCCTAGGTCGTACTTGTAGGGGTAATAAAGCCCGTGCCAGGCTACCACGTCAAAGGGCGTATGTGATTGCTTTGCGCTGAAGAGGCGTCCGGCAAATTTAGAGAGAACGTGCCATGTCGTGCTTGTGTCTTCGTCGAAATCAGCGACGGGAGCTTGGAAATCGCGGGCGTTGGCGAGACAGTTAGAGCCGATGGGACCGAGTTCGGGGAGCTGGAAGTGGCCTTGGTAGAGCTCGAGGATATAGCCTCGGACTGGCCCTGAGGGGAGCATGACTCTGTATCTGATGCCGCGTGGTATCACGCATATTTCATTTGGCCGGACAAGAAGCCTGCCAAGCTCAGTCTGAATGTCTAGGACGCCGTGCTGGGGAACGACGAGGAAGTCGCCGTCTGCGGAGTAGAACGCTTCATGTGGATCCATATCTTTTCCAGCGGCAAAGATGAAGATGCCGATGCCAGTCTTCATCGTTGGGTCTCCAGCTCCAGCTACGAGATGCAGAGAGTGGACCCAGTCGACAGTCTCGTTCATATCGAAGGGATCCCATCGCAGCTGGTTGGGAATGTGGTGGATCTTCTCGTGTGGCTTGTTCTCCGGGTTCGTATTATATGTAGCAGATTCTCGAGCTTCGTATGGCGCATGGGCAGAGGAAGGTAGCACTCGATATAACCAAGACTGCTGGTTCTCGTGCCGCGGAGCTGTAAAGGCGGTCCCCGACAGCTTCTCAGCGTATAGGCCATACGGGGGCTTCTGAGGGGAGTTGGCGCCGATGGGTAGAGCTCCGTCTATAGCTTCAGACCTGCACGCGATCAGTAACGCGAACGGATTCAAGGCTCGGCTTGGCATACTCATGGTAGGAGTTGAAGCCATTCAGGTATCGATATTTTTCTTTGAGGGCGAACTGGGTGGAAGGCATCGTGCTCGTCGCTGTAGTCCGGGTTGAAGAACTGGGTCAAGTTCCTTTCAGTGAGGGGGATGTGGTGCTTAGCACGCTTGCGGGAAAAAGAGATGTGCTTAAAAAGGCCAGCTAGCGGCTTCCGAGGATGCAGGGCAGTGTGAGGGTCGTCGTAGGCAGAGAGAGGCGCGGATGCAAGCCGTGTGGCCATGATGGAGTTGTGGGCAGCTGTAGCACACGCTGGACGGCTACTGGCGGACGCTGGGGGAGGCAGGTGGAGAAGAAGCTGGAGTTGAGCAGGCCGGATGGCGACGGAATGCTTCCGCCCGCGATCTTCGCAGGCATCTCCACACCCAGACCCACTCGCTCACCTCCGCTGCCAGCCGCTAGTCGCCGGCCGAAACCTTCGTGCAAGGTAAAGAATTGCATAGCTCGTTCCATGTCTATTTACGAATCTAGTGACCTTGGTCTCCGTCTTCATCTACCATTCTGCCCATCATGTCTTCCCACTCCTGGTTCGATATACCAAGAGGCTCCCACTTCTCTCTAGCCAACATCCCCTTTGGCATCATATCCATTCCTTCGTCGACACCACATGTTGCAACTGCCATCGGAGATTACGCCTTAGACTTAGCCATCTTCGCCGCAAACAACGGCTTCTCCGCTATATCTACGATTCAGCCTCATCAAGCTGTCTTCTCGGAGCCTACCTTAAATGCTTTTGCTGCGTTAGGCCGGCCAATCCACTCCGTGGTTCGCAAATACATACAGAGCGTCTTTGCCAAAGACACTCCCTACCCAGAGGTCCTCAAGACCAATTCGCGCCTCCAGAAGCAAGCCATATTTCCCCTGAAAGAAGTACAGACACATCTGCCCTTCACGATCGGAGACTACACCGACTTCTACGCTGGTCTGAATCATGCGTACAACGTAGGCGTGCTGTTTCGCGGGCCTGCAAATGCCCTGCAGCCGAACTACAAACACCTCCCCGTCGGGTACCATGGCCGTGCTTCTTCGGTAGTCGTGTCAGGGACGCCGATTCGTCGACCAAATGGCCAGATCTTGGAGAACCCTGCTGCTGAGCACAAGGTACCCGTTCTCTCACCTTGCAAAAAGCTAGACATCGAGTTGGAGCTTGGAGCTTTTGTCTGCAGAGCAAACCGAATGGGAGAGCCTATCCCAATCGGAGAAGCGGAGGAAAGCCTCTTTGGTGTTGTCTTGATGAATGATTGGTCGGCTAGAGATGTCCAAGCATGGGAGTACGTCCCACTGGGACCCTTCAATGCAAAAAACTTTGGGACTTCAATCAGTGCGTGGGTCGTATTAGCTGACGCATTGGAACCGTTCTTAGTAAAAGGCTTAGAGAATGATACCCAGGTTCTGCCATATCTCCAAGAGAAGAAGGCAGAGAACGTGTACGATATCAAGCTACAGGTTGATCTCAAAAGTAGGTACTGACGGCGTAACGAATTGGCAGTATTGACCATATACAGCATCATCCGGCCAATCGAGCACTGTTTGCAGGACAAGCTCACGAAACCTTCTGTGGTCATTTCCTCAAATGCTCACGCACCACTCCATTACCGGCTGTCCACTTGAAGTTGGAGACCTTTTGGGCTCGGGAACCATAAGTGGATTGGAGCCGTCGGAGCGAGGAAGTCTGCTAGAGCAAACCGAAAACGGAAAGGTCTCCATCAAGCTTTCGGGGGAAGAAGAGCGGAAGTTCCTCGAGGATGGAGATGAGGTAACCATCACTGGAGTCTGTAGGTTTGACGATGATGCCCTAGTTGGTTTTGGGGACTGTGTAGGCAGGATCGAGCCAGCCTTGAAGTTGTAGACATCTGCGCAATCCAGCATTCTTGTCAACCGCTGTTAACCTTTTCAAAATTTCCGCCAAGTCGATGGCAGTCGCAAGGGCTCCAGAGGTATTCTTTCCCTTTGCTCTCTCTGAAAATGTCCTCGTCCAATTTGAAAAGGTTATGCATAACCTCATGCGCATCAGTCCTATCTTCCCGCGGAAGGCGTATCATTGGCGCGATGACGCCTTTGAAGACGTCGTTAAGGTTGACTTGTTGCTCAAACCATAGGGCGATCCTTTCTGTCACTCGACTGTATATAAGTATACCTCGGGCTGCTGCTGAGCTGTTGCTTTGGCGTCGGCCTTGTGGTGGTGCTAATAGGAAATCTTGAAACTCATGAATGGACTTTCTCAAGCTGAACTTATGTCCAATTATCGTCCCCATCTCCGAAAAGACACACCCTAGGGAGAATATATCGGCACCTCGGCCATGCTTGCTCAATGTGCCGTCATCTTGTAGGTAGTCAAGCATTTCAGGCGCAGCATACATGGCTGACGTTCGCGCGGGGTTCTCTGTAGAAGTGGTATGGCCGATCTTGAAACGTGACGAGGAGCTGAAATCCGTGAAAAAGATCTGTGGGCCTCGATGAACGATATTAGATGGCTTGATGTCCTGGTGCCGCACTCCTTGGTCATGCATGTATGCTAATGCGGAGGTCAAGCACGGAAACCAGTCCATCAGCCATCGAATCTCCATTTCTGTTGGCTCTCGAGCTCCAAGCTCGTCCATGAATGTCTGAAGGTCACCGTCTCCAACCGGCGACATGAGCAGGCAATAGAACTGCTTGGTGCCGTATGTATGGTCTTCGTATGAGCCTAGAATCTGAACGATATGTGGATGGCACAAGTCTTCAAGGACTCTCGCTTCTTCCTGGATGATCTGTAGACGTCTTTTTCGTTGACGATAGGGAAGCTGAACCCGCTTTCGAACGAAGGTCTTATAGTTCGGCCTACGCACTTCCTCAACTATGCCGAGGGACCCATGGCCGAGGCAGCCGGACACGATCAGAGAGTCTTGAGAGGATCGATCAAGGATTGTGTGGCCTACGTCGAGACCGCATTCAGCTGCGATATCCTTGCGGTCCGTCACCAAAGCTTTGAATTCGTGAGGTTCAAGGATCAGGCTCTCGGCATCGCTATCAGTGGCGGAGCTTTGGCCGGCTTCGTCGACAGAGGAGCCGTCCTTCGCTTCATCGGTGAGGTCTTTAGCCGTTTCGGAGACGACTTCGCAGACACCAATGAGATCACCATCAGCGTCAAACACGTCGCCGTTCAGTGTCATCGTCATCCGTCTTGCATAAGACCACCAGGCCCCCTCATCATCTTCCACAGCCTTTCCTACTATTCTTCCAAAAGCATCCTTGACCAAGCCTGTCTCATCAATTGAGACCTTTTTGCGGATGAAGAAATTCTTGACATATTCGTTAGAGAGACCATCTGTCGGCTCGCGGAGAGCAGGACCAGTTAAAGCGCTGTTGGGCGGAGGCATGATAGACTTCGGAATCTGCTTGTGGGAAAAATTTCCCCAGGTCCTTGCTTTTTGAAGAAAATCCTCAATATCACTGTCATCGTTAAGTGCATGGGACTTGAAAGAGCCATTCGCACTGATGTATTCCGGGATATGAGCTGTTGTAGATTGAGTGGGAAACCCAGCAATGATCGAGGATGCTTGTGCTGATTGTGAATCCGGTAGGCTTGAGACGTCAGAAGCCATTGATATGCGTCTACTAGAGGGCCCGAGCGAGCTTGTAGATAGGTCACCGTCATACACGCTTTCTTGTGAACTCTGTTGATTCCGTTGCTCCTCCTTTAAAGCGTTCAATTCCGGAAGAATAAGGCGCCGAATTGCTTCCTCGACGGTGTCGAGCAAGCGGGGGTTATTGGTAGGCGATGGCAAGGCCGGCGTAGAGGCTTCCGAGTGCAACCTTTGGAAGGGATGGGATTCATCAGAATGTTGCTGTTCGCTCAACCATGGCATGGGGTGTATATTGTAGTTAGCCTGAAGATTACTCCTAACCCTTGGGATGTACTCTGCATCGCTTTCTCTTTCGTCGTGAGATTTTACTTGCTCGATGGGCAGTTGGGTGGTCCGCTGAGGCGGTGAAGAGACGGGGCCGTTGATGATAGGAACGTCGCTGTCGCTGTCGGTGTCTAATCTGTCGTATTCAAGATCCTCGGCGGGAACGGGCGGGAAGTCTCTCTCAAATTCAGATATCAAGTCGATAGGTATGATCTTCGATGGCCCCCAAGAAGGCGGATCTGCGCCGTTCCCTCCTTCCGTTTTTTCTGAATGTTCTCTTCTCGACTTGGGTGAAATGCTCGTTCCGTTGGGATACTCCGTGTATACTTTAGGCACATATTGAACTCGGTCTATGACCTCCATCGTGGGCGTATTGCCGCCGGAAATTCCGGCTAGGAGACCAACAGGCACAAACGGCGAACGGGTCCTTCGCCCAGGATGTCTGCTCTAGTGGGGGTGAAGTACAAGGTCAATTGGAGCAGCTAGAGTTACATGCTATCCTTCGATGACTGAAGGCGGTACGAGAGCTTCGAACAACCTTGAGAGCAGAAAGCGCACGATGAAGTATGATGAAAAAAGAGCGAGAAGGCTGAAGAAAGAGTGACAGTCGAGAGTTGACCGCCAGCTGGCTGAAGGCTGAGCCTGCAGGCATGATTCTAAGCCACAACACCACGTCGCGGCCTCGCTTCCATCTACACCTGCTCCCGCTTCCCACGATTGTTTACGAAGCTATTGTCAAACTTTTCAGGGAGTGTAGAGTGAGCTTTTCGGGTTAGACTGCGTCTTGCTATTCGAATGAAGTCAAGCGCAAACGCCTCAACTAGCTTTTGAATAGACGGCCGAGAATCGAGTAATCCCGTAAGCGTGGCATCGAGGGATACTAGGTACTTATGACTAGCATTGTTCTTGATACCAGCTGCTCTCTACAAGGAAATTTCGTTGATGTTAACCCATTGGTGTTCCCTTGCACATGGTTGTCCTGGTGATGCTTCGAGGACACTCGAGATTGGATAATTTTCCAGACGAAGAAACGTCTTCATCTCGGGCAACCGGCGAATCTGGATTCACTCAAACAATCTGACAACATCAATGTGCGGAACAACTGCGACCCCAGACGAAAAACGGAGCCGCTAGAAAACTGGTTGTAGATCTGCGGGGGTAGCGCGCGGTGAAGATTCCGCAGTGGAGTGAAAGGAATGCGGAGAGCCTCGACAAAGCGGAGAAGCGCATACCACGCGGAACACGGCCGTGATGTCTGCACGTCAGACTAGTCACCAGAGGGCTACCAGCTACAGCACAGCTCTGCTACTGCGGAGTAGGTTCCTGTTAGAGCTGTAGCGGAACAGCGTAGCCACTTAGATATTTGATGCAAGTCTTTAGCATTTCCCGGCTTTCTATCATCTTCTTGTACAATATGTTCTTGTTTTCTACAAGTACAGCATCGAATACTGTTCGCTACTTCTTCCACATTCGATACCTCGCTTGTCTGGGAGCAACATCATAGGCTTCGGCTCACACTCTCTGTCTTCTTCTCTTACCATCTCCTAAGCTAAGCTTCCTTGCGATGGCCCTTCAAGTCATTGCCTTGACTGCCATTGCAGCTGTCTATCTGGTGGTTCGATACTTCAACCGTACGGATATCCCAAAGATCGACGGACTCCCTGAGATACCCGGGGTACCAATATTTGGAAACCTGCTCCAGCTCGGAAGCAGCCATGCTAAAGTAGCTCAAGGTTGGGTAAAGCAGTATGGACCAGTCTTTCAAGTTCGGATGGGCAATCGTGTACGTGTTGTATGCCTTCAAAGCTCAGCTTACTCCCTTTCTCATCTGAACACAGAGAATCGTCTTCGCGAATACGTTTGAGTCGGTAAAACATATCTGGATCACGAATCAATCGGCTCTGATATCACGACCCACCCTGCACACCTTCCACAAGATAGTGTCGAGCAGTCAAGGATACACTATCGGCACATCTCCCTGGGATGAATCGTGCAAGCAGAGGCGGAAGGCCGCAGCCACAGCTCTCAACCGCCCTGCCGTGCAATCCTACATGCCAATCATCGACCTCGAGTCCAACGTCAGCATCAAAGAACTGCTCGAAGACAGCAAATACGGCCAAATAGACGTCGATCCAATCCCATACTTCCAGCGCTACGCCCTCAACACCTCCCTATCACTCAACTATGGCATTCGTATCGACGGCGACAAAGACGACGAACTCCTACGAGAAATCTGCGATGTAGAGCGCGCAGTGTCGAACTTTAGAAGCACGAGCAATAACTGGCAAGACTACATCCCCCTTCTAAGGCTATGGCCCAGCCGCAACAACGAGGCAGCTGAGTACCGCGTCCGCCGCGACGTCTACCTCACCAAGCTCCTCGACATGCTGAAATCGCAAGTCGCCAATGGAACAGACAAACCCTGCATCACCGGCAATGTCCTCAAAGACCCCGAAGCCAAACTTAACGAAGGTGCGCCTAGTCACTCCCACCCCCTTTTCCTAGCATCACCCACTCCTCCGCTCAAACTAACGTACCCACCTCAGCCGAAATAAAGTCAATCTGCCTGACCATGGTCTCCGCCGGCCTCGACACCGTCCCGGGGAATCTCATCATGCTCATCGCCCTCCTCTCCTCCCCCTCGTACGCCCACATCCAACGCACCGCCTACACTGCCATCCGCACCGCCTACCCCTCCACCTCCGCCTGGCACGCCTGCCTCGCCGAAGAAAAAATCCCCTACATCTCCGCCCTCGTCAAAGAAACCCTCCGCTACTGGACCGTCATCCCCATCTGCCTGCCGCGCGTCTCCGTCAAGCCCATCGTCTACAACACCACCACCATCCCCGCCGGCACGACCTTCTACATGAACGCCTACGCCGCCGACTACGACGCCACCCACTTCAAAGACCCCGAGACGTTCCTCCCGGAGCGCTATCTCGACGTCGGCGAGGGCGGCACGCCGCACTACGGCTACGGCGCGGGCAGCCGAATGTGCGCGGGAAGTCATCTCGCGAACCGCGAGTTGTATGTGGCGTTTGTGCGGCTGATCTCCGCGTTTGAGTTTGTGAGTCCGGCGGAGGAGAGGGATATGCCGGTGCTGGATTGCCTGCAGGCGAATGCGATTCCAACGAGTTTGACGATGGAGCCGCGGAAGTTCAAGGTCGGGATCCGGGTGAGGGATAGGGATGTGTTGGAGCGGTGGATGGGGGAGAGTGAGGAGGCGACGAAGGGGTTGCTGTGAGGGGACCTTGGGGGGAGTGGGGGAGGGTGCAGTGCCCTGTCATATAATTTTTACATGCAGGGGGAATAGGGCTACTGTTTGACCGACTGAAGACATGCTAGCTGGGGTACTCCTTACAGTGGTAAGGAGTGAGCAAAAGTGAAGGCCGACCAGCGAGATATCCGCGTGCCTAAACTGATGAGCTAGCACTGTAATAGCAACCGTGGGCAGCGGAAAGACTTCTAACCTGCTTTACGTACACCCTGCTGACGCTGTCTGGGGTGGCCTCGCCAGTCTGCTCGTTGTCTAAAATGCAAGAATTCTCTCATTCGGAATGGTGAAAATATCCTGAGGCTCCTCACGCAGCGGCAAAAGAGTGTAGAAGATATGTATGACGAGGCATTGTATGAAAGTTTGTGGTTGATATATGGTGCCTCGATACATGGGCCAGAGGTGTGAATGAGAATGGTGTCCCTATTTGAAATCCTCTTCCAGCGAGTCGCCGAACATGGCGAGTCGCCTCTCCTCCTCGACGTCATCACGCTTCTCGATGGTCTTCTTGAACTTCTCTTCTCCAGTCGCGATGGAAGCTTCTACCACCCGGCCATCGAAGTTCCTACCGTTCATGACCTTGACGCACGCATTTGCCGCTTCGACAGTGGAAAAGCGGACAGTGACAACTCCCTCCGCCTCTTGATCGAAGAGAGTAACGTTAGCGACAGTTCCGAGGCCCTTGAACTTCTCCTCACACTCCTCCATGATATCCTCCTTGATCTCCTGGGCCGCACTCGGATCTGTCGCGAGTTCGTGGAGCGTGAACATGTGCTTTAGGACGACCATCTTGTCGTACTTAGAGGCAGCCTTTGGGATTGTGGACGGTTCATCATCGTCCCAGTCCGTAAGCTTTCTACGAATTGTTAGACCTTTGAAGCTTAACATAGGGGTTGGGTTACGCACGCGTTTAACTTTTGCAAGTTGTTGACGATCTTGCGCTTCTCCTTGCCGACCTTGGCCGTACGTTCCTTCTGCTTCTTGTAGGTTGTATCCGCGACGGTGACGTGGATGATAGCAGGCGGCCCCTTCTGTCCAATGCGAAAGTCGGCGTCGTCAGCCATTTGAATGGCTAGCTGTACGGACTCCGGGCGATGGTATACGACGAGGGCATCGCCCTTGAAATTGCCGTCCTCATCATTATACAGCTTGACTCGCGCATGTCCAGACTCTGTAGCAACTGCGATGACACCGTAGCGGGAGAATTCGGTGGCGACCTCCTCTTCAGTCGCATCTAGGGGAAGCGAGGTGATGTATATAGCGCAATTAGGCTTCTCGATGCGCGGCTGCTCGGTCTTCGGAGCCTTCTTGGGCTTGACACGCTAGAGTTACAAGAAGTGTCAGCTGCTGTGCCAGCGTGTCAAATAGACTGGGGTACTTACACTCTCGTCGTGGTCATCACCCTTCTTGCGCTTGTGAGAGAGGATCGTCTTCATGCTTTCGTCAATCTCTTGGGCAGACTGGGATTGGCGAACACGCTCTTCATCGACCTCGTTGAGTCCGCCAGACGCATAGACAGATTGGAACTGGCGAACACGCTCTTCATCGACCTCGTTGAGTCCGCCAGACGCAGCAGCAGAGGCAGACTGGACATACTGAAAGTCGCCCTCATCAAGCTGAATTCGAGGACAATCAAGTTAAAGATTAGAATGCCATCCAGAGAGAGTAACGCGCCTCGCGTATCATGGACGCATCATGCCGGTGATGGCTACACGGGATGCCTTTCTTTTGTGGGGAACGTACCATCGTTTTCTTAGGAATCCAAGTGTAGCCTTCGTTAAGCTCCCAGTCTTGGCCGTCCTCGTCCTCGAGAAGATGCTTGCCCTCGACTTTGGAGAAGTAGACTCGGACATCGCTTTTGAGTTCATCGTCCGTGGTTGGGAATGGCTTGATTTCGGCAGACATGTTGACAACTATCGATCGATTGGTTGGTTCGGGTGAATGACGTTCTCTAGTGCCGTCCTATGTGGGTGTAAGTGCTTTGCTCTAGTTAATTTATGTTCCGTTCGGCACGGTTAGCAGGCTAGTTAAATAATAATAGTTGCATACATATCTAGCTAGCCAAGCGCTGTTGTTGTTGTGGACTGAGAGGAGGTCGAAGCTTCAGAAGATAAAGTTGTTTTCGGCACGGAACAACAGTTCGGCCTCATTTTCCGCCAAGGCGCTAGTATACATGACGAGCTTTGATTAGTCAGATTTACCGTAAACAGTCACGTGAGAAGCGTCACCCCTCCACGCGAGGCGCCAAAAAGTAGCACACTCGAGCAGTTCAACACCGTCTGAGGTGGCCTGGAGAGCTATCAGGTTTGCCAAAACTGGTATTTCATGAATCGCAATAGCATACTGGAGTGCCTCAAGCGGTGCTAAACAAGCGTACACATGCTCAGAAATAGTGTGTACCTTGGGGATAGGAAGTTTCAAATCAGAACCACGGATTCGTAGACTGCCGATTTCTATGTAAGGGAGCCTATCACTTATCAAGCACGCTATGTGTACACCTGTCTGCCACTGCTAAGGGTGCTTCAGTGTATTTGAGAGTGATGGAAACTCTTCACTTTAGGCTATCTATGAATCCCTTGAAGCTCTGGAAGCAGTCGTAGAAAGGTGTACACACACACAAGACAGCTTACCTTTGTACTGTGTATTCTAGGATTCGAGTGCTACCTTTTCATGCCCCGCGGGACCTCCAGGGCTCATTGAAGTGCTAGGCGGAGGATTCTGAAGAGTATTATGCGACCTTACCTCCTAGTCACGAACTCAGACTCTGGCGAGTTATGAATATGAAGCTTAGGTTTGTCATTCGCAGTTCACATCTAGTCATAGACACGGTCAATCTTAGGCGAGAAGCATACTGGTAGAAGTACATTCATTACAGGACGTGATTTTTTGGGTAAACCGCGAACCAAAATTTCTAGACATAGTTTGCGGCGGCATCCCAGAACCTGGCTCTGTCACCCAGGCAAACAGTTGATCCAGAATGCTTCCCAGTGCGTGGACTAAGACAAGGAAATAATTCGCAAGAGTAGTGGATCTTCTCTTAGATCGTTTAAACAAGTCTTTCGCAGGTCTTAGTAGCCGCTCCATTACACAAAAGGGTTATACCAATGCGCCCAGCACCCTACAGTTACAGCCAAAACACCTGTAGAAGTGCACCCAAAATTCCGAAAGGTTGAAGCGAAGTGCTCAATGCTGGAGGAAATGGCCTGAGGAATCAACAGAGTCGTGATTCTTCTCGTGTTGTGGTCCGCCCGTCATGTTGTGTTGGTCTTCTGATTGCGACAAATCGTCCTCTTCGTCGTCAGTGACCTTGACCTCGCGGGTGAGCTCCACGTAGTCATACTTATACATGGTTAGTATAGAGTCAAGTGGTTATAGGGGGTGGAAGGCTTACAGCAAACTCGCCAATCTCCACATCATCGATACCCAGGACCTCCTCCTCTTCGGTGGCACGAAGTTTCAGAGCCGGCACGAACTTTCCAATGCCGTCCAAGCAGCCTAGAATAATGCAGGTTCCGCCAAACGAGTAAGCGCCTCCAGAAACTGAGTCGGCGAGTTGGTAAGCCAGCTGAATCCAGTGGTGGTTCAACCAGCCACCATCGATGTGGTTGAAGCCATCAAGATGCGCTATGTAGTCCCTGTGCAGTATGTTAGCATTCTTGTCCTAGAAGCGAATCAAAGCGTACATACGCAGCAAAGAAAGCAGTGCAGATGTTGCCAACGAAACCGCCAACGGCATGAACAGCGAAGATGTCAAGAGCGTCGTCACAGCGAAGGAAGTACTTCAGCTTCGTAGCGTAGTTGCAAGCAATGCCACCGCAGACACCGTAAACAACCGCGGCCCAGGCGGGCACATAACCCGATCCAGGTGTGATTGCGACCAGTCCAGCAATCACCCCCGAGCAGAAGCCCACGGTGGACCACTTACGTTCCAGACGGTAATCAACGAGGCACCACGTCATGCCGCCGACACACGCAGCCAGGTTGGTGACCACGGCAGCCATGACGGCGCGGAGGTTGGCGGACAACGCTGAACCGGCGTTGAAGCCGAACCATCCCACCCAGAGGAAGACAGTACCGATGACGATGTGAGTGACGTTGTGCGGGCGGTAGTTGAGTTCCTGAGTACCATGGCCCCTTCTCTTTCCGAGCATGTACGAGTAAGCCAGCGCCGCGGTGCCGGAGGCGATATGGACAGGGGTTCCTCCAGCAAAGTCCAGACCGCCCATCTGGTACACCCAGCCCTTGGGGTTCCAGGTCCAGCAGGCAATCGGGTCGTAGACGACAGTGGTCCAAACAAACATGTAGATAACGCAGGGGAGCATTTTGCCGCGCTCGGCGACAGCACCAACAGCTAAAGCAACACTGTACATCTGCGGTTAGGTATGTCCCGTGCTTTTTCCTGAGGAAAGACCTACGTGATGGCGGCGAACATGCCCTGATACACAGCGAATAGTAAGTCGGGGATGCGGGGGCTGCCGACTGAGGGGGCGGCGAGGACATCCTTGAAGCCAAAGTTATCGAGGGCTCCGATGTACCTTCCCGCCTTGTGGGAGAAAGTCAGGGAGTAGCCCCAGAAGAACCATTGGAAAGAGACGACTGCGGTGGCCATGACAGACAGCCATAACAGCGACAAGGCGGACTTTCGCCGCGCCAAACCAGAGTAGAAGAAGCTGTAGTGAGTCAGATATGGGGACTTGTGACTTTGCGAAATGAAAATGAAACTGCTCAGGGAGTTGCTTACCCAACGCCTGGAATCATGAGCAAGACAAGTGCGGTGGAGGTTATCATCCACGCAATATCGCCCGCCTGTTGTCACGAGTCAGCCACCGGAATTGAGGGGAGTCACGCGAGCTTCGCGCTGCAGCTGGAGAGTGCGTACATTGTAGAAGACGTTGAGGTCGTAGAGCAGCGAGTCGCCGCCCGTCGCGAGGGAGTCATTGTTGAAGGGTTGGAGGGGAACATAGGGAAGAGGCTGGGGGTCTGTTGATTCGGCCATGGCGGACTACGGCCTGGTGCGAACGGTGCGAGCCAGCGTTTTTGAGCAGTGCAGCTAAAGAGGGTCGGCGTCAAGTCACTTGGTGGTTCGCAGAGGGTGGTTCTGGTTCCTGAAGGGTGCGAAGAGCTGGGCGGGCGAGAAACGGGCGGCTCGGAGTCCTTAGTGAGGGGGCTGGCGTCCAGGGATGCGGAGCGAGGCCTTGGCGTGCAGAATCGATCAGGTTGATGCCAGGAGAACTTCACGCAGCGGCCGTGTCGTGCGGGCGGGCGCCGTCCGGGCGTCGTGGGGATATTATATGGATGGCCTGGCGGAGGTGAGGTGTGCAGCCAGCGAGAATCCAGCGCGGTTGGGAGTCAGGGGCCGCGTCCTATTTCAACGGACGGCTGCCCTTGATCGCAGGGCAGGGCTCCACCAGAGCCACGGCACCACCCACTGACCACCACACGGCTGGGTGGCCTGGCGGGCTGGCCACTCGCCGTGGCGTGGCGGACGGTGGGGGACAACTGCGCCAGATGCGTGACACCGGCAGCGGGCTGGCGCCAGCTAGCGATCCAGCCCGGAGCTGCCAATCGGGCCCGCGGGATGCCGTGGATGCAGGCCGGCCGATGTTTGCTTCGAGTCCGCTGCTCGTGTGCGCTGCGGGCGCCGGGCTGCGCGGCGTGGACGCGGTGGGTGCGGTGGACGACGCTGCTGGGCGTGCGATTATCACCCAGGCCAAGAGCTGCGCGAGCACTGCTGCTGGCGTCCGCTCCTATCAGGCGGCCGGTCGTGGTGATATTTCCAAAGAGAAATGTCCTTATCGCACCTGTCCCGCCCGCCAAGCCTATACTAAGCTTTTCCGACCCTGCAGGCCAGCCGGATTGGCCTGATGCCTGCGCCGTTGATGGGCCGCTGTCGCCTGCTCCAGCGTCTCCCCTCTGGCATCTCCGGCCTCTCTGGCCTTTCTGACGCCCTCTCCTGGCCGCTGAAGCCGTCTCCGGTCGAGGTAGGCCAGCTTCTCCAGCCAAGTTCGCAGAAACGGCCCTTTGGTGGCGGCGGAGACTCCAAGGCTCTACCGTGCCAACGCCCTGCGGCGAGCTCCCACTCCCCCTCCAGCCCACCACCCCACACACATCCCGCATCGTCGAAACGAGGCTCTATTTCGGCTTGCGAACTCCAACAGTGCGCGTTTGCCATGCGCCTCACTAACCGTCTCCTGCAGTAGCGACTTCGACGGCGTGGAGAAGGGGTCCATCGCCATACCTCACCTGTGCGTCCATATTGCTTTTCTTTTCTAGATGTACCCCTGCCGTTATATGTAGTAGATTCCCTCCGAGATCTCTCCATCTGGCCTCAAATGACTCTCATTCTATTCTCCCTCCACCGTTTGCCGCAACTTCACTGTCCATCTTCTGGGGTAAGCGATGCGGTGCAGCGATAAGAAAACATCGATGCTTCATTGGTGTCTGGACACAAGAAGGCGGAGCAGGCAGACTCACACCACAGACCGCACTTCGTCACCGGGCTCCGGCGATCTCGAGACTCTGGGGTACGGCAGTCAGCCCGCCCTCCTTTTGTGCCACTGCGTCCTTTCCCGTACGCGATCAAATAAGTAGCCAAGCTTCCTGGAAGTCAGCAATCTATCTATTCCCGAATGCCTGCCTCAGAAGCAGCCAATTTCCGAGTGCCTCAAAGTTCGCAGCCTTCTGGTCGCCGCGCCCCTCTCATGTCGTGCCGGGCCGCCCATCTCTGTCTGTGACATGCTGGAACCGCTTTTGTAGCAGCCAGAGAGCGTTCGTACAGAACGGAAGGTCGCACAGGATGCTTGTTCGCCCAGCCACCCAGCCCACAACGTTCGGCAAGGTCGGGTACCACGTCGTTTGAGCGCAAGACCGGAAGAAGTCGTGAGAGTGTACAGCGCCGTATGTACTGAACGGCTGGAGAAATCCCTGCCCCTCCGCTCAATTTCCGCTGCCCATTTGCCGCCACCCAGCATCGTGTTGTTGACGCCCCGCCGCCATCCGGACGCGTTTCTGCTGTCTTAGAGACGAGGCTCCGAGGTGCTACGAATGGTTGTCATTCGCACGTCTCCGTCAAACGTCGCTGTGCCACCGGCAGCCGCAGGCTTTCCCCGATTCCACCTCCTAGTATAACAGAACGAAGTTCCGTCCCTCTACCCCTTGAAGCCTTGAAAGTCGAGCTCAAGGCGGACTGATCTACGCAGGCAATCTGGCGAGAGTCGCTCAAAGCAATATACTATCCGAAAGACGGTAGGAAAGCCAGTGCGGGCTCCCTCGAAGCAGCGGTATGCAAGTTCGCTGTCTTCACGCTGCGTTCGCCAGAAACGGTTGCAGTTACGTAGTGACCCATACACGACGATAGAGTGTCTGATGATGCTGTCCGGAGACCTCTCTCCAGTGTTGCGACAGGAAGCACTGGTCGCATCTGGCATCCAACGAAAACGGCAGTGCTAGTGCATATGCGAAAGATGTGATGAACGTGAACGCCGTGGTCGGTGAGGACGTGCGACATGCCAAACATAGGTATAGAGCTGCGTAGGCCCCCCTGATCCGCTGGCTACGGTGGGGCCGTCGATCGTGTCGAAGGCGGCGAGAAGGTGCGTGGAACAAATCTCAAACCGATATTCTTCTTGGGGTTCTTCTGTGCTTCGAGCTCTGGTTTCCAGTGAGGTTTCTTGGGGGTTTCACATAATAATATGAACGCCGCAGCACGTTCACCACCACACTTCAACCACCAGCCATTTCTTCTCCCCATGACCATCAGACCGGTCAAAAAACTCCGGTTTCAGCATTCCATTTCTTCCAATGGTAACGCTTGTAGCCTCTGCAACGGTCTCATTATAGAGATGAGCATCTCGGTCTTAGGGGTTGATCGATGTAGTGAACTACCAATGTCCCAACATGAATCTAGGCGTGCAACAGTCCCGCTGAGAATGATTTTCGGTTCGCATACTGAAATCCCCCTGGCCCGGCTCCGCCACCGTCCGGAGGACTACGGTAATAGTGTGTTGTTGGTTGTTGGGGCGTTCGGCCCTGTTTTAGCGAGGGGACAAACCGTTGGAGCAACCTTCCTTGTTTGCGCTAATATAGATAGAGCCCCTAGGAGTGCCGCAGCGAGTTTCTAGACTGTCTGAAGCTTTAGAACGAGACGTTCAGAGGCGCGGAAGATCTGTGTTCGGAGAAGCTCGTTTGAGGCAGTTTTGAGGGTGGCAAGAAAGTGGTCAGGAAGATGATGAGGCGGCCGCAGTCATCGGTCTTATGTTGATCGCTTTCATTGGAGTAGTAGTGCATTTCTCGTTTAGTGCCTTGGGGCGCGGCCACTTCACTTTCCATCCTCGATTTAGTCGTTGTCTTCTTGTGGCTTCGAGAGTCGTTCTGGCATTAGCTTAAGGTAGATCTAGGAAGGGATCTAGCTAAGCTTCTTGCAATAGCGATTATTGAAGGCGAGCTTGGCGTATTTGCGAGTTGGACGTCCTTCAATGCGGCAGAGCCCATGCAATAGCTCCAACAGAGTTCAAGATGGAGGGGTTCTTTTTCTGGCAGTGACAAAATGTGCCCTCTTTCTGCGGTCATTTTTCTCAGTGGTATCTAGACATCTGAGAAAAGATGGCTTAAGGTAGGGTCATGAGAGCGATTCACACCATGTTGGAATCCGAGACTACATGCATATCCTTTGCAGTACCCTCTTAGGAATACTATGTACGTGATCTGAAGCAGGACGTAGGTAGCGTGGTAGGTCCCGCACAGGACGTGCTTCTTCATCTCGTTCTCTGTTCATCCACTGCTTAGCTTAGGTGGCGTCTGAATGAAAACGATATTAGTGTACTTTAGCGGTATCATGATTCCCGGGTAGGTAGCCTTCCTAGCAGACCCTGATATTGGCGATTTTCAGGCGGATAGGTACCCCCAACAGCCTTGTGGGCAAGCTCTTTTTGACATCCCGCGAAGGGGCTGTTATCTGTATTCTATCACAGGCGGGCGGAGAGTGGAGCAAACATTGAATCAAACATTTCTTAAGGCAAAGTTTGGGGGGGCATCGATGGAGATTAAGATGGTCGAGAACATTTTCCTACCGAAGCATGGGATTGGTCGAGCCGGAAAACCCCACGAGTTTAATTTCAGCCCCACACACTGATTCGGGCTGACAGATAAACGATTCTAAAAGACAGGGGGTGACAGCGGCATCTTTCCCTTGGAGATTTTTGAGTCTGAATTCCGGCCGGTGTGCCGTGGACTTTTTGCTGCGAGTTCTTGGCAGAAGATAGCCGCTCTCGCCCCTATCACACTCCTTCAGCCCCGTCTCATGCCGCCGACGCCGACGCTGGAGCTGGGTGCTAGTTCCATAGTGCGATTGGTGGTTCGCCTCGTCTGGAGGAAGCACGCAGCTACAAGTTGCGTCCTATGGACAGCTCTTTCCAGTCACAGACTGGTGGAGTGCTGATTTGCAACAGTATGAGGTCCATGAGTTGCTGTCTTGAACTTGTTGAAAGTCATGGCGGATTCTGGCTCAGACGAGATGCTCTAGCAGCTCTCATCCGCGGTCCGGAGTAGCCAATGCCAGCCATATGTCCAGCCGTTGGAACAACCGTGTGTGAAGCATAGTTGTTGCACAGATTCTGGACACGGCGCTTTTATAGAGGCGACGCAGCAAAGAGACCGAGGTCGGGCAGTGGGAGGCGAAACCTGGAAGCAACCTTGGAGCGCTGCGAGGGATGAACACGAAAAACTTCATCGCAGCATCCAGAGCCAACCTTAGAGCGCGTCAAAACCGCAGCGTCGCCATCGGTGAAGCCCTCGTGTTCTTTGTTTCGACCTCGTGTTCTTTGTTTCGACCTCGTGTTCTTTGTTTCGACCTCGAGCGGCCTCTGCTCCGCGTCGCACCGCCACACCTCCGTTCTCCACTCTCGCGAACCCAAGGGCAGCATTTGCCGATCCATCCTCGTCATCATGAATGATCCCTCTCGCGGTGTGCGCTTCACCACCGCCCATGCCGACACCTCCTTCGACACGCGCTTCAACAACCAAAGCTTGCCCGTGATGGAAACCGCAGACGTTGCCGCCCACGACTCTGGGTCGGGCTCGTCTGGCGATTCGGACCAGGAGGGCCCTCTCGGGCACGGCCATCGCCACGACTCCATCGACGAAGCGGAGCCCCAGTACCAGTTTGCGCCCGCCATGTCCACCACACCCCTCGAAGAAGTCCCTCCTGTTAATGGCAGTGCCGGCTATGGGTGGTCCGCACCACCAGCTCCCTTCCGTCGGGGCACGGCGACCACGACGAATGGAGGATTTGAAAACCCTCCCCCGATACAGACGAACGGCATGACCGCAGCCCGTACGACGCGGCCCAGTGCGGTTCGGACGCCCTCCAATGCTTACGCGCCCGCGCGTCGGCCAGGCCAGTTCCCCGTTAGTACCAATGGTCGCCACAGGAACTCGTCGACGAATCGGTCGCGGCGGAACAATCCCAACGCAGAATACCGCGCGCAAGAGAAAGCATATGTGCAGCGGATACGGCAGGAAAACGAGCAAGACGACTTCTTCGCCGACCTGCGCACTCCCAGCATCGGCTATAGCACAGAAGACTCGGAAACAGACGAGGAGTCTCCCTCGACGGCAGAATATGTCGACAACGACCCCTACGACCAGGAGACACTGCTATACTACGGCAATAATGATATGCTGCCATCGGTGGAGGAGCTCAAAATTCCAGCAAATCGCGAGAGGCTGGAGTGGCATTCGATGCTGGCCAGCGTCTTGACGGGAGATGTTGTAAAGCAGGAAAAGAAGAGGCTGATTGGAAGCACGGAGCAGCAAGGCGACAACAGCTTGAAAGCAGAAATATGGATTGGTGTTAGGGCCAAGGTCTGTGGACGGACCCTACAAGCACAACGGCGAGTGGTTGAGGATGGCAGAGCTACAATCAAGGCCAGCATCGAAGCTATAATATCATTTGAGATCAAAGGGGAGGCCGAAGCTGGTCAATCAGCTACTCAACAGGTGGAAGAAGTGGTCAAGAAGATTGAGAAGTGCGAAAACCTCTATCCGACGAGACTAGCTCTGGAAACGGTCCATCCTAGGGCTGCATCTTCAAGCTACAAGGAGAGTTGTGACGCAGTCATTGCATGGCACAACACTACTCAGCTCATCAATACCGAGCTGGGCATATTGAAGAGCTGGGTAGGTAACGACGAACTCGATTTCTCAAAACCCCGAAATTCAAGCCCCGATAGCCATCTTACCGACGATGCCTCCTTCATTGATAGGATTCTGAAGGAAGATGGTCTCAAGTCGCTTCAGGGAAAGAACAACCTCCTAGTTGGGTTGAACAAAGTAATCAATAAGGCAAAGGCTACGCTGATTGCGAATGCCTCTGCATTTGCGGATCGACATCTCCCACCATACATCGAAGAGCTACTCACACTCATCAACTTCCCCTCTCGTCTCGTCCAGGAAATCATCCGAATGCGGCTTTCATATGCCAAGAAGATCAAGGACCCAGCTCAACAAGGCATCATGATGGCAGAGCAGATGATCTCACAGTTTCAGATTCTTCTTACGCTTGCTACCAATATCAAGGAAGCTTACACGATTGTTTCTCAACCCGAACGGGGCTGGGAACCACCGCCTTGTATCGAAGAAAACTTTGACAACGTTGTCTTAGACGCATTGAAATTCTACTTCAAGATGTTAAACTGGAAGTTATCCGCAAACAAGAACACGTTCAAAGAAGCCGAAATCCTTGAGCAGGAGTGGGAGTTCTCCAACAAGCTTGGGAGACGGTTAGAAGGCGGAGACGTCGAGGTTGCGGAACAATTCAGGTGAGCTCATGAGAGTCCGATATTATTCGACAATGCTAATGTGCAATTTAGTTCCCTTACCTCCAAATCACTAGCACGCCTGACCAGTCACTTCGAGAAAGAACTTCAACGGCGCCCAGAAGAGGTTGCTGGAGCCGAGATGGACAAGCGGTACAAGCAGATTCTGGACTCCGTCCGAGTACGTCAAAGGAAACTTTTCCGTTTCTCGAGAATCCTCACTCAACGGTTCGAGAATTGCACGGAGTATAACCTCAACATTGACCCCATGCAACTAAATGATCTATACGATGCCCTCGTCATGTCTGGACATTTCCTTGTCGAAACGCATGGCGGTGACAATTATGGAATATACATCCTGGCTTCTCCGGCTTTGGAGGGTCGACCGGCAGACATACAGTCATTGCTCACTACTTGCTATCACGCTGAAGACAACCCGGAGGATCCTTCCAACCCATACGTTCTCATTCTCAAACCAGAAGATCCAATGTTTTGGTCAGGAAGGAATCTAGCGGCCGACATTCGCGAACCTCATCTCGATCTTAAGACCAGTCGTCTGCGGCTTATTGCCGATGGCTCCCAGCAACGTTTGGCGAATGCGAATGCAACTTTCATGCAAGCGATTGGCGTAGATCTCACCAAGCTTATCGAACAGAGGGCGAACCTTCCTCGAGTCAACCAGGAACTACAAAAGATCAAGAAAACGGCGTACAAGCTATCCAACACCATTATGGACAGTGTTGAGATTATCCGAAAGCAGACTGTAGGCTTAGAATGTCAGGAACTTATCCAGACATGCTTCGCCTTCGCCACGGAATTTGGTCAGCGTTCGGTCTATTACATGGACCACAATCGACGGGCACTGAATAATCTCAAGCTTACGAGACTAGCGCTGGACTGGGTGAGCTTTATTTGCGATGACTGTGTTGCGTCCGATCGCAAGACTTTCCGTTGGGCTGTGGTAGCCTTAGAGTTTGCAATGATGATGACTCGTGGACAGAACATACTGTCCATCAGCGAAGGAGAGTATGCAAAGTTGCGAGCGAAAGTAGCTGGGTGCATGTCTTTGCTCATCTCGCATTTCGATATCATGGGAGCACGATCCACAATTGCGGCACAGGCAGAGAAACAACGGATGGACGCGATGATCGGAAAGCTCAGACTTGACGTTAGTCGCCTGAAGGACGACGAAGAGTCTGTTCGCTTGGTTCAAGAGCAGTGGCTTGAGCAACTCAATGAAATCGATGAGTTCAGAAAGCAGAAGGAAGCAGAGAGACAAGCACTCGGACGAGTTCTAGAAGACTCCAACGAAGCAGACCGAGCACTTACTTACCTCTCTTCATCTACTACGAACGTTACGCTTCGATGGCAGCAGGGCCAATTCGTCGGCGGAGGTACATTCGGCTCCGTCTATGCCGCGATGAACCTAGACTCCGGCCACTTAATGGCAGTCAAGGAGATTCGTCTTCAAGACCCACAACTCATTCCTACTATTGTCGCCCAAATTCGAGACGAAATGGGTGTATTGCAAGTCCTGGATCACCCCAACATTGTATCGTACTACGGTATCGAGCCTCACAGAGACAAAGTCTACATCTTTATGGAGTACTGCTCAGGTGGTTCTCTCGCCGGACTACTAGAACATGGGAGGATAGAGGATGAAACCGTCATTATGGTCTACGCTCTGCAGATGTTGGAGGGTCTCGCGTATCTTCACGAGAGCGGTGTCGTCCATCGCGACATCAAACCCGAGAGTAAGTTTCACGATATTCGAAACCCAACTTTTTACTCACCTCTATGCAGACATTCTCCTAGATCATAACGGAGTAATCAAATTTGTGGATTTCGGGGCAGCTAAGGTTATTGCTAGGCAAGGCAAGACGCTTGCAGCTGAGCACGCCAACACCCGCCAAGGGCGGCAGAAATCCATGACTGGCACTCCAATGTACATGTCACCGGAGGTCATTCGCGGACAGAACCTCGGCCGTCATGGCGCAGTCGACATCTGGTCCCTAGGATGCGTTATCCTCGAAATGGCTACTGGTCGACGCCCCTGGGCCAGCCTGGACAACGAGTGGGCCATCATGTACAACATTGCCCAAGGCAACCCTCCACAGCTGCCGACCAAAGAGCAGCTCAGCGAGCAAGGCATCGATTTCCTAAACCGATGCTTCGAACGAGACCCATCTACTCGAGCATCGGCGGTCGAGTTGCTCCAGCACGACTGGATCATGTCTCTACGCGCACAGCTCTCTCTAGAGCCCCAGACGCCGCAGACACCCAGCGACACCTCAAGCAGCGCAGGTAGTTTCCATCCCTCCCGGCAGAACTCTGAAGTCTACAGCGCATAGTTTTTCTTTTGTTTCTCTCCTGGCTGACTACTTTCTTGCCTTGCAGCTTACTCTCTGTTCTGCCTCCCGCGGCGTCAGAGTCTGCAGTTCTTGTAGGGTGATGAGGCGAGGGTTGGCGGTTGGCTGTGTACATCCGAGCTGTATACTGCGTGGCATTAAAATTGGTTTCCGCATCATTGACTGAGCATGGTGAGGTGCTTTGCATTAGCGATGGCGTTTGGTTGGAGGTCGCTGTCTGGGACTTTCGTTTGGGCACTTATCGTCGATGTTTGACGGTAGCATTCGTTCCAGTACACGTATTCAAATCGTGCATTCTTTAGTTCACGTACAAAGCAACGATTCTCCTCTGGTGGTTGGGGGGCTTGTTCAGAGGAGAGAGTATATCGAGTCATATAATCGACTATCTAATTAAATTGTAGTTTGCGAGAAGTACGCGTGTATGAGTGGTGAATGGGGTCGGTTAGAGCATACGAACGAGAATGGACGAGCCAGGTGATGACACCTCTGCATGGTGTTGGGAGGTCCTGGTCCTTTACCGGATGAAATATGTTCCAGATGGAACAGCGCCACAGTAGACCTTTCGATATTCGTCCACTGGGGTTCGGATCCGCGTGGAAGACACAAACCCCGTTGGCGCATGGCACATCCAATGAGGAAGATCTACCGAGTCCACGGGTTGGAAGCCATCCATACATAGCAAGAACCGTCTCGAACCTTAATAAGACACCCTTTCCCTGCAAACTTGCTCACCACCACGCGCCCCTCCGCCCGATTCTCGAGTGCCGCCTATCCGGGCGCTCCGGTCAGACATGCTCTTCTGGGGGCCAGCTGATGAGCCCATCTCCACCAACAGCGGCAAGACGGCGGTTTTCTGCTCGGGCAGTTTGAGTGCCGTTAAGCGTGCGAAGCTTGCGGAATGGCTCACGCCGTCGCCTCAAACGTGGCCCTGGTAAATTGCATCCTGAGCCTCGGTCAAACGCAACGGAGCTTGCCCACTCACAGCCTAAGCACTACCGCATCGGCCTGGTGCCGGCGGGCACCGCTACCGTTCAAGCGGGAGATCTCTGCGGCCAGCTGCCCGAAAGATGATGTATGTGGTCTCGAGCTTGGAAAGGTGCGGCTTCGCCGGGCCGGGCCCAGTTATTGTGGCCCAATGGAAGCTGCTGGGCGAGCTGGGAGTGGGGCCTGGCACGATGCTTTTATCGCGAAGCTTGATGCTCGGCCGAGTCGAGAAAAGGTGGGTTTGTTTTGGGCTGCAGCAGGGCTGGACGTTGGTGGGTGGCACTGGTGAGTTGTTTATTAATGGACTCAACTCCTGCAGGACTTATTCCCGGTCCTGGCCCTTTTGTTTCTGCTGCTTGCTCCTCGTGGGCTTCATCCTTCCTTTCTCTCGCTCTTTCAATTCCCACCACCTCAGTAAGGGTCCACACGCGACATGGAGAAATCAGGCGCCGATGTCGAGTCAGGCCAGCCTGGCCAGGGGCCTAATACCATTTCGCACTGGAAAATGTTGCTCGACCAAGGTGTTGTGACACCGCAGATGCTGAACTACGACTGGGAGGGTAGTGGTACAGAAGAGGATCCGTATGTGGTTGTTTGGATGGAGGATGACCCAAGGAATCCTATGAGATGGCAACCTCTGAAGAAGTGGATAAGTTGTCTGGTCATGGCATTTGCAACACTCGCGGTGTCTTTCTGTTCTTCCGCATTTTCTGGAGGTACGTGCGATTCCGTCCCACAATATTTCACACAGTCAACACTCATCATTCACTAGGTATCGGAGAGCTCATAAGAGAGTTCAACTCCAGCCAAGAAGTAATCACTCTCGGCCTCTCGTTCTTCGTTCTCGGATTCGCTCTTGGTCCACTTCTCTGGGCTCCTCTCAGCGAACTCTACGGCCGCCAGACCACATTCTTCGTCACTTTCATGGCCTTCGCTGCTTTCAACGCAGGATGTGCTGGAGCGCAAAATACTTGGACCATTTTGATATTAAGGTTCTTCGGAGGTTCATTCGGAAGCAGCCCCCTCACAAATGCGGGCGGAGTCGTGGCGGATTTGTTCAACGCAAAGGAACGAGGGCTCGCCATGAGCTTGTTTAGTCTTGCGCCATTCATGGGACCTGTCTTAGGTCCTCTCGTTGGTGGCTTCCTGGGTATGACGGAAGGCTGGAGATGGGTTGAAGGTCTCATGGCAATCTTCTCTGGAATTATTTGGATTGGAGGAATTATGCTAGTTCCTGAGACCTATCCTCCAGTATTGTTGAGGAAGCGGGCGCAAAGGCTGTCGAAGATCACTGGCAAGGTGTACAAGTCAAGGTATGTCTTCTCATTTCTCGTCTATATGGCACAATGCTGACTTCAATAGGGGTGATATTGATCAAGGCACTATCACGGCTTCCGAGGCATTCTCCACCGGCTTGAAACGACCGTGGATCCTTTTGTTCCGCGAGCCTATCGTCCTTCTCCTCTCTGTATACATGGCTATCATCTATGGCACGCTTTATATGCTCTTTGGCGCCTATCCAATCGTTTATCAGCAGGACCGCGGCTGGAGCGAAGGTATTGGCGGTCTGCCATTTGTTGGCGTTGCAGTCGGTAAGCTTCCCCTCTCGAACACATTCTTTCGTCATAGATGCCTGCACACTTTCCTGCCACTGCTTGTAGTGCCTCAGGGTATTTTCAGAAAATGGAAGTTCATCCTTTTGAACAGTCGGTGAACTCGCGAGGCCACCCCAAGCAGTATCAGAAGAGTGTACAAAGATTGGAAATACTATGACGAGATACTGCAATAATGACGATTACTAATTGCATGTAGGCATGGTACTCGCACTAGTATACTCTATCTTCTACGACGACCGACGATACCAAAAGTGCGCAGTGAAAGGCGGCGGGTTTGCTACCCCGGAGGATCGTCTGCCGCCTGTTATGGTTGCTGGCTGCGTCTTACCCATTGGACTCTTCTGGTTCGCCTGGACCAATTACCCATCATTCCCCTGGGCAGCCAGCGTATGCGCAGGCATTCCCTTCGGATTCGGCATGGTTTTGGTCTTCCTCGGCGTCATGAATTACCTCATCGACGCTTACACGATATTCGCGGCCTCCGTTCTGGCCGCAAACTCGGTCCTTCGGTCACTTTTCGGTGCAGCCTTCCCCCTATTCACCACCCAGATGTACCGTAACCTGGGAATTCACTGGGCCTCTTCCATCCCGGCATTCTTGGCACTCATGTGCCTACCCTTCCCTTTTCTCTTCTATAAGTACGGAGGTCCGATCAGGTTGCGCTGTAAATATGCCGCGCAGGCAGATGCCTTCATGAAGAAGATGCGTGGCCAGGTCCCTGCTTCGAACGATGTCTCTGACCGCGAAGATGAGGACGAGCGCGGCGAGAAGGACATCGAGAAGCACATTGAGAAGGAAGAAGACGCCGAGCAGCAGGCGGTGGACTATTCGTGGGAAGAGGAGGCGGAGCCACATTTCGAGAGAATTAAGACGGCGCATTCCGCGCGGAGTCACAGACCAGAGGAGATCAACGACAACCCGTACGCTATCGATCGCGTTCATACAAGGGAGAGCTTTAGGAGTGGTCATTCGAAGCCAGAAGGATCGAGGGCGAGGTCGAGATCGTTCACCAGGGTTCATAGCAAGAGTAAGAAGTAGAGGGGTGGTAATTTGGGCTTTGCATAGGGAGGAGCATTAGGATGGATTGGCTCTTTCGGTATGCGTTCAAGCGTTTCATATGGATCTAGGACCGGACTTGTGGGGTTGGTATAGAAGGGTCGCGAGACCCGGGGTTTGATATAGTACGAAGGATAATGTTAATATCCACGATATACCCTTAGACAGTCGTAGGAATGCACAAGATGAAAAAGGAGAATGTACAAGGCCCTATAAATGTCTTGTGCTCTTATTAACTCATGTAATCACTATTCTGTGCAAGACAGTGTAGATGAAGCTACCCGCCTGCCCATCAACCCACCACCTGCTCCCAGATGTTTTGATCCATGTGCTGGCTATAGAGTTCTAGCACGTGATAGTAGCCAACGACACGCCATGAGGTTCTTGCACCTTGCCGTCGTATGCAATCCTTCATGCTTGGGCCAAGGAACTTACATGAACCGACTACGTCGATAGTAAACCACTAGAGTCTCTCGAATCCTTCCTTCTCACAATGTTTCCAAAACACTGGTGTTTGCGGGGCTAAAAATAGTGTGCCCCTTAAAACAACGGCCTTGGCGAGGCGCTCGCGGACGGCGTCGGCGGATGCCCGAAACGGCAAGGCCAGCTTCTCCTTCACCAACCTCACCTCCGCTTTCCCTTCTCCACGTCCACCCCGTTACTCTTTCTACGCGTCACTGCGTGTCCTTCTTTACCTTTTCCTCCTCGGTTCACTACCACACTCTTTACAGAACCATTGTAACACATAACCTGCGATACCTACGCCAAACATCGGCACCCCTAACCATACTGATTGCAACACCTGTTTCGACAACATGCGATTCTCCATTCTTGCTTCGATCGCCTTGGTCGCTGCGCCGGCTCTAGTATCCGCTGCCGGCACTCTGGGATTCGCATTGGGTACGAAGAACGCCGATGGATCCTGCAAGGGCCAGTCCGACTACGAGTCTGACTTCGATGCCATTTCTTCTGCTTCTGGATCCAAGCTGGTGCGAGGTTACTCCGCGTCCGACTGCAAGTCCGCAGCTTCCATCATGCCGGCGGCCCAGTCGAAGGGTTTCCAGGTCGTGCTAGGAATCTGGTACGCATATTCATCTGCAGCTATTGTTCTAAACTTCGCAAACTAATGCGACCTTTGTGTTCTAGGCCCGATGTACAAGAATCCTTCGATGCAGACTTAAGCGCTATCACAGCCGTTGCTCCAAAATACGCGAATAGCATCTACGGCGTTACATGCGGATCCGAGACCCTTTACCGTGGCAACTTCACCGGCGAGGTGCTTGCGGACAAGATTAAGACAGTCAAGACGGCGCTTAAGGGCGTTACTTCGACCCCTATCAAGGTTGGCACTGCGGATAGCTGGAACAAATTTGCCGACGGAACTGGCGATGCTGTCGTCAGTGTGGCGGACATGATGTGAGTAGTCACAGCGCCCATGGAATTTTGGGACAACAATACTGATCGGAGTAGCTTTGTCAATGCCTTCGCTTTCTGGCAGGCCCAGGGCTTGGACAATGCCACCAAGACCTACTTTGATGATATCATGCAGGCTTTCGGCCACATCCAGACCGTTGCTGGCGGCCCTGACAAGGCCCCTGAACTCTGGAACGGCGAGACTGGCTGGCCTACTGATGGTACTGGAAACCCCATCCCCAAAGAAGCCTTTTGATGCAAGTACTAACACGTCAAACAGGTGGCACCGATTACGGTGCAGCCAAGGCTGGAACTACAAACGCTAAGACCTACTACCAATCCGCCATTTGCGGCATGCTCGCGTGGGGCGTCAATCTCTTCTACTTCGAGGCCTTTGACGAGCCATGGAAGCCCGCCAGCATTGGCGACAACGGCAAGCCGGCCGACGAGACGCACTGGGGCGCCATGGATGCCAATCGCGGCAGCAAGTTCAGCCTCAAGTGCTAGATCCGTTTCCCTTTTGAACTGCGCGGATATGTATATCTTTAAGGAGGCTCCGGAGAGGTGCAGACGGCGTAGACTGCGTGTATAAAATATAGGACCTGCAATTGTAAACCTGCATGGTGTTGGTCGTTAGGATACGAGGAGAGAGCGATGCGGCCTGCCTCTTTGAGTGTCTTGAGGCTAGCTGAATCTATAGAAATGGAAACCTGCTTGCTTGGCAGTTTTTGTTTGAGTGGGTTTAGTTCCGTGTGTTTTTTGAGTGTGTTGATATGCCATGACGTATGTTTGTAACTTTTGGATGGCCTTACTCCAGTAGCCTGAAATGGAGTAGGATTTATGGGCTTGAAACTTTGTGGGTGAGCACCAGGTTATGTTGATGGTCAGATTGCTAATAGTTATTTCAAGGTTTTCGGGTAGCTCAACTAAGATTCAAGGGGGACTTGAATCAATTCGTCGTATCAACTGCCTAGGTGGTTGCACGTGTTGGGGCTCAAGTAACAGCCCTGTGGCCTTGCCAGGCTGAACTTGTCGAATGGAAGTTCAGCGGCATCACTCTTCCAGCCTTCACCACCAAACATCTTCCCCGCCTAAGTCTCACGAAATACTGTATTAAAGATCATTTTCAACTTGCCTTGGACTAATCTACTATCGCTTCTCATCCCTGTTCTCGACGGCGGATCTGAAGGTTTAAGAGAGCTAACCGCAAGGCTGATGAAACCAACGGTGTGACAGAGCGAGCGGGAAGCAACGCTTGCTTATTCAACTTCATTTGAAATACTCTTCATGTCCAGTGGTATATTGACATTTTTCTGACGGTGTTCTATGTCCACACTAACAAAGGTTCGCATAGAAACCTACGAAGCCTCGGAATGCTCTGATTGCTGCCGACTACTGAAAATATTCAATGCTCCGGTCTGTCAAGACACTGGCATGTTCCTACTAGCAGAGGGCCCAGCGAGAGAACTGAGAGGAGGCACCTATGACCAGAGAGCTTTGTCTTGCTGTGATCTACTTCGTAAGCTCATCTATGGGGCTTTCTCCGCCATCGACGGACTGCCGAAAGAACGTGGTTTTAACGTCTATATGTTCAGGCCAGAACGCCACTCATTTGGATTCAGTAGTAGCGGGAATGAGGTCTCTGCGCCTCTTGAGCTTTCAGCAGAGACACCAATTGCTGATAATGGTACAGCGATGACCCTAGATCCGGAATAGATCGAGGAAGGCAAACTTCAAGGATGGAAGAATAGGTGTGACTGTGAAGACACCTTTGGTGGATGTCACGCTAGTCGGCAAGGGGCCAACCTGGTTCGTTCGTTTATGGACTTCACAAATCTAAGACATACTGAACTTTCTGAAGGCTTATCGACACAAAAACATGGTGCCTAGTTGCGGGCTCATCTCAAGATGTATACGTTGCCTTGAGCTACATTTGGGGTCACAAGCCGTTTTTCGAGACACTGAAAAAGAACCTTGAACAATTGAGAATTCGTATGGCGCTACACTCCGACCGAGGTGCCCTGCTTCCTGAGACGATATGGGATGCCATATCAGTCGTTCAGACAATGGGTGATAGATACCTATGGGTGAGTTATAGCTCAAAAACTCTGCGAAGAATGCTCGAACTGACAGTCGCCTAATAGGTAGATGCACTTTGCATTATCCAAGATGACGAGGTCCGCACTACAAGAGAGATAAACAATATAGCATCTATCTTTGCAAATGCGACAGTGAGAATCATCGCAGCAGAGGGCATCAATGCCTACTCGGGATTACTCGGCTTACGAGGGATCTCTCCGAGAAGGCACATGCGCTAAAACATCTTCCAGCTTCATACCGGGCACAGGATTGTACAGAGAAGATATCATAGATACGACCCGAAGCCCAAGCCTCCGTGGTACGGGCGTGGATGGACATTGCAGGAACACATCTTTTCCCGAAGGCGCATTATATTCGAGAACGACGGCGTGCGGTGGGAATGCAATCAAGCACTTTGGCATGAAGAAAGTAGCGCTGTCGAAACAGCTGATGCCCAAGACCCAGAGTGCAAGCGACGAAGCTCGCTACTACCCAGCCAACAATCGGATATCGAAGGTTATAGAGAGATGATTTCTTGCCGCATCCCACAACTTTCCCACTCGAACCGTTTGATCACTTGGTATAGTAAAATGAATTTCACTTATCCTGAAGATATATTGCGAGCGTTTCAGGGCATTACTTCTGTCCTAAGTAAGAGCTTTGTTGGGGGCTTTGCAGCTGGTCTCCCCATTGCGTTCTTTCATACAGCCATTTTGTGGCATACCTTTCCATCCACATTTGGGCATCGCAGAAAGCCCCACCACAACGGTCTCTCAGGAAGCTATTTCCCCGGTTGGACCTGGGCTGGTTGGCATGCCGAGATCGATCCCGAGAGCTGGGTCAGAGCATCTGATTACGTCCGGCACGGCCATTCTAAAGAGACATCGCCACGACTCGATAACGATCGACTTGTACCTACTGTACATTGGTTTGGCCACAAGCAGAAAGATGGGCCCGGAATCCCCATCACCTCAAGGTGGGCTGAGCTCAAGCAGAACTACCTTGGCAGGGATGGAGCCGGTATATCAAATTTCATCCACGTGATGACTACTACAAAAACGAAAGACTTCCGGACTTGAACTTCTGGTACCCAATTCCTTTGGCAGAGATAGATGACTCCTATCAGGACCATTCTAAAACTCGCTTTCTGTCATGTCGGACACGAGGAACATATCTGTACGCTGATAAAGAATTCATATCATTGGAGAAGCCTATGTCAATAAAGGAGCACGAGTGGCTCTCAGGGTACCTATACGTCTCAAGCAACGAGAGCATTGTGCCAGTTCGACATCAAGATGGCACGTAGGCCGATGTCCTAAAAAACCAAATCACGCCACCTGGTTCTAGACGTGTGGAGCTTGTCGAGTTATCTAAGGGTTATGCCTCTTCTTATCCCTATAGTCATCAGGTGGAGGAGCTCAATTACAGCGTCCCAAGAGTGACAAGAGTAACAACGACATATACCACTACTACAATGTGATGTGTATTGAGTGGGAAGATGACGTCGCGTATCGAAGAGGCATAGGACGAATTGCTAGAGACATTTGGGATGCCCAGGATCTAGAATGGATTGATCTGATGTTGGGATGAATCAAGGATGAGAACGTGTCACTCGGTAGCAACATCTACTTCTAAAATCAGACCCTGACCCCGTCAACACGAGCTTGAGAACTCTACCTATGTCAATTCTACATATATCGGTCATCCTACGACGATATTTCCAGCCTGTGTACATCTCTCTGCCACTATCTGAGGTGGCCTTGCGAGTAATCCGGTCGGCAAAATGTTCAGTTTTCATCCCTCGCGCGCTCTGACAAGAGACCTCTTATTCCTTTCGATGATTTCCTGAAGTTCCTCATACGCCTTCCGATCCGCCCCCTCCAAGAATCGTTCCAAGTTTTCCTCTTCGTCACCCTGGCGCATCTAGCTATGAAGCGGGGTTGATGAAGCCGTAAGCGAACACCGGTCTATTAGGTTCATCCTCCAAAATCTCCTTAGCTTCGCGTATCTTTTCATCCAGGAGTCCTGCTTTCTATCCCGCCTCACGAAGGATCCTTCTCGTCGACCCCACCGGTTTTCGGCTGTGGAACCCGCGACTGCCATGGGCTAATAACGAGCGAATGGAGGCGTTTGGCGTTGGAAAGCGCATACTCAAAAAGAGACTTGCACGTCATGTCCCTTTATCCCCCACGCTTCATCGGTCTTCGACTGGCCCGCGTAGCAATTCTGGAGCGCGAGCTCTTCCAGGGTGTCATTATGATCAATCAAAAAGTAGACCAGCTCTGTATTGAAGAAGATGTGCTCTAAATGGAGCGAAGTAAGATACGGGAGACGGGTGTTGTCAAGCAGTATAACAGAAGCACCCAGTATCTCGCGCCCTGCCGCATGCCGCCGCACCCTCGAAAAAGACAAAATTACGCACAGCGGCCCAGCTTTGTCCGCCGCAATCCTCAAACGCTTTGGTCGCGGTCAAATGGTCCAAGAAGAACACTGGAAGCCGCGCGCAGAAGTTCGTGTAACTGCTCACCGCCCCACTTGCCCATGATTGAAAGATGGAAATCCTCAATCTTGCCGAGGGAAGTGTGGAAGGTCTGGAGGCGCCAGAGGGAAACGCATATCGGGGGATAGCCTTGAGACGAAGGGTTTTGATACGATAGTCCTAGTTCCTAGCAACCGCGCGATACGTCGCAGCTAAGATGTTCCTCCACTTTGCCTCCCTTGACTGCAATCCTCATCTGGAAACACCGTATCACGCAATTAACAGGTAGATGAATGATATCACACATAATCCAATAGCTCTTTGGTGATTGAGATACCGCCCTTTCCCCCTCGCGGGCGTGTACATATAGTTCTACAATTCCTTTCTCATCCACCCTCTTCAATCATCCCCTCCCCAATTCCAAAGCGGGAAAAGCAGCGCTTGAAAAGATAACAAGAGAGACATTACGAGATTAGAGCATTAGAGAGCGTCTGTGCATATGCAACGGGAAGAAGACCAAGCCATCCACCTGCCTGTCCGTCCTTCTGGCCGTCCTTGTGTAGTGCTGTTTGCGCGTAGCCGTGACATAAAAACTCAGAACACGGACTGAACCGCTCTTTGCTCTTCCTGCGCCGTTTGTATTCCATTCCCCTCGATCCATTCGTTGCCTGTGCCCTCATCAGGGCTCCGAGACTGGTATGTGTAAAATAACAAAGAGATAGCTTTCCCACCGACATTGATATGTTTGCCGAAAGACAAAATTAAGAATTAAGGTGCTCAGATGAGAGCCGCGCGGATTGAGAATAGAATCGCTAATCATGTGAGAAACGCCAACGCTGGAAACGACTCCATAGCAATGGAAAGACGAGAAAGTCCCTTTTTGCCTTCTGAGAAGGAGATGAGTATATGCCACAAAATGGACAATGGAAAGTGCGGAATAAAGAAAACACATGGGCCCTCCTCATTGGGGACCGGGTATATCAAATCAAAATCAAAACGTAAATATGGTTGGTGAGGCCTCGCGGTAGTAGATGTCTGGAGATGTCCATCTAAAGGTAACGCAAACGATGTTCTATGCTGCGATGGAGTCAACTGATAGAGTCGTGATGTTTAGGTCCGGGCACGTCGGCTCGAACACCAAGGTTGAGACTTGGAGACATCATGAGGCTAATTGTCACCTGAAATCGCGTGGGCCTTGATTGGCGAAGATGTAGTTCTTCGGTTGCGTGTCGAGTTGTTGCCGACGTGGTAAGTTGGCCTCGCCCACGGGCTGAGGTGGCGAGTACTCATGCACATAGAACTCAGGCATGGTGGAATTCGGTTGACCTTGGTGGTTCTCCTGCGATGTAGTCGGCATGTAGTCCTTGTTGTAGAAGTTGTAATTAATTTGGAGATCGCCAGCGACATTGCCAGGTTGGACCGGGTACTGCATATGCAGGTTGTCCATGTAAGCATGATTGGTGTCCGGTAACGAAGGTCGTCTGAAGTGCGACGGTTTGGGATGCATGAGAGTCAGGTCATTCGTCGAGTGATATTCGCTAGGCATCTGTGGGGGAGCCATGACTGTCCGAGAGAAGCATTGCTGCGTGGCGGGAGCTGACTGCGGTGGCGTGTCCCTGTACAGTGGATTGTTGCTGAATCGGCTGTGGTTCAGCTGCCCCAGATCTAATGGAGTGCTAGGGGGGGAACCACCATTCGAATAAATGCCGGCTGGCTGTGGCTCTGTCGACCAATTGACATTGAGGCTTTCTGGCGTACTATGCTCCGGCATAGGCTGCTGGCTTCGAATGACAGTGTTGCTTTGCCAGTATGGGAATCTTGCCATCTCGTTTGGTGTTAATGGCGTAGGAGGCGCCAGACTACCGGAGGGTCCAATCGTACTTGCAAAACCAGAGGCCGTTCGGGCAAATTTAGGTGACGCAGCAGCCTCGGCAAAGGTGAAGTTGAGCGGCGAACGTTGAGCCGATCCGGGCGCAGACTTCTGAATACGACCCGTATTGGTTACACCTGTGGACCGGATGCGGCGGAGGGTGTGGTCAGCACTTGTCTGGCTCGTCCCAGGAGACGCAGGCATGCCACTGGAATACGAGGCACTCCTGAGGGTAGTTGGGTTCAGCGCTGCGGGTCGCCGTTGTCGTCGCGATGCAATGGTCGATGGCTGGTTGGGCTGCTTGAAGCCCTCTGTAGACCCCTGTCTGCTCTGGATGCCAACCGAGTTCAGAGACTCGGTCAGGGCCGTCGTGGATGAGTTCCGGCGAGCGTACATGTCCTCGCTGAAGGCGTTTGGTGGCTCCAGATCTGCGTTGTTGGGATTGATCTTGTGCTCGTTTTGCTCTGGAGACGATAGGATGGCCTGTGCGGACGCATTGGCGTGTTGGTAGAACTCGTGTTGCTGGAATGGCTGACTGGTCCAAAGTGGCAGCATCTGCTCAGACGCTGACGCCTGGGGAATGTTGCCGTACGAATGATCGAAAGGATCATCGCGCTGGTTTGCGGGCGTGATGTCGGCTGAAGAATGGTGCTCGTCAGTCCAATTCGAATACAGCGAAGCAACAGAAGTCACAGACGACATGGCATTGGGGCCAGACGACTGCGCTGTGGATGACGATTGCGCACCAGAGTACGGAGATGGCTCAGAAGACAGGGAGCCGGAGCTCTCGACTTTCGGCGCAGATGTGGTGGTCGTGAGATTCGCGTATTCGAAGTTGCTGTAATCCAGGCCATTCGAGTATATATCATTGGCTGCTCCCATATCCTGAGGAATAGTAGAGGCAAGAGGGAAGTGAGCGTCATTTTGATACGAGTGGGGCAGTCCAGTGGTGTCGTAGGAATAAGCGGCATCCTGCGAGGGCATTTGCGGCGCGCTGTGCATGTACGACCCCGCTGCTGCTGCCATGAGCGACTGCATGACGGCGTTCGTGTTGTCCACATAGGACGCTCCCCGGTCCGTCTCAGGAATGGAGCGGAGCATGTGCATGTCGTAGCCGGGGTGGAGAGGTATCTGCGCGCCGAGCGGCTCCAGTGCCGCCGATCCCTCGATGCTATCGACAGGGAGGCATGTAGGGCTGATGTCAGCCGCGTAGCAGTCCTGCTGGGCGGTTGCTTGCGGGTACGGCTGTTGCTCGGGGTGCTGCGGGAACTGCGCGGTGGTGATGGGCACGGGGTTGGCGCCGTACATGTTCATGTTCA
Organism: Mytilinidion resinicola; assembly: GCF_010093595.1. Classification (NCBI taxonomy): domain Eukaryota; kingdom Fungi; phylum Ascomycota; class Dothideomycetes; order Mytilinidiales; family Mytilinidiaceae; genus Mytilinidion; species Mytilinidion resinicola. Next base: position 1,724,328 of record NW_022985441.1, read on the forward strand.
TGTTGAACTGGCTCATCTGCTTCTTCAGGTCCTGCTTCACCTTTGCTCTGCGGTTCTGGAACCAGTTCTACGCGTGTCAGCAGGGCCACGGCACCCGGGCCAGAGATGCATGATACATACGTTGATCTTGTCCACCGGCACGCCGAGCGTCTCGGCAAAGCCCTTCTTGGTGCTGGTGCTCGGCTTGTGCTGCTGCTGGAAGTGCGCTTCGAGGATGTCGTGCTGCTCCTTGGTGAGCCGCGGCTTCACGTCGCCGCACGCGGGCGCAACGAGCTGCGGGTGCTGCTTCTGCCCGAACTCGTGCTTCATCGCGCCGTTGGGGAGGCGGGCGGGGCCCAAGTTGTGAGCACTCGGGCCCTCGCCGTCGGTCGTGAAGGCGCGCATCGAGGACCCGAACTGGGCCATCCTCGACGGCTCCGCGAGGCGGTAATGATGGAGGCTCGGGAGACGCGGCGGGCGACGCGGTCGGCTCGAGGTCGCGAGGTCTGCGGCGAGGGGGCTGTCGGCGGTTTGCAAGGCTGGCTCAGCACGGAGGAGCGGGCGCAGGAAAGCGGAGCGGAGCGGGGCGTCGGAGGCGGGCAATGCGGACTATAACGAGTGACTGGGCTACAACATCGAGGCCGAACGAAGGAGGGATGCTGGAGCGAGCGAGCGTGCGTGCGGCGGAGAGTCGATGATGGTGTCGGGACGGCGTCAGGTCAGGAGAATCGGGCTGGGCGTTGCACTTTACTTGAGCGCCCGGCAAGCGACGCCCAGGGCCCCGACGTGCGGGAGCTCGTCGATTGGCCGGCGCCTCCAAGACAGACGGCCAGGCGTGCAGCTCCGCGACCAGCCCAGCGACCAGCCCAGCGACCAGCCCAAAATAACACCCCACGCAGGACGATGCGCCTCCTCGCAGGCCTCTGGCCCGGCGTGCACTCAGTCAGCGTCTGCTGCGACTGGCACGGGCGGCCTGTGACTTGCGGCCTGCACCGCACCGCCAGGGCCGACGCAACTCTGCTCGCCCAAGCTCCCGCGCGCTGCTCCACGACCTGGACGGCCGCCGTGCGAAGGCCGCCCTGTCCTCTGCCCGTCCCTCGCGCTGCTGATTCGCCGGCGCGCGGGGCGGGCGGCTGATCCGCTGGGCTTGGGTGCAATAGGGGCATGATGGGCATGGCGGACGCTCTCCTCACGGCCCCTTCCGTGCCTCTGGCAATCGCTGCTGCAATCGCGATGCTGCCACGCTGCCACGCTGCCACGTCCGCGCGGGAGATCGCACCATGCCCTCTTCTCGCATCACCACCGGCACCAGCCTCCGCACAGAGCACGCCGGAGAATTTCGACCAGGCCGGGCGCTGTGCTGAGACGGCCGCCCACGACACCCACGACACCCACGACACCAGCGCCGCCGCCGCCGGCCAGCCCGTCCCCCAGCGCGTCCCCCAGCGAGCCTGGTCCTGCGTGAGGCTGCCGCCCGCTACTGTAACCGCTGTTCCTGACCCCGGCTTTGCTGCGAGCCGCGACTCGTCGGTGCTGAGGCTGCTCGTCACCCATCCAGCACCTCGGCGAGCTGGACGACGATGCCATGGGCCGCCCGCGAAGCGCCTCACCACCCGCGAGCAGGCCAGACTCTGCCCGCCTGGGCCGGCCGCCGCTGTTCCTCCGCTGTGCCACTGTGGCCGGTCCGTTGCGGGCGCGAAGCTGCACCTCCCAGGGGCATGCAGCGCCTCCCGTATGGCTCTCGGAAGGGCCGCGGGCTGCTGGTATCAGTCACCATCGTACCTTGCAGCAGCCAGACCTCGCGCCGCCGCCGTCCTACCAAACCATCCTGCAACCGACGATGAACTGCTCCACGCAAGGTCTGCCGTGCCTCTGCCGTGCCTCGCAGGCGCACCGAGTAACCGTTACCCCAAGCGCTGGAGAGCCAGCCGTCGTGGTCTGGGGAGGTGACAGGCCGGCGACGTCGTGATAGCCAGGCGCGAGTCCGCCAGCTGATGCCACGCCGGCAAGGCATTGGTTGCACCGCGTGGAGGGACTGACTCTCATGATGCCCTCTATTTGATATCCCCTTTGCAGCCGTTGCTTCTTGTGACCGATCGCTGTCGGGGCGGGTTGATCGTAATCTTTCCGTCGAAACCGCCGTCACACAGAGGCCCTCACGCTGCCAAAAGTAAGGAGAAGCATTCGGATCATCGGCCGTATGACGTCGGCCATGCGCTGTAACCTGTGACCGTTCTAGAAACCTTCACGGTATGGCGAGAAACTCGTACTCCTGAAGTTGTCCATGCGATGCAACACACCTATTCGACGATAAGAAGGCCATGCGAACACTCCACCCATGTGACTTGGTCGTACCGATGTGTCGACCACGTCGAATGAGAGCCATGCCCGGGGGACGTGGAATGCTGAGGTTCTGATTCGATCTAAACTCCATCAATCATGCCCTGTACCGCGAGACATTCTTTAAGGAAACATGTATCTACGCTGGATTGGGTACTGCGAACAACACCGTGCAATGCAAGTTGACTTGGACACCACCCTCCAGGCTTCACGTCCGCCAGACCAGCGCGTCGGAAATCTGGATCCTCGCCTCTCTCGTGCTCTTATCCCATCCGATGAGCTTCACACTGCGCATGTCTTGCACGATCCAGTCGGCGCCGGCCTCTCTGAGCTGTTCCAGCGTGTGCGTTGTCGCCAGAGCCACGACTTTGAACCCTGCAGCTTTGCCAGCTCGCACGCCTGCGGGTGCGTCTTCCAGTACCAGCATCGAAGCATCTCGCGGCACGTCGAGCCTAGATCGGCCCAGCTGGTAGCATGCAGGGTCTGGCTTCCCGTGCTCGACGTCCTCCGCCACTACAAGGTTCTTCGGACGAGCCAAGTTCATAATATCGAGCCAGCCGTTCACCAAAGGCCTCGTACCTGAAGTCACCACTGCCCAGGGAACAGAACTCTTCTCGAGTTGCTGGAGTAATTCCCGGGCTCCCGCAATCTCCACAGCGTCGGCTCCAAATTGCTTCGGGATCAGTCCTTCAATGTGGCTGACGTCTACCAAAACACCATTAAAGCCGCACCCAGAATCGGGGGAAGAAGTGGACTGACATTCCCAATTCGCCAGCTTGGGCTCGTAGATCTGGAGAGTATCTATCGATCTCCGCCCGTGCGATGTAGCTAGAATAACGTTTGGATCGACGCCGAGCTCATTTCCTATCCTGACGACATGAGCGAATGAGGTCACCGGCGTTGGGGGACCAGTACTTCTGCCAATGCTTGACTACCGCATCCGTCGAATCGATAATGGTTCCATCCATGTCGAAAAGCTGGAGTTGGTAAGATTCTTGTGGCCTATAGCGTGACTTGAGCCACATACCAGCCCATTGAAAGAGTGCTCTTCCGCAGGTGCGGAGAAGGTCGGTTCTATGCTCCCCATCGTGCAAAACAAATCTGATTGGAGCCTAATTTAAAATGAGTGTGGATGTCTTTTATGGTCAACATCCATGTAGAAGGCGAGTGATAGAGAATGATACTTGATCCGATGCACGTGGGGCACTACACTTCCTTGGGTAACCTACCCGCCTTTTTGAACTCGTAAATTGAGTTCGCTTACCCTGCCCCTCACGACTTTGTTGCCGTTCGTACTGTGCCAACGTTATCTCAAATGCTTCATGTGCATAACCTGAATGGGATGTGGTGACGCGGGCTTCTCTCAAAAACACCTGATAAACAAGGTCCCAAGTCCTTCAATGCTACTTGAAACAGTACCAGGGCCGGCCATGAGTCTGGGCACAGAGTAATACATCTGGAGTATCACTGAGGGAAACCAAGTTTCATGCAACAGCATCTAATAGAATTGCGTCTATATTTTAGAAATACCATGAGGGCACTAGCAGTGGCGGACGAGTGTGCACGGACCTATAAGTTGTCGTTGTATCTTAATGAGATATTCTTTTCACCATCATATATCCCTTGTAAAAGGCTACGGAACTTACTGCTGTGAAGCACTCCCGTAGTTCATGGAGACAACTATCATGTGACGGTCACTAGGAAAAAGTGGCACAATAAATATGCTGATTTTGGTGGTCTAGTGTGCCACTTTCTTCGTGCCCCGCGTGAGGTCAAGCCCCAAATGCCCTGGTTGGACGCAATTTCTCACCGCCCTGAAATCTTGGCACATCACTTGAATTTTCGAGAATCACCGCGACCAGACATCCAACACACAGCAACGATGCCGAAAGTTGGAAGTAAGCGCCCTACGATATCTATTCTACCTATCTCATAATGCTAACCTATATTTAAAGAACCCACCTCGAAGCGTGTGCCTGTTCGGCTGCGACACAATATCCAAAAAGCAGGTGCTGCGAAACAGCGCAAAGCACGAAAGCTTGCGAAGAAGGTATGCAGATATATGCAAGCCAAGAAAGCATCCATTGACAATCAAACAGAACCCCGAATGGCGCTCGCGACTCAAGAAGGACCCTGGAATCCCCAACCTATTCCCGTATAAAGACAAGATCCTGCAGGAAATTGAGGAGAAGAGGAGGCAGAAGGAAGACGAGAATGCGCGACAGAAGGATCTTGCAAAGGCTCAGAGGCTAGGTACTGCTGTAGCGGATACAGAAGCTACTGAGGGCTTAGAGGAAAATGAGGAAGATGAGGATGCGTTGTATGAACTCGGCACGGATGAGGAAGACTCCATGCAAGTGGTATGTTCAGATGTCCCACTTTCAGGTCCACCATTAACTCTATAGGACGATTCGGATGCCAATCCAATGGCAGCATTCGTAGCTTCCGCATTAGCACGCGCCGCAGAGCATGACAAGGCAAATCAGAGCGACAGCGCTGATGAAATGGATGAGGATGACGAAGAGGGCTGGGCTGGCATTGATGACAACGCTGCTGGTGTTTCTAACTCTTCCACTCGCAAGGACTCCTCAATGAAAGCTTTCCGGAAGGAGTTCGAAAAAGTCGTAGACGCCGCAGACGTCATTCTCTACGTCCTAGACGCCAGAGATCCTGAAGGCACGAGGTCGAAAGAGGTTGAGCGCATGATCACTGCTGCTGATTCTGGTAACAAACGCCTCATGTTTGTGCTGAACAAGATCGATTTGGTACCTCCACCAGTGTTGAAGGGCTGGATGATCCATCTCGGCAGATCATTCCCCACGCTACCACTCCGAGCATCGAAACCAGCGCCGAATGCTCGGATATTTGACCACAAACATTTGACGATCAAGGGGACTTCAGAGACTTTATTCAAAGCACTCAAGTCCTTTGCAGAAGGAAGACAGCTCAAGCGCGCAGTTTCAGTGGGCATACTTGGTTACCCAAATGTTGGAAAGAGCTCCGTCATCAATGCTCTATCCATGAGACTCGGAGGGAGAGCCGGGGCATGCCCTACGGGGGCTGAGGCCGGAGTTACTACAAGCATGCGGGAAGTCAAACTGGACAACAAGTTGAAGCTCCTCGACTCGCCTGGAATTGTACAATCACGCTCAGTCGACACCTCCAAAACTAGCAAGATTGAGGAACACGCTAGGCTGGTCCTCCTCAACGCCGTACCGCCCAAAGAGATCCAAGACCCGGCTCCAGCAGTGACCCTGCTCCTCAAGAGACTTTCCTCGTCACCGGAGCTGTTTGCGAAGCTTTTGGACGTCTATGGTCTACCACCACTGATGTCTACCAATGGCGATCTGACTACGGATTTCTTGGTCCAAGTGGCGAGGAAGCGAGGACGTTTAGGGAAAGGTGGAGTGCCGAATCTTCACAGCGCGGCACAGACAGTCATAACAGACTGGAGAGACGGTAGGATCCAGGGCTGGATGGATCCTCCCGTACTACAAATTGCTCCTGAATCGACTGTGCCTGCTAAGGCTGGGGAAGCGGCTCCCGTGGGCGACCGAAAGGAGATTGTCAAGGAGTTGGCTGCTGAGTTCAAGATCGAAGGTCTTTGGGGCAATGGGTCTGATGATGCGGTTGATACCATGGAAGTATGATGATGCCTTGCTCTACGGAAAAGCATGGTCAGAGGCGTTGGAGTCTTGGTGCATTTTGTCCAACGTGACTATGGGATCACTGTATTTACGACTCTCGATGACAGAATCGACCATGGTACCATCTACTAATCGGCTTTTGAAGACGATATTATTGCGCATTCTTCTGTTCAGTGCCATTCTAAACAGAAGTTGTATTTGCATACATGCCTCCTTCCAGCTTCAGGGTTCTAGAAGCTAACATCAACGTCCTGTCGAATGATTAATTACTCAAAAAAATCTGAATGACTTGCGATATCGGCCTCCGTCTTAGCATTTTGTAAGTGAGATCAGGCAGGTCTGGAGCAAAATCGCGATTCGAGGCTCCGATATGGCGCAGCTCTCTGTAGCTTTTTACCCCACTCAAGCTGAACCGACGAAAGCCGCATCTGACGCACGGTTCAAACGGCTTAAGTATTCACAATATCCACTCTGGTTTGCTCCTACAACACCTTTAAAAGTACGCTGCTTGCCTTGCCATTGTATCAATTCAATCCGTCTTCTGTATTGCGAAATGTCTTCCTCTAAAGGCTTACAATCTCTTGTACAGATCAATCGGTGTGCCCTCCAAACTTCATCACTCGCCACGAGATCGCAAAAAAGAACCATGGCCTCTATTGCAAACTTCAAGGTCCCGACAGTCAACAATGAGCCCAATGTAAGCATATGGTCTGTTTGTCATGAAAAAACATTAATGTTGATATTTGCTCCCAGAAACACTATGCCAAAGGTTCTGAAGACAGGCAGAAGCTTCAGGATGCTCTTGCAGCTCTGAAGCAGCAAACACCTCTTGAAGTGCCAATCGTAGTAGCCGGGAAGCAAGTAAGTGAACTCTGTTCTCCCATATCTCAATTTCCTGGGTTGACCATCCGTAAGATCAAAGGCTCCTCCGTCCTGACGCAGCACAACCCCGCATCTCACTCTGACGTCGTGGCCAAATACTCCAACGCCAGCCCCGAAGAAGTCAGCACAGCTATTGAAGCTGCTCTGGCAGCAAAGTCATCATGGGAATCACTACCGTTTGCAGACCGGGCTGCTGTCTTCTTGAAGGCTGCAGATTTAATCTCTACGAAATACAGATATGAGATCATGGCTGCCACTATGGTAGGACAGGGCAAGAATGCATGGCAGGCAGAGATCGATGCTGCTGCTGAGCTTTGCGATTTCTTGAGATTCAACGTCAAGTATGCTGAGGAGACTTATAGTCACCAGCCGGCTCACAATTCACCGGGTGTATGGAACCGCGTCGAATATAGGCCTCTGGAAGGCTTCGTCTACGCCGTCTCACCCTTCAACTTCACAGCCATCGGTGCCAACCTCCCTGCAGCCCCTGCCTTGATGGGTAATGTTGTAGTGTGGAAGCCCTCTCCTTCCGCTATCGCCTCCAACTGGCTCATATACTCTATCTTGATGGAAGCTGGACTACCTCCAAACGTCATACAATGGATCCCTGGTGATGCTGCGGAAGTTACCAAGACGGTTCTCGCACACAAAGAGTTCGCAGCTCTACACTACACCGGTAGCACAGCCGTCTTCCGCTCTCTGTATGGCAAGATTGCAGAAGGCGTCGCAGCAGGCAAATATCGCGGCTACCCTCGCATCGTGGGCGAGACCGGTGGCAAGAACTACCACCTCATCCACCCCAGCGCCGACGTCGACAATGCCGCCGTCAACACAGTACGTGGAGCTTTCGAGTATCAAGGCCAGAAGTGCAGCGCCTGCTCCCGCGCCTACGTCCCCTCGTCCGTCTGGGACGCCTTCAAAACCCGCCTAGTCTCCGAGACCGAAGCACTGAAGGTCGGGGACCCATTGGACTTCTCTAACTTCATCGGCCCCGTGATCCACGAGGCCTCCTTCAAGAAGCTCTCTTCCGTCATCGACGAAGCCAAGAATGATAAAGAGCTTGAGCTGCTGGTTGGTGGCAAGCACGACTCGTCCAAGGGCTACTTCATCCACCCCACCATCTACAAGACCACGAACCCGAACCACCCCCTCCTATCCCGCGAGCTCTTCGGTCCCATCCTCGTGGTCTACGTCTACGATGACAACACCGCTCCTGTTGACGCTTTCGAAAGCATCATCAAGCAGATCGACTCGACATCCGAGTACGCGCTGACCGGCGCCATCTTCGCCAGTGACAGGGAGGCAGTGCGATACGCCGAGGACGCGCTCCGCAACTCTGCAGGCAACTTTTACATCAACTGCAAATGCACCGGTGCTGTTGTTGGTCAGCAGCCATTCGGAGGCAGCAGGGCCAGCGGTACCAACGACAAGGCGGGCAGCGCGAATCTGTTGAGCCGCTTCGTCAATCTGAGGGCCATTAAGGAAGAGTTTGTGTCTACGGACAAGGTTACGTATCCCAGCAACGAGGTGTAGAGTATGATGGGTTCTTTTAGAGTTTTTAGTCATGTTTAAGCGGGACGAAATTGGAAATGGAGATTAAGGGTACGGATATGGTGTATTGGCATGGGTATTTGCATGATTATGAAGAGGGGTTTATTTGTGAATACGTATCCTAGGGATAGGAAAAGTTAATGTGATCTAATGAGACCTGAATTTTAAAGATGGCTGTGGACGAAGGAGCGAAGGGGAGTGTGGTTGTAACTACAGTTCCTCACCATAAGTGAGTTCCTTACTGTCTTAAACTTAACCCGCAAAGCGTATACCGAGAGTATTTTACCCCGAGCTGTCATGACCATCCTCCGAATCTTTATCTTTATTGGAAGAACAGCCGTCGTGCGATTACTCGTTGAGAGCGTCAAGCTCACCCCGACCGAGAGAGTGGTAGTTTATCTCCGCCCATGTCATGCCTTGCGCCCATTCCCGAATGTCATCTAATCCAAACGGAGGCTCTGATCTTTCCATAATGTCGACGCCTTTGCCACGCTTCACTATCACCAGCATTTCCTTCTTATCGGCCAAAAGCGCATTGTCCGCCTGCAACCCAAACCTTGGATAATCTTCCTCCAAAGGTATCTCTTGCTCGAAGAGCTCATGAGTGGCCAACTCCGTGACAGATCCAGGTGTGTCGGGCTGAGTCGAGCGGTAGATTGTCACAGTAGGCTTGGAGTCTGCACCGTCGCGTTCGGATAGGATGCTGCTCCAATTGCTCGGCTGAGGCTTGCGCCTATACATGTCCTGGTCCCACAACTGGCATGTCTTGAAACCGAGCATGTCGGAATAGCTGGCGATGTAATGAAGCTCTTTCCAGCCGTTTCCATTCTCGATCAGGCCGCTGAGAGCTGCGTAGGCGCTAGCGCCATCAGAACTTTGATCTACAGTAGTTCTCATAGTAAGAACATCTAGACGTAGTCCTGGAAGAAGCTTGAGCACCATAGCGGGCTTATAGTACACTGCGTTTTCGTTCCTCTCGTACGCGCCGTCGACGTAATGAACTGGCTTGAGCATCAAATCGTACCCTGGCATACGAAGGCGACGGATCCTAGATAGCGTAGTTGGAGGTAGTGAGAGGAGAGTATTGAGCATCGATTCGACTGACGGGAAATCAAACAGCGCTAGACCGGGCCATAGAGGTGCGGCCTCTCGATTGATCTGACTGCAAGTACGGAGTATCGCTAGGCCTTCCTTCTGCTCCCCCCAAAGTCGCTTGTGAATCGTTAACGTGGTTGAGCTGAAAAGATGGTCGTAGATTTGATTGCGCAATTCGCCCGGAAGCTGCATGAGTCGGCTCGAGGAAGGCTGCACTGCTATGGAAGATTCGTCGGGGACATCGTAAAGTTTCTTGGAGCGCTTTCTGGGGTGCGGCATGATGGCAGGCGTTGGTGCAAGAAGGACAGGTGTGCGATGTGTGTTGAGTGGGGAGCGAGAATACGCGCTGTTCAACGTAACACAAAGGCAGGGTCCTAAGTTTGCTTTAAATCACACGTCATTTGTAAGCCATTTGAGGTGATTTTCCTATATGTAATGTGGGAACCACGCGCATATGTGAACGACTATTATCTTGGGAAGTTTTGGAGCACAGTTAGCGGTAGTGAGGGAGTTCTGTCGGCTCTGTGGGTTACTCCATACTTTCAGCATCCGAAGCAGGTATGTTGTGTTGGATACATGCCTGTGTACACTTGGTTGTCACCGTTTGAGGTCATTAGAAACATTTTCACGATTCTAGACGACATATAAGTGAATCATTTTGGGCGACCTGACAGCTTGCCAGGCCACCTCAGATGACGGTACGTACCACTACTCACCACCCATCTTCCCGCCAAAACCAGGACACATCCCGCCCAGGACATAGCCCATTGATGACATTGCCTCGTCTTTAAGAAGGCCCATCTACTCGGTCCTGTCCCATTCAATGTCGTCCACATGGTTGTAGCTGTCAATCCGGGCATTTTCTTTGAGCTTCCATCTGCCAGAAGAACCCTCGTTGTCCTCATCAGACTCATCGTCTTCGTCCGAGAGGTAAAAGTCGTCCTTGTCATCGAGATAGTCGATGCACTGGCGTCTAATCTCTGCCCACGTCATCCCATACGCCCACTCCCGAATATCGTTCGTTCCAAATGGAGGCCTTGATCGCTCTGCAATGTCAGCCCCCTGGCCCCGCCTCGCTATCACTAGCAACTCTTTCTTTTCCGCTAGAGGAGCCGTGTCTGCTGCCACCCCGAATTTCGAGCTGTCCTTCTTCCGGGGGACCGACTGCTCGAAGAGTTGGCGAGTACGGGGATCGATGACAGAGCCAGATACGCTGGCTTGAGTGGAATGGTAGATCGTGACTGTAGCTTTGGTGGAGCCCACCATGGAGTCACGCTCGAGTAGAGCTGCCTTCCATGTGCTAGGCTGAGGCTTACGCCAATATGGATCCATCATGAACATGTCTAGCTTAGCGAAACCCAGCATCTTGGAGTTGGGTGTGATGAAGTGCAACTCCTTCCAGCCATTGCCGTGCTTGATCAATCCGTCGAGAGTGTCGTAAGCAATGTCTCCTTCAGCAGGCCCAAGAATGGTGAGAGTATCTAGACGCAATTCGGGAAGAAGCTTGAGTGATTCGGCGAGTCTGTAATAAACGTCGACATCATCGCCGACTGGCTGTAGCATCAAAGTATGTCCTCGCGTACGGACGTAGCGTATTTTCGATAGGGTTTCTGTAGGCAACGGAGAGAATTTATCGAGCAGAGCCTCGACATGTTCGAAATTGAATAGAACCAGACCAAGCCAGAGAGTTGCAGCCTCTCGATAAACTTGACGGCAAGTACGGAGTATCGCGAGAGAGTTCGGGGCACTCTTCATCTTTATATTTGTGATACGGCCGGTAGATCGATCGCCATACGTGAGCCGAGTGGAGCTGAACAGATGGGCGTAGATTTGGTTGCGCAGCTCGCCAGGAAGTTGCATTAGGCGGCTTTCCAGTTGCGGGTCTGCGAGGGGAAGCTGTGGCTCTTGGGGGGCATTGTGAGTCTTCTTGGCCTTCGATCTCTTTTTCTTTGAGCTGTTCTTGGAGTTCTTGGGGCGCGCCATGATGGTGGACGTGCCGGTGTGAGGGTTGTCTGTTTAAGGCTCTCGATCCGCGCTAGTGTCCGCGCTAAGCCAAATCACAGTTATGAAAGTAAACGAGCGTGTCGCCGACTGTGGTGACCCAGTGACTTTATCGACCGTTCAAATATGTCTTGTTTAGACCTTTAAAAGTGGGCCGAAGCACCTATGATAGTGGCAAGAAAGCATACACAGACCTGGGGCAAGGCATTGCACGAAGCGCACACCGGGGTGAATGTGAAGAGTCCGTGCGGCCCTTTCGTCCCTCATTTGTGTCCGCGCCGTCCGCCTCTACACAGACCTACTATTGCTAGTGTGCTTAAAGAAGTCTGGGGCTTTCCATCATATAATGAAGATGTGTACAACACCTTGCGGCTGTCTGGGCTGGCCTCGCAAGTTTCCGGACTGTTCATATTGGCGAGATTATTTCTCATTCGGATTCTAGAGGGTGTACACACGCCTGGACAAGGCGTTATACACAGTATGAGCACACTCAGGTTTGAAAGTGAAGGGTCCGTGCGATTCTTCTCGTCCTCCCTCATCGTCCCCCAAGTCCTCCATCTACCTTCCACACTTTCCATGTCTGTACATTCCCCTGAAGGCAATATTGAACCTCGACAAATGAAGCCCCCCGGAGGTGAAGAGAGGAAGGGAATGTTGCAAAGACGCCCCACAAGAAGTCCTCAGCCACCGTCCGCCATACACACATTCGAGGCGGTGAGATGCGAGGTAATTCAGATATGCAATTGATGGAAGAGTGAATCCCAAGAAAATACGTCACAGAGAAAACCAGTGAGGATTAGAGGCATAGATTTTCATTCAACCGCGAAAGCATATATTATGCCGACTTACGGACCAAGCCTCCAAGCATATTATACGGGAGCAATTCTTTCACGCGACCACATAAATCATGTCATCCTCGAGAAGTCCTCATGTGCCGTCTGACTACCACCAAAACTCCCAAATCTCTCAAAAATCCAAGAGTAAACGCCCATAATGTTGCCGGGGGGTATACCGTGTCGTAAGAAGCAGAGTAAAGAAACCATAAACCTTCAAAGCCAAGCCGGATATATCGCTCCTTCCAGCATCGCTAAAACTCCAACCATGTATCGTAAAAGAGCGTTCAGAAATCAGTCATATCTCTCATGCGTCCCAACTTCTCCCTACACTGTCTCATTCGGCGCCACAGGCTTAGCATAGGGACTCACGCCAGCTTCTTCGTCTAGGCTCTCTCGTCTACTGATGCTGTCTCCCATATCTTTACCACCCTCCTTGGCGCGGAGTTCCCAGCTGCCAACACGCTCCTTCGGCTCTTTCTTATCGCCATTTCCCATGCTGACGATGCCTGCGACAGCGCCATTCTTGGGGAGGTTGAGGTCCGCGTCGCTGTGGAGCTTATCTGAGCCTTTGAACCCGCCTAGCTCCGATTTTTTGCCGCGAGTGACTTTTTGGAAGCGGATACCTCCAACTAGCAGGGCGAGGATGAATGCGATTAGGAGAACGCCGAGGGTTACGGCTGCGCCGATGACGCCGGCGACCTGGGGAGTCATGTCGCTGCTGTGAGATGTGCTGTTTATGACAATGGTGTCGTCGAATGCGAGACAGAAGAACGCCTGGGAGCTGCATGCGTTGCACCAGTCGAGAACGCTGGAGGTCTGAAGCGGTATTAGTGAGGGGGCTGCGGATTTGGGGCTGGAGTGCTTGCCATAATTCGCGACATCATGTCTTCGAAGTCGAGCCATGGCATGTCCGTCTGGCTGGGGCCGCGGTTGAACATAGGGAAGGACTGCAAAGTGCCGTTTGCTGCGATATCTGTTCCGTTGTGGAAATGGAAGCGAATCCTGGACATGTTAGCCATGCGTTTAGGAGAGACGATATTGATCTAGCAGTTACCAGAGATCAGTTTCGTCGGTCGGGAACCCCGAGTCATTATTACCGACAGAGAAAAGCTCGAATACCATTGCGCTAGCATACTTGGGAATGCATGTTAGTACTGATCAGTAGATGAGAAGCTCAAGAAGGCTTACTTCTGGCATGCCGAAGAAATTTGAGTTCAGAAACTGCAGCTCAGCAAGGGAGAAAAATGAAACGAAAGGTTCGTGTTCGCCGACTTTTCAAGATATGTTAGCGTTACACCATGCTTCAGACACTCGATAAGATTTACCAAATAGAGTGAGCTTTGGCGTTTCACCACTGGCAGATACGAGCTGTTGGAATTGTCCAAGAACTTTCGCAGCCAGAGTTTTGCCTGCCTATTGATCGCTTAGTCACACGAATTGTGAGACCGGGAAAAGTGGGGATTTACTATAGCTCTGATCTGAGAATCAGAATCTGCGGATATGTTGCCATAGAGTCCCCACTCTTGTTGATCTGCGAGGAACCTGAGCTCGTCGTAGGCGCCCGCGAAGGTATCGTTCTCCGAGAAAAGCTCATAGGTATCTTGGTCATGCTGTTCACGACATCGTTAGCGAAAGGCCATAGTAGAAAAATTTGAGAGAACTCACCGAATATTGGTAGTTTAGGTAGTCATAGATGAGATAGGCCTGCCTTGTCAGTTACATCTGAGATACCATCGAGGGCTGCGGCTTCTTCATACATGAGAGTAATCCCTTGACGTTTTGTTAAATGGAACTGTTAACTCGAAGACTACACGGGGTTGAAGCTCACCATTGGGACTCTACAAGAACGTCACTCAACATCGTGTTGAATCCAGTGCTGAGGAGTATTCAGTAAGCCTAAGTCTGCCATCACAGAGCCCACCACTTACGCCCAATAGAGTGGCATTGACGAGTTTCGGGTTTCCCAGAATTCTTTAGTGTCATAATACTCCTCGATAGCCACGTCGTTCGCAGGACAGTTGGCTGACCCTTCTATCCAAACCGACCTTCTCATCCATTAGCAGAGCTCAGTAACGAGAGATGGCATGTAGATTACATTGGCTCTAGGTCTGAGGCGGTATAGATACTGGGGTATTGGTAGCCCGAGAGTGGATAGTCAATGTACGACCCGTTCGCTAAGATGTTTGTAGCATCTAACATTTGGGCGGTAGTCTCATTCAAGGTAAATGGGGGATAGAGGCCCCTGAAGCGGGATTAGCAATCCGTATCTAGCGGGCTGGGTACGGTAATGCTGTACTGCATGAACGCTTGGGCTGAGGCTATTGTGTATGAGCTGTCTGTGGTGAGGATATAAATCTCGTCATTGTTGACTACGGCACATGACATTAGGCTCACTCTAACAGGACTTCAAAGCCTGGCTAACTCACCAACATTAGACGAAAGCCCAGAAATAGGCTGCTGCCCAAGGCCAATGTGCCCGTCGAATGAGTTGATATAGCGACTGCAGTTGCATGTCAGATAGAGAGCACGAACAAAGGATTTCTTGGACTCTTGGTCGCTCATACCCTCTAAAGTTGCTTCCGAGCTCATACATTTGATTTGCGCCCAGAGAAGTGAGGATCCGAGGAGTGTTCGACTCGAGAACGGGCGTTCTCTCGCCAGTGCGAGCGCTGTCAAGCTTCAGTCAGTTCCCGCTTCCAACATCTCATGTCGGAACTTACAATATCACACTTCCATGGACCTGAATCTGCGAATTATCCTCGGCAGCGTTGATTTCCGGCAACAGCCAGGCCGCAGCAAAGATAGCAATAACCAGCGCAATCATGGTGGCTGGGCTGGCGGGGAAGCGGGGAAGCGGTGTCAAAAGACGAGACGAGAGCGGGAGAGCTGACGGAGGGACCCAGAAAAGGCGTCAAAGAGGTACTTAAGAGGCGGATGCGCTGCCTGAGCCAAGACAGAGGCCGCTGCAGCTCGAGCACGCAAAGCAGGGCAGAGGCAGCTTATCACAGCAGAAAACGGCGCTTGGCAGCCTTGCGTGATAGCTCTTTTACCTAGCTGTGCACAGCTCCGAGCTCGCCCTGTTGGAGCTACCCCGCCGCAGCCGCCTGCATGATGATGGTGGCATGGCCGGGGGGGCGCGCCCAAGGCCCTTTGTCCGCAGCCGCCTTGGGGGTGTGGTCGTACGGCAATCATTGCCGTCACAGAGAGAGGCCTGCAACAAAGACACTCGAGGTTCTGCCCAAGGCAGGGCTCCCTCGGTTTGCAATTGGACATGTGGGACCGTGATGGGCGGGGCGTGGTCGACGACGAGCTTGGCTGAAAGGTCACCAGCGCAGCTCGCCGATAAGCCTATCAGCCGGATGCATGCGGTTAGCATCTGTCTCACTGCGTGCTGAGGATTCGAATCATGCACGCCTGACGCCCAGCCTCTGGCAACAGTGGCCCCATGTCGACAGGTCAGTCGCGTGGTGTAAGGCTGCACGGCTTATTCCGCAAATACCTATGGAGGGAGCGGCATGGAGGGAGCGGAGTCACGTCCTCGGAGTGTCGGCAGGTCTCTTTCTCATTAGTGGTTGTTAGTCTTCATGGACTAGCAGTAGTGCATTTGTAACGATGAAGAACCGCCTCGAATTATCTCTACTCAGATCTCTGAGAATCTTATGCTACACCCGCGCACAATGTCTTTAACTAAGCAGACCACAGCTGTGTAAGAAGCAGCAGCAACTCCTATCCCGGGCCCAATGACAGAACACTCTTCCAATAACCATAACCCATATCCGCACAAGTCCCCGCTTAGAGGCTGACCTCGACACGGCCCTCGTTGCCCGGTGCTCCTCCAGCAAGGTTGGGGAGGAGGTAGGTGATGTCGTCCCACGGATGCCTGTAGAGGCCAGTCCGCAGACGCTTCTGGTCCAAGAAATGGGCAATGAGACCGATACTCCGGCCGAGCACGAACAGACCGTTGAGAACGCCCATCTTGAGGTAGTCCTCAGCCTCTTCCGCGCTGAAGGCACCACAGTTGCGGAGCAGATCAACGAAGCACACAGCAATACATCCGTCGACGTTGAGGATGAGGTTGTCCTTCTTCGACGTCGTCACCGTCTCGACGGCAAGCGCGTAGTCTAGCATCTTGCTGCTGGCAAAGTTCTTCTTGACGAACTCCTTCACCAGCTCGACACGAAGATCGGGGTTGTTTCGCGACTTGATTCTGTGACCGATACCGGGAACTAAGAACTGTTAGACTATGTCACCAACGGAAGATCGTGGAGCACTTACTGAGCTTGTTCTCCTTCCTCATGGTGTCCACGAAGTCACGGGGGCTCAGACCCTTATCGTAGGCCTTGGTGAACTCCTCCGCAGCACCGTCAAGGGCACCACCGAATCGCGAGCCAATAGTCAAGAGACCGCTGACTAGCGCGCTGATAAGATCTTTACCAGCACGGGTGGTGATGATGGTGTTCATGGCACCCGACACAGCGGGCCCGTGATCGGCAGTCAACATGAGCACCATCTCGAGGAAGCGGCTGGCGTAGTCGGGAAGGCGGCGACGGAACCATAGTAGCGACATGACACCACCGATTCCAATGTTGTCCCTGAACACGTCCGAGATGGGCATACCAGCGTACAGAAGTTCCTGACCACGGTCGTCGGAGATGGTCGAGATGAAAGCGGCGGGCTTTCGGACGAGACCAAGCTCCTGCGCCCAGGAGTAGTCAATGGGAATTTTGGGGACGACGGGCTCTGGCTTGGGCTTGATGGTGCCAGACTTGAGCAGCTTCTGGTAGACCTCGGCAAGCGTACCTGGCATGTCCTCGAAGGTCTCAGGGACAAAGATGCCTGCCTCGCGCATAGACTTGTTCTTCACCACAGCTGTCTCGAGCTGAGAGTTGGCGAACGAACCGGCGTGACCAAACTGGACCTCAGTCTTGAGCAGGCCAGCAACAGTACCGATGGCCCATGCGACAATTGGCTTGTTCACTCGGCCGGACTTGACAGCCTCGATCACACGGTATTCCTCAACACCACCAACCTCACCGAGCAAGACGATGATCTTGCAGTTGGGGTCGGCCTGGTACCGCAGCACGTGGTCGATGAATGTGGTACCCGGGTACCTGTCACCACCAATCGCAACGCCCTCAAGAACACCATCGGTCGTGTTTGCGATGATGTTGTTGAGCTCGTTGGACATACCTCCAGATTTGGAGACGTATGAGACGGAGCCGGGGCGGTAGAGCTTGGAGGCAACAATGTTGTCCATCATGCCACCCGTGTTACCAATCTTGAACGCACCGGGCTTAATGCCACCGACAGTGGCCGGGCCAATGATGGTGATACCTTTCTTCTGCGCGACGTGGAGAATCTCGCGGGCGCGCTGTCGCACGTGTCAGCCACAACCTTATTTTCTGACATTCGGAGCATTGGCACCTACTCGTTCGGGCACGCCCTCGGCAATGATGGCAATGGATCGGATCTGGGGGAACTCCATCAACTCCATAGTGGAGCTGTAGACACTGCGCGATGACGCAAAGTTGACCACCGTGTCGACATCGGAGTGCTTTGCGATGGCCTTCTCTACCGACTGGTACACGGGCAGGAGAGTCTCGCTAGTTCCCCAGTACCTGTATAGTGCGTTAGTGGAGCTCCGAAACCAGATCGGCTGTCATGTGAAAATTGGAAGTGCGCACATTTTGCTCACGAATTGACCGCCGAACGTGTAGATGATGCCTGCCACTGAGGGGGTCTTGCGCTTGCAGATGAAGTCGAAATCGAGCATGCCCTGCACGGCGCGGGGCTGGAGGCCGCTGTAGAGAAGTCCCATTAGCACCGTGTCCAATTGTCTCTTGGCGGGCTGCAAGGGCGCTCACTAGACAAAGCATCGCGTCTTGGGATGGAAGAGAGTGTGCTCGGCGGGCGGGCTCAATGGCCGGCTGGGAGCTGCGAAGCGGCGGATGTTGTCGTTGGCAGACGGGCCATCTGGATTGAGAGAGGTCGAGGTCGCTGGCGCGGGAGCGCCGTTGGTGGTGGGCACCGCGGAAGGCATTTTGGAAGAAGTGGTCGCGGCTGAGGGTGCGGAGAAACGGTATTATCTGGAGGTTCCGCGAGTGTTAGCTGGCTGGACGCGCGCAGTTTTGAAAAGCGAGAGGCGGTCGGGCTCTGGGGAAGTGGTGCTGACGTGAGTCCCGGCGCTGAGAGAAACCAAAAACGCACAGCCGGACTCAGCGCGTGCAGCCTCGGTGACGGGACAAGAGCACGGCGGGCGAGGGCACAGGAAGGGGACGTACGGGAGTGTATGTATGTTGCGGGAGCAATTGAGGCGAGGAAGCAGACGGGGACAGGTCTGGAGGTGGTGGGAGACGGCGAGATGACGCTTTTCGGGAGAGAAGTTTGGACACCGCTTCGGCGTTGAGCTGCTAGCCCGCGATCAGGCCAATGCCCAGCCCAATTGTTGGGGAAACAGCCGGCCCGGGGTTCAGCCACACAGCGCCGGCCCTGGTCTGGGGAGCCGTGTGTGCGAGTGAGCGGGCGCTGGGTGCCGTGTCCTGCTGCGTCTGGCGGTGTCTGGCGGCGATGCAGCGGGGGCTTTGCTGCAGCGAGAGCGCGCGACGAGAGCGGCGCGCAGGCGGTGCGGAGGGCGCTGGAGCCGTCTTTTGGCGTCGTAGACCGCAGTTCAGCGCTGCAGAAATTGTCGGATTCCGTTCCCAACGGGCGGCCAGGAACGCGCTTGGCGGGGCCCTGGGTCTAGCGCGGGCTCAACCTGAGCACCAACGCCCACGGGCTGCCCTCACCGACAAGATTTTGAGCGTCATCTCCTCAGCTGCACCCTCGCGCCCGCCGCAATTGCCCTCCTCTTCGCTGCTGCGTGCCTCTTCTCCTCTTCAAACTCGCGTCGTCTCTGCAACTGCACCCAGGTGAGTCCGCCCGCGCTTTTCGGCCGGAATGCGCCTCCGGGGATTGTCCACACCTCCGAGAATCACTTTCGGACTTCCATAAGCCCATTCTCCATCCCCAATAATTTCCGCCGTCGTCGGGTGCCCTCTCGAGACCGCGCCTCAGCCCTCTGCTCTTGCCCTGCCTCGCATTGCCGATACTTTCTTGCGCGCCCGTCTCTTTTCTCACTCCTCCAGCCAGACTTTGGACAGAAGCTAAACGCACCTTCAGACCTCCCCGAATAGCTCCAATCCTCCAGCATGTCTGCCAAATCCATCTTCGAAGCCGACGGCAAGGCCATCCTCAACTACCACCTGACCCGCGCGCCCGTGATCAAGCCCACTCCTCTGCCTGCCACCGCAACCCACAATCCTCCCGCCAGGCTTGCGTCTCTTCACTTCCCCGCCGATGCCGCTCCCAAGGACGTCCTAGACCAGGCCGAGGTGACATATCCGTGGCTGCTCGTCCCGGGCTCCAAGTTCGTCGCAAAGCCCGATCAATTGATCAAGCGGCGAGGCAAGAGCGGTCTTCTGGCGCTGAACAAGACCTGGGCCGATGCCCGCGCGTGGATCGAGGCGAGAGCAGGAAAGCCTCAGAAGGTCGAGACGGTCGATGGTGTGCTAAGGCAGTTCTTGGTGGAGCCGTTTGTGCCCCATCCTCAGGATACCGAATATTATATCAACATCAACTCGGTGCGAGAGGTATGTGATTTTGTTTTTTCTTCCTTTTTGGACAGGTTCTGGCTCCGGTTGTCGATGGCATTTTCCAGAAGTAAGAAAATAAGTGTTTTTTGCCTGGAAAACTTTAGAGCATGACAAAAGCCCGGTGTGGAAGGTGGTTCCAGAACACCACGGGCGGCTGCTAGGCTTTTGTTTGCCTTCTGCACGGAACTCGGCCGGACGAAGGGAAACCCTTATCCAGGCCCACACGTTCTGCACCAGTCAGAAAAGTTCCGTCCCTTGCGTTTCTTATCGTTTTGTTCCTGATTCCTAGCTCTTGCATCGCTTCCGTCTCGACTGCGCTTTTGATGCGGCTCTGTTCGTGGCGTCGGCTTGTTCCTTGTCGCCTGCCCATCCCGCCATCACGTGCTCCACACTAACACTTCCGCATTAGGGTGACTGGATCCTGTTCACACACGAGGGTGGTGTTGATGTCGGCGATGTCGATGAGAAGGCTGAGAAGCTCCTCATCCCCGTCGACCTCAGCGAGTACCCTTCCAACGAGGAGATTGCCTCAACCCTCCTCAAGAAAGTTCCCAAGGGTGTGCACAACGTCCTCGTCGACTTCATCTCCCGACTATACGCTGTCTACGTTGACTGCCAGTTCACGTAAGTACGCTCAAATTTCTGCACTAAACCTTCCTAACGGTTTTCCCAGTTACCTCGAAATCAACCCTCTCGTCGTCATCCCCAACGCCGATGCCACCTCCGCTGAGGTGCACTTCTTGGATCTTGCTGCCAAGATTGACCAAACCGCTGAGTTTGAGTGCGGTGTGAAGTGGGCTATTGCCCGGAGCGCCACTGCTCTCGGCATACCTCAGATCGCCTCCAAAGATGTCAAGGTGACCGTCGATGCCGGCCCACCAATGGAGTTTCCCGCTCCCTTCGGTCGTGAGATGAGCAAGGAGGAATCATACATCGCTGAGATGGACGCAAAGACCGGTGCCTCCCTCAAGCTTACCATCCTCAACTCCACTGGCCGTGTATGGACGCTCGTTGCTGGTGGTGGTGCGTCGGTCGTCTACGCTGATGCCATTGCCTCTGCTGGCTTCGCGAGCGAGCTTGCCAACTACGGAGAATATTCTGGTGCTCCCAGCGAGACTCAGACCTACCACTACGCTCGCACTGTTCTCGATCTTATGCTTCGCGCGCCCCTTCACCCCGACGGCAAGGTCCTCTTCATCGGTGGTGGTATTGCTAACTTCACAAACGTATGTTAACATTCTATATACTCGAAATTACTGTCACTAACCCTTAATAGGTCGCCTCCACATTCAAGGGTGTCATCCGTGCTCTGCGCGAGGTCGCTCCCGTTCTCAACGAGCACAAGGTCCAGATCTGGATCCGTCGTGCCGGCCCCAACTACCAGGAGGGTCTCAAGAACATCAAGGGTGTCGGCCAAGAGCTTGGTCTGAACATGCACGTCTACGGTCCGGAGATGCACGTCAGCGGTATCGTGCCGCTGGCGCTCAACGGTAAGCAGACAGACGTCAAAGAGTTCAGCGGTTAGATTGTATCATAATGAGAGTTGCTTTCACCTTCACGTTTGTGTTGTCCGCAGTTGGACTGTGATGGGACGGGGAAAATGGATCGTCCGGGTGCTGGAGTTGGCATTGTTTCCCCCGTCTAGAGGTTTTGCGGAGCATCTTGGAACCGCAGGTCGAGTATTGGTGGTGTGTGGGAGGGATCATGTGCGATAATATGTCTAGGCGTCGTGATAGAGACTCACATTCCCACTTCTATTGTTAGTGTGGTACGTGTATCCGCGTGATCTAGTCTAATTAGTTCGCATCATTTGGATTTAGCTTTGATACAGAGCGTTGAAAGTATAAAGTTTAATGAAGGCGAGTCCTAAATTTACACCCCAAATTTATTTACACCCCAAATTTATTTACAGAAGGAACA
This sequence comes from Mytilinidion resinicola, assembly GCF_010093595.1. Lineage (NCBI taxonomy): Eukaryota > Fungi > Ascomycota > Dothideomycetes > Mytilinidiales > Mytilinidiaceae > Mytilinidion > Mytilinidion resinicola. The sequence continues at coordinate 1,746,210 of NW_022985441.1, forward strand.
GGAAGGTATTACACCACTCAAGCTCCACCACCCCTTTCTCTCGAGAACCCACCTAGCCTCGTACATATCCCAATCTCCCTCCTCTCCACCACTAGCCTACAAGAACACCCCCACTGCACTCGACAAAAGCAACAACCCCAGCACCGCAACCCCGGCCTTCGACATGCCCTGCCCCCTCACATAACCACTCGCCGCAGCCCCCGTACTCGTCGCCCCCGCCGCCGCCGTCCCCGTCGCACTCCGCTTCGTCTGCGTCGCCGCACTGGTCTTACTCGCCCCCGAGCTCTCAACCTTCCCCGTCGCGGTACTCGTCGTGTTCTTATTGCAAAACGCCTCCCCGACGCCGACCCCATTGCCCGTGAGGCAGGTCGACAGCTCCCCGATCGACTGCCCCGCCGCGAGGCAGTACAGCCCGCAGCCGTCGGCGTACTTGGTGACGGGCGCGGCGTGGCAGCACTGCGCCATGACGGCCGTGTAGTTTGAGGCGGGCTTGTTGGGGACGGCGCAGGCGGCGTCGGTGGTGGGGAGGGTGTAGATTTGGGCCATGGGGCAGGCGGAGGAGGAGGAGGAGGAGGGGGTGGGAGCGGAGAGGGGGGAGGTGAAGGTGGTGAGGGACATTGTTTGCGGTGGTATTGGTTTGGTTTGGATTTATTTGAGAAAAGGAAAGGACCCTTTTTTTTTTCTCAAATGAAGAGAGGATACGGGAAGCGAGAGATTTTGGTAGTAGAGGAGGTTTAACGAGAGGAAGTTGAGGGCAGATGTGGTGCGGTACCTGACGATCCCCTTATGCATATATACTGGCTAGGTGCTGTACTTACCTCGTACCGCCGCAAAAGGATCACACCGGATGGTCACAGCTGGTCGCGGCTAAGCAGGGTCTCAGCTTGTAAGATGTTGCTATACTTGTAAGTAGGCGGTCACCGCATGCGCCCTGATCGTAAGCTCAGCCACGGAGGCGCGGGCGCTGGTTAGCTGAGGAGCGCGGCATAACCATGGATGGCTTCGGATCTAGACCTGACGGTTCGTTACAAGGTCATTTGAACGAACACTGGATGCTTGACGATGTTTATTTTGCATGTGGTCTGATTCTTGAGCTGGCAGCTGGTGGTGAGACGCTGCGCTAACGTTGGTGAAACTAGGCCCGAATCGGACCCAACGAGATGAAGGGTTTATGTGAAACTCGAGTGAACTTTAATGGCTCAGTACTTCTTCACATTGTCATGCTTCAAGACTTTTCCTTTAATATTCACGTCGATGCCAATGTAGTGAGAGCGGTGCCACTTGATCTCAATTTCAAGGAATATTCTTAACTCCAACGTACTACCTACACCAACCAACCACAAACAATCCAAACCCACAGAAAGAGAACGATAGGGTATTCGTGCGTAGTGCTGGGGGGTATCTATATCTCCAAAACAAGCACAAAAAAAACCCACGAAGGTAAAAGGGCAAAGTCACCCCAGGAAGAAAATTGACAGCTCGCTCCGCTCTTCTCAATCCGAAATTCAAAACACCAAGCTGATTCAACTCAATCCAAGCCCCAACCTAAATAATCCTAGTAGCTCCAAGCGCTCGCTCATACAAATCGAAACAAACTGAAAGACGTCGTATCCGTACTAAATGACATAATACGTAACAAAAAAAGGAAGTGGTGATGAGGCCCATACCCAACCCAATGCAGTTCCGAGATTTTCGATGCAAACAAAGCCAATCCTAGATACAGTGTTGCTCCAGGCCTGCCCGATAGCAAAATGGAAGAGCGATGGGGATGGTACTACAGGATGGACCGAGGAAGAAATGCGTCGAAAGATGTTGCCGCTACTCCAATAACCAATATACGCTCAAATTCTAGACGTTGCTGAAGCAAATCTTCATCAAAGGATGAACACCATCATTGATTCTATCCCAAACCAGCAATCTTTTTGAACCAGCTTCCTCTCTTGCCGCCAGTTGGTGCAGCGGCGGGACGGCCATCCCATGTTCGCGCGGGAGGCTCGTTATAGGAAACTGGAGGATATGCGTGACTCCTGCGCTTGCTCCTGCCATCTGTTTCTTCGTCATTGCTAGCCTGAGGGTCGGCGGCCCGTCGACGGTGGCTGTCTCGCTTCCGCTCAGTTCGAGGTTCCTTTTCTCTGTTGTCGCGGTTCTTTCCTCGTCGTCCAGCAATGCGAAGCCTTACGTCCTCGTCTGCAGACGGGGTTTCCTCGTCGACAACCTCTCCTTCTTGGTCACCAGGAGGCTGATCGAGGACTGTCTCTGCCATGGGAACGGGGAGTGGAGGATCGTTGTTTAGTGAGTCGACCCAAGAAGACGTCTTGTCACCACCTTTCGCCAGGTACGGGCGGTTCCCACTTGAAGACTCGCCATTAGTGGTCTTAGCATCCATGTAAGAGCTGCGACGTCGGTGGTTGGTGGCGTTGCGGGGATCGAAGTAGTCCGCAGGTTCCGCTCGTGATGATGGGTGTATCTCTGAAGTGCGCCTAGCACGACGGTCTTCATGACGTGCTCTGCGAGCGGCAGGGTCTTCTTCGACGTGAGACCGGCGGCGTTCAGATTTGCCGGTGCGTGAGGGCTCCCCTTCCTTTCCGCTTCGTCGCCGGCGTTCTGGTTCTCGTGCTTCCGGCTCGCGCATGATTCGCTCGTCTGTTCTCCTTTCCTCTCTGGCCACACGTCTCGCACGCTTCTCTTCTTGACGACGTTCTTCAAGCTCAGCGGCCTCCCTGCTCTTGCGCTCCCTTTCTTCTTTCTGCTTAGCCTTCTTCTCATCCATAATCGCCCGCTCGCGGGCCCTCTCTCTTTCGCGCCTCCTCTCAGCCTTCTCTTCTGCTTCCGCTAATTCAGCAGCACGTACAGTTTCTGCCTCCTTCTGTGCGCGCCTAACTGCTCGCCGTTCAGCCTTTTTCTGCTCTCGTTCAGCCTCAGCATCGGTGCTTGCACTTGCACCGCCCATCCCTCGAGCAGCATCAGTCATGCCACCACCTTCGGTGTCGGAAGGCTGACGGGAGCGGTGAACGCGACGACCCTCTCTGCGTAGTCTTTTGGCTTCGTCGTCGGTGATGGCGCCACGGGTTGACGATCGCTTCCGTCGTATCCGTTCATCCTCGGTTTCGTAGGCAGTTCTGCGTCGCTCGCGGCGATCATCAAGCTCAGGGCGGTCCCTCTTGCGTGCCGAGGCAAGTCCAAACATGCCCATGAGACCGTCTGACTTTTTAGCGTTTGAAGTTGACCGCCTCGCCGACTCGCGTTCGCGACGTGGAGCTTCGTTGTAGCCAATGTCCATATCTTGGCGAGACGACCGAGCTGGAGCGGTTCCCTCGGCAGACACATCGACCAGCGGATCGTCGGCGCTGGGTGGTGCAGTGATAGGTTCGTCGGGTGCGACTGCAACTGAATGACGCTTTGACGTTTGTCTCGTAGCAGTGGGGCGAGATTCCCGTTTCGCTGCCGGAGAGGGTGATGGTGGATCCTCATCTACGAGCATGAGATCTCCATCGCTGATAGCATATGGATCTGGAATGGCTGTTTTTGATGTGTTAGCTGGATGCCCAGTCTTCTTTACAGATATCCTTAGGGAAGAGTCCTTACCTCTTGCCGGCTTCACCTTCTCCCTCGTGGTGGATCGCCTGTTCACAGAGGGCCTTATGCCCATCATTTTTGCCGCCTTCTCAGACACCTTGCCCATATCTGTATCAGTCTGTGGAGGGGACATCATGGCAGCGTCGCCATCAACCGATTGTCGTCGCGAAATTGTCCTCGATGTCGTTGCTTGACGGACCGACTTCGATCGAGAAGGAGGAGGGGCACCTAAGAGCGAGAAGCTCGCTCCGCGAGAGGCTTTGCCACGAGAAGCTGACTTAACCTTATCGGACCCGGACGACTTTGACATGACGTCCTTGTCTTTCGTCGAGGGCACGCGGGCAGACTTGGACCGCGTCAAGCCTGGAGTGGCGACCTTTGCGGGTGTCGTAGCATCGTCGCGAGACGTCTTCCTGGGAGTCGGGCGTGCTGATGCCGCAGCAGCAGCACCCCAGAAGCCCCAAGACGCGCCAGCTTGATTGCGAACGACCTTCGCGCGCTCCTTTTTTGGCGGCTCAACAGGCTTGCTCTCGGGTTCGGGCGGCGGAGTCGGAAGCTTCGAGGGCACGTCGTCGACGTCCATATCTCGAGACTCTTCAATATCAGCGTCCGGCTCCGGGGCTGGCGGTGGCGGTGACGGCGGTGGCGCCGGCGCCTCTTCTACAGGCTCTGCCTTGGTCTTGGTGCCCTTCTTTGCAGCCTTCTTGGAAGCTTTCTTGGCGGCGGGGGGCTCGACAACGGGCGGATGAGGCGGGGGAGAGGGCTCGAGATCGATCATGTCCATACCCATGATATCGTCGTCCATGGGGAATCCGCCGGGAACAGGCGTGGAGACCTTGGGGATCTCTTCTGGCGCAGGCTCGGGCACAGGCACGACAAGCGGCGCAAACTCCTTCTTCTTGGACGACGAGGCTTTCGCCGTAGCTTTGTCGGCCTTCTTCGACTTGGAGGACGCTTTCTTGGGCGTGGCCTCGATGATTTCTACGAGCGGAGGCTCTGGTGGCGGCGGGGGCTCCTCAGGTTCGGGTTCAGGCTCAGGCTCAGGCTCAGGCGCAGGTTCAGGCTCGGGCTCGCGGGCTTTCGCAGCGTCGGCGGCCTTCTTATCCTTCTTGTCTTGCAGCGCTTTGAGCTTTTCCGCGATGGCAGCGGACTTGGATGACTTGCCTTTTGTCAGAGTCGATTTGGTTGCCTTCGGTGGCGGGTCGTCAGCGACCGGGGGTTCTGGTTCCTTCTCCGGCTCTGGCTCTGGCTCTGGAACCGAGACGATCTCATTGGCCACCTCGACCTCTTCCTTTTTAGGCTCGACCGGCTTCGTCTTGCGCAGCGACACGCCCCACTTGCTGCCCCAGCCGCTGCCGGCGTTCTCCTCCTTCTCCTCTTTCGCGGGTGCAGGTGCAGGCTCTGCCAAGCCCAGCAGATCCTCGAGCGGCGCCGGCGCCCCCGCTATTTCCGCCTCCGCCAGCGCGATGAGCTCTTCGTCGGTCATCGGGGGTGGAGCTGCAGCGGCCTTGGCAGCCTCCGCTGCTTTGCTGCCCTTCTTCTTCTTTTTGCCCTTCACCGGCGCCTCGTCAATAATCTCGAGAATCTCGTTGTCGTAAGCCAGCTTAGCCGCAGCGGCTTCCGCTTCTTCGGCGTCTTTCTTGGCCTGCTCTTCAGCGGCGACCGCGACGGCAGCCTCTTCCGCTTCCTTGGCCTCCCGCTCCCGTTCCTTTTTCTCCTTGGCCTCCCTGGCTTTTCTTTCCCTTGGCGTCTCCCTTGCCCTGGCTTTCTCGGCCGCCCTCTCAGCTTTCCTCTTCTCCTTTTCCTCCGCAGCGGCAGCCGCGGCGTCCGCCTCTTCCTGTTCTTGTCTGGCCTTCTCAGCCGCTGCCTCAAGCTCCAGGGCCTCCTGCTTCAGCCCTTCTTGCTCTTCTTGCTCAGCCTTCTCCCTTTCCTCGCGCTCTTTCTCCTCGCGTTCTGCTTGTTCCTTAGCCTCTCTCGCCCTCCTATCCTTGGCGTTCTCTTTCTTGCTAGGCTTAAGCAGGCTGGTAAAACCCCATCCGCCAGAACTCTCCTCTTTCTTCTTCTTTTCTTCTTCCGCGGCTGCCGCCGCCGCAGCAGCAGCCGCGGCCTCTTCGGCCTCTTTAGCCTCTTGCGCCTCTCGTTCGAGTCTTTCCTCTTCAGCGCGCTTCTCCTCTTCTTCACGTTCCAGACGCTCCTTTTCTTCCCGTTCCTCGCGTTCTAATCTCTCCTGCTCCTCGCGCTCCTTCTTCTCCTTTGCTTCTCGAGCCCTCTTTTCTCTGGGTATTTCCCTCTTCGCCGGTGTCTTCGCTGGTTCCTTTGCGGGTTCCTTCGCGGGTTCCTTCGCTGTGCCCCAGGTCGACCATGAGCTTTTGGCAGCGTTGGCGGCAGATTCTGGCTCTTTGATCTCTTCCTTCTCCTCCTTCGGCTCTTCCAGTTCCACGAGGTCGGCCCAGCTGTCCATGGTTTTACTCTTCGAGGCTGCCGAGTCTTTGGTAGTTGTCTTGCTCAGCTTTCCGCCATCCGCCTCAACCTTTGGAGGATCAGGTGTAACGCCCTTCTTGCCCTTCTTCTTCTTGGTGGTGGTCGAAAAGCCCCATGCAGGCTCTTCTTCCTTTTTCTCTGCAGCGGGAGGTTCAGGCAGCTCCTTCATTGGTGGAAGATCCTCTAGCGCCGCTATCTCCCCAGGAGGTGTGGGGACAGCAGGAGGTGCGTCGAGTATTCCCCCCTTCTTGCCCTTCTTCTTCTCTTTGCGATCAATGTTCCAGTCTCCGCTGCCCCAGGGATCAATCTCCTCGACGGGGTCGGGCTTCTGTACAGGTGCAACTAGGGTGTCATCGGTGACTTCGACCGGGGTGTCCTTCTTTGACCCTGATTTCTTCGTGGCTTTCTTGCTCCAAGAAGGTGTAGCCCAGTCATCTTCTTTGGCGCCGGGCTCATCGACTGCGTCAGGGGTCATGATGGTTTCATCCACGGGTGGAGGGGGTGGAGGCGGTGGTGGGTCGGGCTCAGCATTTTTGCCCTTCTTCTTCTTCTTGCTTCCAAACAGGCCACCAAAGCTCCATTCCATTGACTCCTGCTTTGTCTCAGCCTCAGGCTCTGGCTCTGGTTCGGGGTCTGGGACAGCTGGCGGCGGCGGCGGAGCTGGGGGAGGGACAACTTCCTCCACAACGAGGCTCCCTTTCTTTTTCTTCTTTGTACCCTTCTTGGAGGTAGCTGGAGTGCCCCAGTTCATCCAGTCGTCATCGGCCGGCGCATCCTTAGTCTCCACCAACGCTTGGCTAATTTCAGGGACCTCAGGAATAGGTTCGTTAGGAGGTGTTAGATCAGGCTGCGAGGCTGTCGAAACAGAGCCCTTTTTGCCCTTTTTCTTCTTACTTGCTGCCGGAGTTCCCCAAGATCCGAGACCACCCCAGTCATCTGTGGCTGGTGCTGGTTCCGGAATGACAGGGGGTTCTGGCTCCTTTGGCGGTTCCTCGACTTTGGAAGGCTCCTCTTTAACAACGCCCTTCTTGCCTGCTGCCTTTTTCTTGCCCTTGGTGACGACCGGGGTTACTCCCCAGCCGCCGTCTCCCCATAAGTCATCCGCAGGCGGGGGGGCAACAGGGGCGGGCTCGGGTTCCGGCACGGACTCCGTTTTGGGCTCTTCAACCTTAGCTCCCTTTTTCGCTCCCTTTTTTTTGTCCTTTTTACCTACAGATCCCCACGCAGATCCCCAATCGTCCGCTGCAGGCTCTTCCACTACCGCTACCGGTGCAACTGCCTCCGGTTCGGGCTGGGGTTCAGGTTCAACAATTGGCTCGGGTACAGGATCAGGAACCTTGACGGGTTCTGCTTTGCTTTTCTTCCCCTTTTTCACCTTCGTGACAGTCGGGGTAAACGAACCCCAGTCGTCTACGGGAGGCGAGGCAACAGGCTCAGGCGGTGGTGGCGGAGGGGTTTCTTCGATGGGCTTCTCTGCAATGACCTCAACGGCCTTCTTCCCCTTCTTGCCCTTCTTTGTCGTAGCAACGCTAGTAAATGACCACGGGTCCTCTTCCTTCACCGGTTCGGGCTCGGGCTCAGGTTTAGGGTTGACAACGGGTTCAGGAGTTGGCTCCTCAACGGCTCCTTTTTTCTTCTTCTTTTTGTCCTTTGTGGCGCCAAAGGACCAGCCGAAGTCGTCTTCCTGTTTCGTTTCGACTACTGGCTCAGGCGTAACGTCGGGGACAGAATCCTTCAGCAGGCTGGCCTTCTTTTTCTTCTTATCTTTGGCCGAAGAAAAGCCCCAAGTGTCATCCTCTTCCTCTTTTTTCTCGGGCGCCGGCGGGGCACCATCGGCACCGAAGGCGTCAAAGTTGAAGTCAAAGCCATGGTTCGAGTCCTTTTTCTTCTTGTCCTTCTTTCCAGAGCCCCAGGGGTTGTCGTCCTTCGGCTCCTCGGGCTTCTTGTCGCCATCGCCGTTATTGCTGTCAAACCCCCAGGATGCTGTTTTGCCCCAACTGCTGGTCAGCCCGGTGCCCCATGTGCTGAGGCTACCAAGGCCACCGAAGCCAAAACTGGGCGATTTGGATACGCCCGTGTCGCCACTGTCACCGAAGCTAAGATCGAGTTTAGGTGCGCTACTGTCTCCCCCGCCGCCAATATCGTCGAGATTGATGTCGTCAAAGGTGATTTCCGTATTTGCACCCTTCTCTTCGGGTGGAGCAGGCGGGGGCGGAGGCGGAAGCGGTACTGGATCAACCTTGCCTTTCTTTCCCTTCTTTTTCTTGGTGGTGGTGGTAGTAAACGTACCCCAGTCATCGCCGCCCCCAGCTGCCTCTGGTTCTGCCCACGAAGTATCGGCTGTTGTTGCCGGTGCCGCAGCTGCCGCAGAAGCAGCGGCTTCCTCTTCCTCTTTTCTTATCCTCTCAGCCTCTTCTTCCTCCTCTTTCTTCTTCTTTTCCTCTTCCTCCTCTTGCCTTTTACCTTTTTTCCCCTTTTTCTTCTTACCGGTATCCCATGCGTCCCAGTCATCACCGCCATATCCTTTCCCTTCGTCCCCACCACCTCCTCCGCCATCTCCACCGGCGCCTCCATCGCCATTAGCATTGTTGTCGCCATTCCCTCCGCCTCCGTCGCCGCCTGCGGCTCCTTCGTCCTTCTTTTCCTCTTCGTCACCACCCTCCCATTTCGATTTTGCTGCCGCCTTTTGGGCCTTCTTTGCGCTCTTCTTTGCATGGCTCCTGATGTTTTCGGGGTCACAGCTTGAGAAGTCCACGCGCGGGTACCACAACTTGTCGTCCAGAATAGAAGAAGCGGGTGAGGTAGCGCCGCTCCACCGAAGGCATGACGGCACGTCGGACACGACTGAGGGGTTGAGAGAGGGGAAGAGCGAATAATTGGGTATCTGCACGGTGGCTAGCGCATCTGTGGTGGTATAGTCAGGTGGCAGATCTGCCAGAGTGTCGTCGTATGACGGCGGTGGAGAGACCTCAGAGGACGAGCCCGATATCCAGAGGTCCGGAGATGTGTTGCGGGAGGGGGGAAGTAGGTTGTGGATCTGAGCCGCAAGGCTGTGGATCTGTGGGGCCGTTAGAGGTCGTTCAGGCAGACAAGTAAACAAACAAAAAATTGCATATAGATCAAAACAACAGTCCACACGGGCACTCAATCCCCGAATTCGAATCTGCAAATAGGGTAGATAGAAGAATACGTATCGTACCGAGATATCGTGTGCAGGCCTAGGATTTTCACGACTCGACGCGCGCTTCTCCCCAATCCCCGCACTCCACTCCAGACGGTCCATAGCCTCGTAAATTTCCGTCATGAGCTCGAGCACCGGTTCTTGCTCCCATTCGGTGTCGCTGCCGGTCTGGCTCGCAGCCGCGTCGTGCTTATTATCGTAGCCGCCGCTCCACGAGGCGCAATCACTGCCCCGCTCAGCCGATCCAGTTCTCGATGGCGGCCGGATCTTTCGTCTCTGCAATGGCGCGCCGTCGGCGGGGCGGCGTGAGGCGGCGGATCGAGGCATTTTGCGAGGGGCCCTGGGCTCCGGAGGCGCGCGAATCGAGTGAACAAGGCGGGGGACTTGGGCACATTGAAGGGATTCGAGGTGCGGGCGGCAGCGTGGAGGAAGGCGAGGTCGTGGAGAGCGGTGCGGCGAGATCGAAGAATGCTGCACGGTATGCAAGGCGCAGGCGGAGGGTTGATAGGTGAGATCGCGGGTGCAGGGCGAGGTGAGGCTGGGCGGAGGCCGAATAATGACGACGAATTGGAATCTTGGCCGGGGAGGTTCTGGCCGGGGGCGATGCACAATGGATGTCTGGAGGAGCCCGTCGGAGGGGGCGTGGACGGCGGGAGCGAACTGGAGTCTCCTTCAGCGCTGAGGGGACGCAGGAGAAGGTTGGCGGCGGGAATGCAGCGAAGGGGACGGTCACAAGGCTCGCATGGGTATTGGAGGAGTGCGTCCACTAACGGCGTGCAGGTGTGGGTGGTGTGTGCCGAAACGCCTCTCGCGATAAATGCCCCCTGTCTCGACGCGGGAAAGATTGCCCGCCGATAGCGATTGGCGCCGCAAAGGGTATCGCCGTCGTCTGGCTGAGACGGTATGGGGCGCCTCACCGCACGGGGGCTGGCAGCAGGAGAACGGGGGAGGGCGAGCAGCGGGAGAGCAAAGGAACGAGTGCAATGTGAACTGTACGGTGTCAAGCAGCACGCGGGCAAGAGGCTGGCCGCGGGGTACACATTAAATGCAGCAGGGCAGGAAAATTTGTCCTCCAGCTGCCGGCCGTGACGCGCATGAGCGACCAGATGCAACACCGACGGCAGGGCAACGCAGCGTCGGGCCCCAGAAGGCTGATTTTGCCTATGTCGGCGGCTTCTGCGGACGCCAGCGGCCCATCGCAGCCGTTCTGCGCCCCGCAATTGGCCCTCGCGGGTCCAAGGGCGCTCGAGAGCTGTGCGAAGAGAAGATGCGGTGAAGCTCGACGCCCCTTTGCAGCGAGGTGTCGTGACGCGTGCGCGAATGGGCAGCGTTGCTGGTGCTCTAGCCTCCAGCGCTGCTGGTGCTCTAGCCTCCAGCGCCACGGCTCGCTCCCGTCCCAGTACCAATCGCGCTGCAGCCCAGTGTAGAGGGCCCAGTTCGCGCCCCGTGGTATGGCAACAACGCACGCGGTTCGACAGCTGCCAGTGGGTCGCTGACAGCTGTATATTGGAAACCCAAGGGGACATGCCGGGCTCGAAGCCACCACTTAAGAGCCGCGCGCGGAGAAATGGCCCGAACATCGGCGTGCGTCATGCATCGTGCACTTCAGCCGGGGACGCTCTAATCCTAATGCTTGGTGTGTCTATGGTGGGTATATAATATGTATACAGAAGGTCCGGGAGCCAGCGCTCCCTCCGTAAAGTCGTCCCGCAGGGTATCTGATGCTCCATTGATGCTCCGAGAAGCCACGAAACCACTCCGAACTCTCCGCTGAACCGAGATATAGGCAAGGAAAGCATATGTAGAAGCAGAAGACGGAATGAGATTACAATTAGCACGACCGTGGTCTTTTAGTCGGTAGAATCAAGATCGCTAAACCGCAGCAGACAGGGGAAACAGATACAAACCAACAAATGAAAGGATAGTAGCTCACTACGCTGTGCTATCAGAATGCCTCGTCGCCCTCCTCCCCCTCGAGCACTTTCCGTGCCTCGTCGAGGCGGCGGCGCCATGCCTTGCGCTCGTACTGGTCCCCGTCTGTGCTCTGCAGATTGGTGCACACCTGCTGCAAGCTTGCTGCCAGTCCGTATATCAGCTGCTTCTCGTGCTCGTTGAGAGACAACCGTCGGCCTTCTGTCGACGACGACTCCAACAAGATTGAGAAAATCTTCGATGCCCGTAGTCCCCCGACGATGTCTGCCCCTGGAGACGACCCCCGCGAGTTCTGGCTCGACAAGTCGGATGACTCCTTGGCATAGTGCGAGCCACGTGGGGTCGAGAAGTTGATAGCTGACTCTGGCCGATCCTTGTCCGCGACGTGGTGGATGCCATTCAGTTGCGCTGGCTGCGCCAATACTCGCTGGGAGAACTCGTCCAGTCGTTCGTTGGCATCATCAGACCCATCGTCAGACCCGTTTCCTTCGGTAGCTGTCGCAAATGTCGCCATTGTAGAGACTGAAGAAGCGCTGTCGTTGCGCTGGTGCAGTCCAGGGCGCGATTGCCTCGGCGTGGATTGCAGGTCCGCAGGTTCAATAATTGCCGTGATCGGCCTGGTGGTCTCGGCAGAATCTGCAGAGCCCGCAGAACTTGAGCTAGATCGCCGACTGCCGGAGCTGTATGTCCCCATGGCACTGTGCAGGAAGAAGTGTTCATAGTCGAAAGCGTCCAGACGATCTTCGTGGCGCGCCGCAACAGGGACGTCGTACGCTGCGTCTTCGTATATGCTCTCAGCCATATCGTCGTTATCGACTGACACGAAATCAATGTCATCGAGGTCGCCCTCCTCAACCGGTAGTCCCTCGTACTCTCTGGGAATCTCTTCTGCGTCCTCGTAGTTGCTTTCTTGATATTCGCTGTGACCCTCACCTTTAAGCACCCTATGCTCGCCGGACTGGTCACCTAGATGTAGGTCTAAGGGAATGGTCTTTGGGGTGGATGAAGTGTTGGTGTCTTCATCGTACAGCTCTCTTGTGGCATGCACAGGCTCTTCCTTGAAGCCGACTCCGGCGTCCGCAGAAATGGGGCTACTCTTATATCCATCAGCTCCGGAGTACCATATTTCAGCAGCAGTAAAGGGGCTGGGAGTTCGCAGGCTCTGCAAGCTACGGCGTCGTAGACCATCTTCCCGCGCCCGCTGCTTTAACGTAGATATCTTTCCCTTTAGTTCATTCATCTGAACCCTGAGGTCGCTAGTAGTTGATGCGGACCGGTGCAGCTTCGGCATCTCAGGCGGGTCATTTTCAGGCAAGGGTTCGAGAGTAGGCGACCCTGAATGTTTGCGCAAGGGGTGGTCGCCCTCGTTAGTCCAACCGTTCCGGTGGTCGCGCATAACCTCCTGGCTCTTCGTCTCCCTGATCGAGGGGTGGCCCCCATAATACCCGTCGACTGGTGACCATGGCCCGCTTGTGGGACCCAGTGCACTTGATGAGCGTCTATCAGTTCCGTTTGCTTTGTTTGCGACTCTGGCAGAAATCGGAGATGGGACCGACGTCTCGCTGAAGACGCGTGAATGTTTCGGACTGCCGGTGGAGAGGGGAGAGGAGTGATATGGCCGTTGCCGGGGTGGGATGAACCCAAGGCCCCCGTACAGTTGTCGGTCTCGGTCTCTGGCAGCCGAGAGGTGCTGCGAAAGCTCCGACGCCATCTTCGCGGTGTTGAAAGATGACGGTGGCGGTGTTGCCATGAGAGAGTGTCTGGCGCCTCTCAGGTTTCCTTCCATGACCTATCAAGCATGTCAGTGAATAGTCCAGCTGTCCAGAAGCATTTACACACATTCAGCCTCTTTTTCGCGTTCGCCAGTATTATTTCCGCTCTTCTGCTCAAGGCGGCCGAGGAGTAGGGGTCATCATCGTTCTCGTCTTGCTCGTCTGACCATGGGTCATTGTCCAGCTCCTCGTCGCCTGGCGCTGGCTTGTGTGCGTCCCCCTGGTGCTCCTCGTCCTCGTCCAGCACCACCCCGCTGTCGTCGAAGGTACCTTCGAACCCCGGCCACTTCATGTTCTCCAAGTCTTCACTGTGAACAGAGCTCGAGGCATTGCTCAGCCTCCTTGTTTTATATGCATCCCAGTTGTCCATGTTTCCTAAGATGGAGTCTCGGATGGTGGGCGACGAGGCCAGGACCTGGTCGCGCGGGCTGCGCTGCTTCGGCGTCGCCTCGACTTCAGCAATGTTCGGAAGGGTGCTGACGGACGAGCGCGCCGTCACGGGAGGCGACATCATTCGCGGGTTGGGGCCCCGACGAGCTGGCAGAGCGCTGAGCTTAACAGTTTGCGCCGGGTAGTATAGCAGCGAGGAGGGAGAAGGTGGTCGCTGGGCATACGGCCCAGGAGAAAAGCTGCGCGTCGTCGCCTCGGGCAGGATGAGATCGGGGTTCGTGAGCGTGGGAGACGGGAGGCCCATGGAAAGGGCCAAATTGTGTGCAGCCATAGCGAGCTGCCAGGGTGGAAGTCCGGCGGCCGGTGGGAAAGCAAATCTGCGCGGTGGTCTGCGCGGTCAGGGGGGACCTGGCGAGGTGGAGCTAAAACATGGCGAGCGGTGGGTTTGCGTGGGACGGCGGAGGTCGTGTGCGATTGCGCTCAGCACACGGCGGCGGCGCAGGCTGAGGAGGAGAGCGTCAAGAGGTGAGGCCACAAAGGAGACGCCCACGGGACGCTCCAGGCCAATTGTCAAGGTTTTCCAAGGCGGCGTGTGCACCGTGGCACCGTCCCTGGGCGTTCACCTCCAAATGTCCACCCGGGAGAGACCCGCACTTAGTCTGGGGAAGCATTGGCCCGCCACGCCATGGTTGAAGGCGGTGCCTGGCGATGCTGCAGGGCGAAATCTGCTGCCCACGTCTGACTGGCGCGCCGCCTGCATTATTAGGGGCAGCTCTCTGCGGTCCCAAGTGCGGCCCTGTCTACTGTGTCCTTCATCAGCCGCAGCGCTGTCACTCTTGAGCGACCTCCTTCTCCAGATCACGTAGCAGAAGGCCCTAGAGGGGCTGGAGCAACCGAGAACTCTGTGGCACAGTTGCATGCCGCGGCCAGCGTGGACGACGCCTCTTACTGTATGATGCGTGCCGGGGTCTCTCCACGCCGCAGCCTCAATCGGATGCCGAGATGTCACACGTGGAGACGGACATTTTCAGCTCAGGCTTTCAGCGTCGGGGCGGCAGTCAGGCTGCGTTGAACTTAAAGGAGCAGTCCAGCACCGTCTGACGTGGCCCGGCAAGCCATCACGCTCGTCAAAACTGTAGGTTTACAATGTCTGATAACGTATCGGAGGACCTCAAGCAGTGCTAAGCTAGTGCACACGTGCCCAGAGGGGGTGCATATCTAGAGTATGGAAAGTTTCGATATGGAAGCACTGATTTGAGAATTTCCACTTTTTGTTCAAGGGTGCCTGGCAGTGCTCCCTCAAATGTCAACAGCTGCGGTGGGAAGTACCACGTACGGTTTCAAGTCAGATTGCCATCATCCTGTTTAGTTACCTCCTGCTCCAGATGAATCCATGCCAGCTAAGGCTTCCCAGGCAATAAGAGCCAGATGCTAGTAACTCCCTTGCTATTCCTCCACTCAAGTGCCAAGAGCTAGGATTCTTGACTTAGTTGCGAAAAGGTGGTTGAAGCCTCAACAGTCTAATCAAACCAGGCTCTACGTGGAACCTCCTTTGTCTCTTGCCTGCAGCAAAGAGTTGGCGGAAGTAAGTGATGGGGCGGAAGCAAACTCAGGAAGACCCATTGACGGACCTCCTCCGGACATTCACATATAGCCCTTTCTGAATGACAAACCACCTGCGCGTGTCAACAGAGCCATGCAATGCAAACTGAGTACAACTCACCAGCATTTCTCCGTCAATTCAGCATTGGCATCAGCTAGAGTGAGGTCATACCGCATGAACAGCGTAGGGATAAGCTATCAAAGGTTAGAACATATGCTTGAGACAGTCTTCAGGCCGAAGCAGGTACCTTGGACATCTCCATCCAGCTGATGTCTGTGTAAAAGGTCAGCTCGAGTCCAGTTATCATGAAGGGAGATATCTTTACTTCTTCCTATGCAGCTCCGAGCACCAGAACCAAATGCGAAGAAGAACCGATCTAATGGCTTTAGTAGGACCGAAAGTCTGGCGGCAAAGCTTCAAGCTTACGCATATCTCCTATGGCCTTTTCATCTTGAGTGAGCCATCAGTCAGGCCTGAAGTCATCGGCATCGTCCCCAAAAACCTCCTTGTTGCGGTGGACCACCCAAGGGTTGACGCCAACGACAGACTACACCTCTTGTCAGTATCTGAGTCACAGGTTCTCGGCCTGGGCAGTCTCACGCCAGCAGGAAAGTATTTGCCATGAATATCTATGCCACCCGAGGGTACGACTCGCGGTAAGCTCATCCCCACAGCTGGATGAACGCGTAAAGCCTCGTACATGACCGCTTGCAGGTACGGCATACTATCTGCTTGGCTAAGCGAAACCGGGTCACTTATCTTCCCCTGTCGTCGCAGGCCATCAATCTCGTCCACGAGTCGTTGTTTGTGTGTAGGGTTCTTCAAGAGGTAGTATATAATGGCTCGAATTGATATAGCCGTCGTGTCACTACCGGCAGCTATGTTTGATCTGCCAGGTGTAAGTTGTCACACTGAAATGTTGATACGTGACGGAAAGCTTACGTAGCCATGGATACCACTACATTCAAGTCAAATTCAGTCGGCTTCTTCTCGTTCACAGCAAAAAGCTTGCTGAGGATATCTTTCCGGTCGCTCCCGCGGTCTTTTCGAGATCTAACCTCACTCATAGCGAAGTTTCGAACTCCGCCATGACGAGCATTTACCCCAAGATGGTTCCCAATCACAGGCATAAGGGTTTGATGAAGCCGGTATATCCAGGGTATTTGGCCAAGCCAGCACGCGGAACGGAGGATACCTTCAATGGAGCTGAAAGTTCCATCGTCCATGCCGGCATCCACGAAACCGAAAGTCTTGGAGAAAGTAATCTCTCCAATGATATCTGCGACACATGAAATGAGACAAAGAGTCTGGTGGTGAGCATCCCTTCAGGGACTTACCGAACGCGAACAGTTGCACTAATTTGCCCATGTCTGCCGGCTCTTTCGAATCCTGAAATCCGCCCATCTTGCGCATAAATCCTTTGATGGCACCATTGACAAACTCCTCGAGGTCCTTGAGGGAACCCATGGAGTATGTTTGGGCGACAAGCCGCCTCTGAACTGCGTGCACGGATTCGTTTCGTTCTCCGAAAAGATCGAATTTGCGAGCTCCCTGTCAATAATTCATAAAATGCACTACTTAGGGCTGAAGATAGTCAACTAGCTTGCCAAACGGAGTACCAGTCTGATTTTCGAAACTTGGTGCCGGCCCCTATGTTTTGTTAGCAGATGTCTGCCGACGACACAGCTCCGTCTGAAAAACAGACCATATATACTCTTAATAGCTGTCAAGTCGGCTACACTCCTAAAACATCATGTCAGCGTTGTAGGAGATAAATTTCGCGCTTCGTACACTTCATATGGGCCTGTTCGAACGAGCGGCCCATATCTCTTATGTAGATCAATCATTACGTGGTTGAGGTCGCCATCTCGAGAGTGCTTGGCTATCCAGAGCCGTGACAGACTTGCCCAGAATGGCCCCGGAGTGCTTGCGAACGGGGAGAAAACCCGTTGATAGACAACATAGATAGTGGGTAGCACTATCAGAAGACAGAGCAAGATCGGAAGAAGGCCGTTCTGGTCGGTGTTGTTCCACATGGCCATGATTCTCTTGCAGTGAACAACCAAAGTGAGGTTTCAAAGTTGAGCCAAGGAAGAGCTGAGAGCTTGAAAGAAGCTAGGAGGTAGGTTGTCGTCTGAACTCAAGATCTTAGCAGGTGAGAGACAACATAGCTAATAAAAGCAATGAAATTTGGGGTCTCAGGTCCGAACCACAGCCTCACGTAGAAATGGGTTGCAATAGAACGGCGAGGAAACTGCTTCTTAAGCATATTGTCGTCGTTAGGCTTTCCACCGTACATTCTTCTTGTACACTTACCGTGTTCTCTCTACGTATACACACGCCCGCCGTAGCACGTACCCTTACACGCTTGAGCGTATCGATCCACGACTATCGAGTTAAAGTGTGGGCTGGTCGGCGCCCTGTAAATCGTCGTCTTGTAAATCGTCGTCTGGCCCACTATTGCGCTGATGGGTCTAGAGGATATTCTGTATATGCACATTCGAAGGCAGTTGTGACGGTACACAACGAGTTGTTCGGCCGAAGTGTGGCGGGGTCCTAGCCTGAGACCAACGGCGACACAATTCGGAACGTGCACACGTGTAGTTTCCGAACCCACAGCCGAAGAAGTGAAAGGTGCTCGACGACGTTGGCGGCGGCGTCTGCCGAGTGGTGGTGGAAGGAAGGGATGACAGCAGCTAGCATCTTTTGCCCTCGCTCTGATTCGTCCGACGCACGCTTAGCGCGAATCCGCACCGGCCATCTCGACGACGACTTACCGACTTCACCATCCGTCCCTTTTTGGCGCGCTCTCCCCGCATCATAAAATGATACGGGCACGATGTCGGCAACGAACGCGGGGCCCCAGGCAGGGACTGTGGTAGTAGAAGGCAGTCAAGATCCGAGTTTACTCCCGGGTTATTTTGGATAAAGTGATGTAATTGGCGGCTAACAGAATGAGCGAAACCTTTTCTACATACACCCCCATCTCAATCTCACAATATGCACCATTTATAAACCGTTGCCTCGTAGTCTTCCGTCTACTTCATATCAGCTTTCTCCTTTCAAACATCTCTGGTTCTTATAGATTCATTTAGTTTTCCATTAGATTTCCTCAAGCCCTTTGAAGCACTCACAGGGCCCACGATGGAGAATTACGATATCGTGATAATAGGGGCAGGGCCCGTGGGCTTGACCATCTCGACGAGCCTTGCTAGGTGGGGCTACAAAATAAAGCACATTGACAATCGACCCGAACCCACGGCGACTGGTCGCGCAGATGGCATCCAACCTCGATCCCTCGATCTACTTCGAAACATGGGATTAAAACGGCAGATCATGGCACACGACCCAGCCAAGGTTTACGAAGTCGCGTTTTGGGACCCTTCGGCGAAAGGAATCCACCGCACAGGCACCTGGGCGAGTTGTCCCAAGTTCATCGACGCCAGGTACCCATTCACAACCTTGCTGCACCAGGGACTGATAGAGCGTGTTTTCATCGAGGACATCGAAAAGCACGGAGGACAGATACAGCGGCCATGGACAATCACTGGATTTAAGAACGATGGGAAAGACCCCGTGTACCCCGTGGAAGTGAATCTGGCTCACGTGGATGGGACCTCGAAAGAAACAGTCAGGGCAAAGTACTTGTTTAGCGGCGAGGGAGCAAGGTCCTTCGTTAGAGACCAACTGGGAGTTCAAATACATCACAAAGACCCCATTGCTCATGTTTGGGGTGTCATGGACGGTGTCGTGCGAACCGACTTTCCAGACATCAAGGTACATTTATATCAGCACTATGCCGTTCTTGACTGACAGGAAGTAGATGAAATGTACTATCCACTCCGACGCAGGATCCATTATGGTGATCCCTCGAGAGAACAACATGGTCAGGCTGTACATACAACTTGCCTCCTCGACAGACAAGGATTGGAACCCACGGAAAACAGCCACGGAGGAGGAGGTCCAATCACACGCAAAGAAAATATTAAAACCCTACCACATAGAATGGGACCGTGTGGAATGGTATTCAGCCTACCCAATCGGACAGGGGATTGCTGAGCGTTACACGCTGGACGAAAGAGTATTCATGGGCGGCGATGCCTGCCATACACATAGCGTAAGTTGCGTACCATTCCAGCCATTTTTGTCCCTAGGATTAGTTCTGACTAACAGCAATATAGCCCAAAGCTGGACAAGGTATGAACACTGCTTTCCTCGACGCTGTTAATCTTGCATGGAAAATCCACCATGTCGAGTCGGGCTTCGCTTCTCGCTCCATCCTCAACACGTACGAGTCTGAGCGCAAGCTCGTTGCTGAGAATCTCCTTGATTTTGACGCACGCTATGCAAAGCTTTTTTCCGCCCGCATCCCCTCCGCCGGCGAAGTCGGCAGTGCAAACACTCAGGCCGCCGCCCAAGCCGCCTCGAAGCACGAACCGGAAGAGAATGACTTCGTCAAGACATTCAAAGCAAGCTGCGAGTTCACCAGTGGCTATGGTGTTGCTTATGATGCAAATATTTACAACTGGTCACCCGTACACCCAGCTCAGTCGCCCCTCTTCCTGTCCTACCAGAAGGGTACACACCTTCGCACTGGCCGCATCCTTACCCCTGCCACTGTAACCCGCGTTGTGGACGCGAACGTCGTCCACCTCGAGCAAGAGATTCCGTTCAACGGCTCCTTCCGCCTGTACATCTTTGCCGGTACTCCTGCGATCTCTTCGGCAGCACTCGATGACCTCGCAACCTACATGACTGCTCCACGCTCATTCTTCTCAACATACCTTCACCAGAACGAGGACACTGACCGTTACCATGAGCGCCATAACCCGCACACGCCATTCCTGACGCTCACGACCGTTGTGGCTTTACCCCGCGCTGAGATCGAGATCGACGACTTGCTCCCACCAGTGCTGAGTAGGTACAGAGATCACGTGTACGCAGATGACATATGGGACGCACGGGTACCGGAAGCGAAAGCAGCAGCGCATGCAAAGATAGGGCTAGATGAAGAGAAAGGCGGCGTGGTGGTAGTGCGGCCAGATGGCTATGTTGGTTGTGTGGTGAAGCTGGAACAGGGGACTGGTACTGTGGATGCTTTGAACGCCTACTTTGGGTCGTTCACGGGCAAGTCGATGGGTGGAGCAGAGGCAAAGCTATGAAGGAGCTGTGATGATATAATTATGGTGCGATGATTGGATGGTGGAATGCTGGAGAAGATAGTCGGAGGAACCTCCACAGATGTTAGTGCTGTTGGGAGACTTTATGTATATATGATTGCATGCCCTAGTTCGTAGAGCATGATTCGAATTACATATCTAGAGAACTGAAGAAAAGAGTGAGGAGATTTGAGGTCTTGATTCAGCACCTAGGCCACGTCTATATGCACTCCACGGTCAACTTTCGAGGGAGCATGTATGGGGTGCTTCCGTGACTACTTCAACGGTGCCCAGTCCGCGATCAGACCCAGCAAGGTCGCATAGGGAGCACAAGGGACCCCAGAGGCTTGAGATAATGTAGTAGAGAGTCATAGGCCACTTCAAATGTATTTTTCACTAATCGTACTTTTGTCCCTCCAGTCCATCCAATAGTCCTACCGCGCTTCCTGGGGTTGCGGGCCACTGGTGACCTTAGACCGCAGCACCTCTTCCACCACCCTGAGATTCTGCGCTTTGCTCTGCAAGATCTGCTCTAGATCTTTCAGACTGCCCTCAAGATCTGCTACTTTGCGGGTATAAAAGTCGGTTGCATCGGTCGTCGACTTCTCGATGAAAAAGCCGGTCCCAACATCGACGAGGACATGTGTGCTGCTAGCCAGTGTGCCGGGGACGTAGAGTGAGGACGTTAGGGGGACGAGGAGAGGCTTGTCTATATGCGTTGCGTTAGTCTGGTGGTGCCTCTGGGGGGGGGTTGAAGTATACCGGCTGTCTTGGGATTCAACCCCGCGGATATCGACTTTAGGCAGTCTCGAAATTTGGCCTGTGCTGTGCGCAGCGATTGGAAGGAACTGGTGAGGTGCTCGAGCTCGCTGTCGAGCTGCTTCTTCAACTGGCTGAGCTGTTGGACATTGAGACTCGTGAGTTCGACTATATGCGATCAGCTAATATTCGCATGAGGCTATTCGTGGGGATGTACTTTGCTGGCCTTGGGACGCCATAGCTGATTGTCAGCTTCGTTCAGCTAAGGTAGACCTGGCTGTATGAAAAGGAAGAAGGCCAGGTGTTGCTGACGCTGACGGTAACACATTTAACTCTTCTCAAGTGGTGGAGGGGTCGCGTCGGAAGACCTGCGAGATTTCACCGCATCGCGACTCGCTTCACGAACCTCACTGTTTTAGGGATATAGACATCACAACGCCCAGGGCCCACAGACTTTTGCTGCTATCGATGTCTGCTCGCCTCGGTTCTCGAATATCGCGTTTCCGGTCCATGAACTTCCTGGACACTTTCAGCATTGACAGCTTTCGTACCAGCCACTTCAACCCCCGAGTCCCGGCTCTCCTGCGAAACCAATTTCACCAAATTCCTGCTATCTCTAGATGGTTTGATCCGTATTCTTTCAAGCCCGGGTTTCACCAGCTAAACTCTGATTACTTGGCGCCCTATGGCTCCGTCATCGTCCCACTGGAGCTGACGCGCGCGACGCATCCATTGTCGGATTCCATGCCTGACGATGCTGAGCATCACTCACAGACATTTCAGCGTTTCGAAGCGCCTCTCTCGGTACTTCTAGCATCCTGCTCCTCCTCACACTCCTCGCCGGGCAACCTCTACCTCGCCCAGTGCTCGCTCGACTCGCTTCCCCTGCCTCTCCAAGCCGATCTCCCGACGCCTGATGTTGTTCTAAAAGCTGGAAGGGGAGATATATATGCGAACAGCCTGTGGTTGGGGCGTCCGCCCACGCGTACTCCCTTGCACCGGGATCCAAACCCGAACATATTCGTGCAATTGGCAGGGCAGAAGGTGGTTAGGTTGATGGAGCCGGGGGCAGGGAGGGCTGTCTACGAACAATCGAGGTCGGCCAATGGGCATGCAAATATGAGGGGCCAAGAAATGATGGAGGGCGAGGAGATGGAGCGGCTGGAGGATGCAATTTGGGGAGAGGCGGGAGAGGCACAGGGCTGGGAGGCTATTCTGGGTAGCGGGGACGGCCTCTTTATCCCCAAGGGCTGGTGGCATAGCGTGAGAAGCTTTGGAGATGGGATCACAGGATCGGTGAGTGTAAAGATGAAGATGGCTGGCGGGCGTAGAGCGTATTTGCTAACGACTTGGACTCGGCGTAGGTCAATTGGTGGTTCCGGTGAGCTGTGCGTAGTAAAAGAAAGGATCCAAGGTGTGAATTGTACTATGAGTGCTGTAGATACTGTACATCTAGGTGTAGCAAGGAATCGTGCAGGTGGGAATCCGCAACGGGAAGTCACGCTCTTCCGAGATGCTTCATCTGAAGAAACCTCGTCCTCCACCCCTCCCACCTTCATCGCGCGTCCAGGCCGGGCGCGATGGATTACACGCTCAGGTGCAACTCTTTGAAATGCCGCACCCAGCTCAACGATCGCGCCGTCGTCACTACCTGCAGGTCAGCACTCATCTTGACCTGCGCTATCCACCCGCTCTTCTGACCACGTGACAGTCATGTCTTCTGCATCCGTTGCTCAGACAGTCTGGGGCTCTCGAGCTCTGCAGGCATCGCGAGGACTTGTCCCGCATGCTCTACTCAGCTGAGCAATCCAGACGATGCAGTCGTCGCGCAACTCAATCCTACCGAAGACTACAAGACCAGCATCCTCAGCGGGCTGAGCCCAAACATCATCATGGAATGCGCCAGCAGAGGCCTAGCTTTCTACAGCTACCAGACATCACAAGAGATGTGGGTATCCCGCTGTGACCACTGCCTCCTTCGCTGACATCACCAGCGTATACCAAGAGTATCTCGCGAAGACCTTGACAGAAAACTATGGGAACTTGAGTCAGCAGATGGACAAGCTCATTCTCGAAGCTAATTCCGAGATCAAGACATTGCAAGAAAAACTCCAAGGTTACAACCCCGTTCAAAGATGTTGCTGAGCCATTCTGACCCTTAGCTAGCCGCGCAAGCCGAGCAGAAGAATCTCGAGCAGAAGAACCATGAACTTGTCGAAGCATTTCGTGAAAAAAGCAAAACCCAGCAGCAAATCCAGAAGCTGTATCAGTCTCTCAAGGCTCAGGTCATGGCTTCTCACGTAGCAACCGCTGCTACCGACGAAGCTGAACACACCATCCACACCTCCAGACGCGATCTCTTCGTTGATAGAATACCTGGCACACGCAGTGGCCTTCAGCATCAGTTTCAGCAGTTTACGCTTGATCAGCAAGGCGGAGCGAATCAGCACCGTCAACAAGAAAGCGTTAGCTCAGGAAGTGGGGGAGGGCAGGGACGAGAGAAAATTAACGGCATGGGCCCAACTTGGACTAACCAAGCACAAAGCTCCAGGAATTGGACTGCCCGTATGTCTCGGTCTTTTTTGGATACACAGAGTGATACTTACTTATACCTTAAAACAGAATCTGCACCCATCTCCACAACTCCCTCTCAACACAGAAGTCGTCTGCCGGTCGCTCATAGCGGCGCTCGCAATAACGTCTTTCTAGGCGGTGAATCCAGCCAGCAATTTGGCAATGCGATGAACTCACAGACGCTGCATGATCTCAACTCGAATGGTGGAGGGCCGAGCGGCTACAGGTTCAGTAATGGCTTGAAGTCGAGCAGCCGGCAGAGCGGTGGATTGCGTCGGACTGCAGCCGCGAATCTGCACCGTGGAACAGCGTCACAGAACTTGCCTGTGCGTTAAAGAAGCGCTCATCATTGTGCTATTGGGCCCTTGCTCTATGTCGTCGCCTAGAGAGAGCATCAGTCTGCGCTGGGTTAGGAGACTGGGCAAAGTCTGTTTCAATTTTCACCCAGTTGACTCTGCACGGTCGTATGTATTGTTTGAAGTGGTGGGTACGGATTGGTGGCTATCATGTGAACTTTCTTATGGACGGATATTGCTTTTGCGACCTCCGCCGGAATAGATAGCCTAGGTGATGCATACTATATTCGATATTTCATGAATTTAGAAACGATCCACAGTATCAAAAGCGTAGCTTAGTGAGGGGATGTGCGTGAGAAATAAGTGCAAAGGGATAATCGTTTGAAGGAAAGAGTATGTGTTGACTCCTGGACCTCCTGATGGTCGGCTATGCTGCTTCAAACACCAACTGTTTCGGCAAATCTTTAAATGAAATGACCCAGAGCTCGATTAGAGTCCTGCTGCATCCTGAGCTCGAGCCGTTTCCATCGCAGGAATACGACATACCTTTTCGTGCTCCTAGCGGCGTCCGACATTTCCGAGTACATTCCTTCAAGCTACGAATGACCATTGATAGGCTTCCACGTCATCGCCTGCATATCGACATACTTATTGCATACGTCCTGAAGTAATCTTCTTTGCATGATCCGCTGCTATTCTCGACTTCTTGGATGCAGCTTTGCCCCTGTAGGGCTGTTACGTTGGGCAAAAGGAGGACATTAGGGCTAGCATGTGTCGGGCGTCCGGCCAGTTCGCGAAGAAACCTGATGTAGCTTTTCAAAGAATGAGGAGTTCATATTAGTAGTGCTAGAAACACAGGATATGTATTCTGGGAGATACTTAGTGTTAGAAGAAGAAAAAGAAATGTTCGTTGATTAATTCTTAGTGCCTATAATAGGTAGCAAGCTACACCTTGTCAATGGGACGGAACGCCTCCCTAGAGATTAGAGATCCGAAGCCCATGTCCAATCACGACGCCCTAACGCCAACGACATACCACCCCTTCTTCGCTCTCATACACGCCAGATGTAGTAGACCGCCTCTTGTGCAGTGTAGCTGCTATCGTAGCTAAGTGCCATGACTCATGACTAGGCCGTTACCATCTCACAACACAAGAACATAGAAAATTCCCGATCTCGAATCGTCGAATCGACCCCGAGTCAATACGACACCCCAACAACGCACCGCAACACTAGAGGACCTTCGCGATAACCCTGGCGATATGCATGCTATCTTGCACCTTGGACGCATGTATGTACGTGCTCGTTGGTCATTGCCTTCATAACCCACACAAGGACCGTAAAGGCGGAGAAGGCAGCCCTGTTCCTCCTCCGATACCCTCCGCCCTTAATAGCCATGATTGCTCAACGCTGTCGGACAATTCTAGGCATAACCTGTTTTTGATAGACCTCGGCTTAATAAAGCTCCTGTAATGACTAGAAAGGTATCCTCAAACGAAGTCCTTCAGCTGCCACCAGGAGTTTCAGCTGGACGTGCAATTCCGGTCTCTGCTCTCTTCTTCGCCGGCAGTCGGTGGAGTTCAGGATGCTTCTTCCGCTCATGCTTAAGCCTCGAGTCGCTTCTTTTGAACATCTTTATACACCGAGGCACTGAGCACGCGAGGACTTGACCAACCTGATCCCGATGGGAGGACTTGATATGTCGCTTTAGATTCCCGGCCCTCGACTCCCCTTTAAATGTCTGACGACAATTCGGATAATCGCAACGCGACACGGGAGACTGCGGGGAGGGTACTGCCGGCGACGTTTCGAATGTAGGCTTGGGATTGACTAGCGGCGGTGTTTCCATCCTTTGCACCTTCTGGCAATCTCCCTCCAATGATACATCTTTACCACTGAGAAGTGTGTCAGCCGAGGTATTTTTTCTTTTGGAACAGAGGCTCCACTTACTACGGGACGAAGCGTGCGAAGACCGGTTGATTGGGATGATCCTCAGCCATTCCGTAAGGTCCCATTGCTTCATTTCGCTGCGGCTGCCATCTCCTATTGTCGTTCCTAGTGGCCGCCGATGTCAACGACTGATTCAAACCACTGGCGAAGGTGTCTGACTGAGCTCCTTGTGCGAAGGAGTAGCTCCGATTCGTCAATAGTCCATCCACTGCCCATTGGTTGTTGGAGCTACCATGCTCAAGAGTCCCATCAAATAGGCTATAGGGAGTTGTATATTCAACGTTGTTGGCCTCGGGGTTCCAGGAAACATCACTGACAGTTCGAGACATCGATAGCGATGGTGTAGGAGTCGGTCTAGTTGCTCGTTGTCCTATGTGAACATCGTGTGGTACAGGGTGAAGCCAGATGGGAACATTGCTGTTGGCCTCCAGGCTCCCCTTGCCGCGTGTTTGAGGGTACTCTTCGCTACGTTGGTCGACTTTCCGTTGGACAGGACTACTGTACTGTGCATTGATATGATCAGGCAGATAATCTCCCTGGGGATAGTGAGACACTTGATCGGCCACCGTCCAGGAATGAGCACGATTGCCTTCGTAAGGTTCCTGAGGGTGTGTTGCATGAGCTCCTGGTTGGTGCTGTGCACTGATATCCATAATGCTTTTAGAGGAAAGCCTCCATTCGAGAAAGCCGTTGTGGCTTCCATATGTGTCCATGGTTGGTGGCAAAGCTAATATCAAGGCCGTCGCTTAGCCTTTTTAGCTGCTCCCGTCGACGGTCAGAGATGACTCTGCTATCTGGATTCGTTCCCAACGAAGGGATGATGAGCTGCTGGGTTCTCCGGAGAGAGGGACTTCGGTAGTCCCACAGAAGAGCAGAGCTTCCGATGCTTGAGTCGTCGACCCAGCAGGTAGGCAAGCAAAGGGGTAGCTCGGTTCAGATGATGACGGCTGTTGCGAATGAGCGTGGAGTTTTAGCGTACGGATGTACGGTAAAGTCGGGTCGTCTGCGCCGTGGATACCTCTTCTCAAGCACGGCGTAGACGATGGCGAGATGCTCACGGAGAGCCCGGGAGGTCTGCCTCTGCGGGTGTAGGTGTCTAGATTGAATAGTTTTACAAGGCTGGTATTCGCCTCAAGGGTCTTCAGCGGCTATCTACGACTAGGTAAGCAATGGCCTTTTAGATGGACACCAAGACTGACTTCGACTCCAGGAAGAGGTATTCCTAGATGCCAATGTTGGACTACGGCGGCAAGTCTCAAGACTTGTAGCTTTGTCAAAGTTTCCGTTACGGGTTATACAGCCCGCCTCACCGTTATATCCTTGTACACACCAACCAACCACAACTGGAATCTGGAGCACTCTCAAGCACTACTACAACGGCGGTGTAGTCAAAATATACGTGAGATGAGTGAAAGTGTGGCCAGCCGGCGTCAAAGAAGTGGTAAGGAGAAGCTGTCCGAGGGTGCTGCAGTGACTTGGTTAAGGTGTCGATATGTCGATTTGTCCCTTCCTAATCGCCCTCCCTTTTGCTGTTCAACTCTAAGTGGTCACCAAAGTTGAACAAGCCCCGAACAATCCGCAGCAAGCTGGTTTTGCATACAACATACCCAGGGGACCCACGTAGGCCATACCTACCGGTGTGCAGCCGCCATTCACTTTGTCGGAGCCACGTTGCAAGGTCGCCCGATTTTAGGGTATGTTGTCTCTGGGACAAGCTCGTCAGCGCGCGAGCATCTCATCTTCATTCGTGGCAGCGTGTAAAGGCTATCACATCGTAGAACGTCTGCCTTGTGCATCACAAGGTTTAGCCTTGCAGGAGGCTCTCCGCCAGTCATGGTGTTTCGGCGATTGCAAGCTACAGTAGTCAGCGACCACCCGAATTCTTCAGGACTGAGTCGTACGATGACTTCTCACCGGACGGTGCACATCGAAGCTAGCTCAGGGACATCAATAGGAGCTTTCTAGTGCCTCGAATCGATGGCGGCCTCTCCTAGCTTCCTAGTAGTGCCCTATGGACTTTGACTACCGGAGTTTAGATCATCAAGACGTTTTGCTCTGCCTTGCGGCAATCGGCGGGCCCTAGCATGGGTATAAATGGCACGCTGAGCCTCCATGGGCAGACTGCAGGCGTTCTTGACTTTCTTGGGCTATGAATAAGGAGCCTAAAGTGATAAGGTTGGGCTCAAGAAAGATCCAGCAGCTGGCACTGCTGCGGAGGGGTAGTAAGTCAAAAGAAGCGGCACAACAACACGTGGGAACTGAACGCCATTTCGTTCTCTACTCGCTGCGGCTTTCTGCACGACATCTGAAAGGGCAAAATCCAATAGACGCTCACGTCAAGGCTGGCCATTTCTCCTGTAGGCAGTTCGTGTCGGCTGCAGCTCCCACGTTTCCAGTACAGCGGGACCCGATACGCTCTCCACAACCAGGGACACTACTGCTGATCACAGATAGCATGAGACGTTCCCCGGGAACTGGCTACGGCTCAGCTACTGGGTCACTCATCAATTTCTATGCAGCAAGGGCTTGTCTGCCGTATCCTTGGCGACAACCTGACGACATCGTCATCTACATTCATAGTACCCTTCTTCTGATTGCATTCAACAATTCAAAGCAGCCTCGAGGAATGTGTGAAGGATCCTAGAGGCTCCAGATGATCCCACGGCTTTGCACGAAGTAATCAGAAGAATGACAACTCGGTAAAGATCCGTCTTTTCCGTAGTGTGTCAGTGTTCGATTAATCCGCAGCTTTCAGCCCGTCGGCAACCTAGAACACATCGAAAGCACCAGGTATAGCCTTGGCCTCGATGCTAAAAACGCCAGTCACGAAAGGGGCAAGAGGTGTAACTTGAAAAGCACGACACCCGTGGGGACAGTTCACGGCAGAGCCGCATTGAAGGGCTGGGTAGCCCCGCTAGTGGTGGAAACCTCGCAGGGAGCGGGAAGCTTGGGAACTACGATCTACATATCGCCACTCTCACTGGGGGATAGACCGCCCGAAGCATCAGATGACGCTCTCCCGAATGGTGTTATCGCACGCAGGAGGCTTGGAAAGGTTCATGCGGATGTGGAGACGGCACGTTTGCGGCGTAGGGCAATGCAGGTATGTCCCGGCGAAGAAAAGACTGACGAACAATGTAGGTTAAGCGATACAGCTTCGATAGCAGTGCTGGGATTGATGAAGCAGGGTTGATCTGCGCATCGGGGCATGGAGCTGCTCTTGGGACGTTGCCGGCTTTAATTGCACATGCGAAAAGGAACTATCTGCGTGGGCAACATTTCCAGCACGACTTGTATCTATGGATCCCAGCAGGAAGTGCTGGGTCCGGCTGCAGGGCATGGCATGTGTTGCTCGAGCCCGGCAGCCAGGACGAGCGGAAGACAGGTTGGGATGGGCATGCTACGGCACCTGCAGCAGCATAGTGAGCCGCGAGAAAAAGCACCGTCATGGACGGGATGGCGGCCACTATCAGCAGCAGCCATTAAAAATGCGGCAGGGAGGGGTGAATGCGCCATGAGACGTCCATCTGCCAACCCAGGACGGTTAACAGTTCTTCAACGCCACGACCCCGCAGTCCATCTGCAGCTCCGCGGACCGGCAGCACCAAGTTTCCAGGCCTTGCATCTAGGCTCGTGCAGTCAATGAAGGGAAGGAGGACGATAGCAGTAACACAGCTAGATCGGTGGCTGCGATCGCGGAGGGCGAGCCGTGAATTGCGAATTACATTAGTAGCACACAAGGGCCGACCCGCCCGCTATGGACGGGAGGCCGATCCGGGGAACAAGTCGGGCTGGCTGTCACTTAAGCAGACATGCCTCTGTTCGACGACTCCACAGCGCCACCAATTCCCGCGCTTTCGCGTGCCGTGCGGAACCCCCGTTTACACGAACTGGTGACCCACTCATTGTGGTAAGCAATAGTCTCGGGCTCGACGTCGAGGGAATAGACCCTTCCATGGGATTCTTTCCTCGGGCGCGTAAAGCGCCTTTTATCGCGAGAAATGCAGTCGGCTAAGGTTGCACTTGAACATGAGCCGTAATCCTCGTATCCATCAACCATTAGTGCTATAAATGAAGGTTTGGTTCCTAATCTACTGTTTGCTCACTTGAAAACATCTTACAACGGTAGTTAGATAGCTTTTTTTGGCCGAAGGCACGTGACCAACACTCGCCAAAAAATTCCATGTATCTTCTCATAGAATATGCAACTTTAACATTCCGTTACTGCTCACGTCTTTAGAGTTGATGGTTCGCAGGCCGCAGCATCTGAACATTGGTGGAATGCGAACTTAATGTGCATGAAAGCCCTGTGTGCTACCGGCAGTGGTTGCTGTAGGTGATTGTCATAATCCAACAGGAATATCTCCAAGAATATACGGGTCTGGTTTCATTACAGCGACTCTAGGTCGATTAGATTTTGCAGTGCGATGGTCTGCCTGAGAGCAGAAAGAATGACGGAAGCACAATACCACAGCCACAAGAAATCAGATGGATATAGACAGTGAAAAAAAACACGACGTATATACAAAGCGATTTACGCTACACCCTCCGCTTTACAGGTATTTCCAAAAGCTACCCCAGACACCTACCTTTGTATGAACATTCCACATCCCCTCACCTCGACCAAATCTCGCCAGTCCCGTTCACCCCAACCACAACCAACTTGTCCAACATATCATCGAACCTCTTATTCACCCCATCTACCCCGCTCACCGCCGTCTTGACCATTCCATTCAGCCCACCCGCATCCATCCCCTTTAGCTGTGCACTCGTCGCATTCGCCCATCCGCTCATTTCCTGTGCCCAATTGCCCAACGATTTTACTGGGTCCCCAATGTCCGTCCTTGTCGCATTTGCTGCCTTGTTCGCAATATCCGCCATGAGTCCCGGCAGGCCGCGCGATGTACCCTGGCCGTCAGCCGTGAAGGCAGAGACATTAGACGAGGCAAACACCCACGTGCGCGCGGTCAAATAAATAATAGGTATCATCATCATTATCATTATGAGAAGGAGCAAGACAATGAGGGCGAGGAGGTTGCGGATCTGTTTCTGAAGCTTGAATGGATCATGACTCCAGTCTCGCTCCCGGTCTGCATCTCGTCGCTTTTCAGAGATGGGTTTGGAGCCGGCGTATATTTCAATGAGCGGCGGGGCGGGCTTTCGCTGCGGTTTTGGAGTCGCCATGGGCACGAAGGCTCTGTACTCGCCCCGGTCTTCTGACGTGTTTCCTGGCACGGCGTGGGAGGAGGTTGGGATGCGCAGGTCGTGCAGTGTCGGGCGAGAGGAAGGAACAGTGTGGATTGCGTCAATGTCGCCGTCATCTTGTGGGGTATACGTGTGCTCACGTGATGAAGGAGAGTGTGGCGGGCTGGCGTCATGGTTATAGGAGAGGTGTGTCCTGGAGGAGGCGTTGGCGTTATTGTCGAAGTCGAAGTCAAGGATGGGATCGGGATCTTTGGGGATCATGACGGGATGGGAAGAGAGAGGGCGCCCGAAGGAGGTCGTAGAGACGGGGCGGCGGGAGGAGAGAGGGCGACCGAGAGAGCTGGTAGAGGCGGGCCGGAGGGAGGAGGAGGAAGCCAGGTTGAAATATGAGAACGGTAGGAATGGCAAGGTAGTGCGGCATTTGACTTTGACTCTGATTCTGAATAGAAAAGACTAACAGCAGCCCCTTAGTTGCACAGGAACCGACGAAATGGCTCTAAGATATGGAAATACATGAAGCTATTGCCCATAGACCAAGCAACTGAACTAAGAGAACGAGAGCAAGCACCTTGTAATACGGCACCACACACATCTTAAGTCTACCTTCTCCGAAATCAGGCCGAAAATCCCTGCGCCGCCTAAGCAAAAGCGCAGTTCTGAATCGGCATCTCCATACTTTTGTGAGGCTGTGTTGGTTGTTGGAAGGATTGCGGCGCAAGACCACGAGGCGAAGCCTAGTTGGGTGAAACATCAGCGTAATTATATTTAGCAAAGCTCGGACTTGTCAGCTATTGCCGAACAGGACGCCTGATAATCCTCCGAAATCGTATATGTGCGAGCTCGTACTTTCACTGAGTGAGATTCTGCATTTGTAGTCGGTTTTACGACTTGGAATATCGAGCGATCTTGACTAATTTCGACACGTTCGACATTGCTTGAAATGCGAAGGAATATAGCCATTCTGCGCAACACAGTAAAGCTCAGTCCCGCATGAACATTTACACTTCTAG
The DNA here is from genome assembly GCF_010093595.1 of Mytilinidion resinicola. NCBI lineage: Eukaryota > Fungi > Ascomycota > Dothideomycetes > Mytilinidiales > Mytilinidiaceae > Mytilinidion > Mytilinidion resinicola. The sequence goes on from NW_022985441.1 coordinate 1,778,097, forward strand.
GCCGTGCTCTCAGCCTCATCCTGGATGTGATGAGGGCTGATCTAGAGACCAAGGCGACGTCTTCGCCATCTACCACATGCGCACAGTGTCCTAGGCCTCCTAGTTGACTAGCAGCATGTCGGACTATTCGATAATTTATTGCCAGCCAATGACCTGCTCATCTCTTCCTTTTTTCCTTTCCGGCTTCTCCCATTTCGACAGACTCCTAAAGTGCGACTTCTCTTTTCTAGCGAGCCTGGGAGCTGGAGCGATATCAATTATTCTTGGCTGTTTTGCTGTTGCAATCGTGATCCTCTCCTTTCTCTCCAATTTCTTTATCTCGTCCGAGACTTGACTGTTAAGAATGTCCTCGACATGAAGTCCTCCAATGTCAATCTTTTTGTATCGTATTGACCATCTTATTCCGCCTACGAAGTTACGGCTCCCAAGCCTTATACCTAGCGTTGGTATCGCAATGATCTTTTCGTTACCGTCCGTATCGGTTTTGGTAAGTACAGGAAGCGTTTCCCTGAAGGAAGTAGGTGTTACACTAGTGATGATGTTCTTAAGCGGTTTCTTTATGTGCGGGAGATCTTTTTCGCTAAAAGGCCGAAGACGAACGGTGTGGTCGGTTGGATTGGCAATGCGAACCCAGAAACGGCCATCGAACATCTGGTAGCCGGCGCTCGTGGAATCGGTGGCCACAACTGCAGGGTCGATGTTCCTAGGAGGTATAACCAGGAGGGGAGGCGGATCGTTCCCTTTACTGTATGGCTGTCGGCCAACAGTCCACTCGAACTCTGCTTTCGGAACGCTACCAACCTGACCCGCTGGACTAGGACAGAAGAACGCTCCGCCAACCGTAAAGGGCCGCGGGGGGGTGGATATCTTCGTCAATTGAAGTATCGGGAAAATAGTGTCCACGGCGAAGTCGAAACGATTGGTCTTAACGACAGGAGCGTGGCTTACCAGTGTGGCTAGATGTGAAAGTAATTGGGCAGCGAGTGTTCTTGCAAGTTTGTCATCGGTCGCAGCGAGCTTGTCGATCGCAAGTCTAGCTTTAGAGAAGTTTACTCGTAGAATTCCACCTCGAACGTCCAACCGCAGTTTGCAGAGTTTCAGCAGGCCTTTTTCTATTTCCCTCCCATCTTCAACACGCTCCTGCATGCGATGAGAGAGACCCACGAGCGACTCCGGTTGTAAAGCTACTGGCAACTGGTGATTTTTAAACACGTGTCGTATTGCATTCCGATCTGTTAGTGTCTTATCATGGTTTGTCTTGTCCTCTGTCCAAGGCACCTCATTTGCCAGACACGTTGCAATTAGCCTCTCCTTGCGAAATTGAAGCAACGGGCGTATGATCTTGATTCCGCCAGTCTCAATCCTGATGGGCTGGCGTTGCCGTCCTTCGGCTGTAGGTACTGGTACTAGGTCCAGCCCTCCACTTTGGTGAACACCATGTAGTCCATAGCATTCGGGTATCTCCTTCACAGCCTGGATGCCTTGCATGCCTGTCCTAACTCTTCCCACCATCAGCCTCATCAAAAGTGTCTCGGCTTGGTCGTCGGCGTGGTGGGCAACTAGTATAGAGGGTAGACCATGCTCTCGACAGGCGAGACCTAAGGCCCTATACCTGAACCTTCGGGCTTGTGTTTCGAAATCGGTCGCCTCGTGCGGATTTTCAGGCCATTGTAGCGGTAATATATGTGAGGACATGCCGGCTGTGCAGATATTAGCTGCCTTGTGCCTTACGCTCGTTGGCGTAATTCACCATGCTTCCTCAGTTGTTCCGCTACCCATAATGCTTCCTCAGAACTACCCTCCCGGCTCTTATGGTCCACAATGAGCCCTACGCATTCAGGGAACTTGTCGTATTTCTTTGCAGCGCTGTTACAAAGACTAGCTAGAGCCATGGAGTCAACGCCACCGCTCACCGCGAGGCCTGTATCCCATTAGCACTGTCTAGCTGTGCTGAGAGCTCCACTCACCAATCCTCGACGCGTCCGTCTTCCTCGCGTAGGGCCATATTGCCACGAAGGCGTCCCAAAACTCTTCAGTGCTTATTGGCGCCGCCTTGCTCACATCCTGGCTGTAGGAGCGCGATACAAAGGTGGCATTGCGAGTGCTGGCGCGGAGCTCTCTCGTCAGCCTGAGGCAGTGCGGCCTCCACATCAATTGCAGCCACCAGCTTACTTACAAACGGTGGGGCAATTGAAAGTTCTGGAAGAACCGCGATGCAAAGGAGCGTGAGGTATGTATATGTGCAGAAAGATTGATTCGTGATGTTGAATTGACGACGATCCGAGGTCAGGCAAAGCCCCTGTCGGTCTTGGCGCGATTCGAGATTCTGGAATTTTCTCGACAGCAGAATTCAACTCAACACCTCCGACGACGACTTCTGCAACTGCAATCAATTCTCTCTCTCACATCTCAAAACAACGCGCGCATACTCTAGCTACCTAGTCGAACCGCCAAACCCGCAAAAATGGTGCGCCCCCCGCGTCTCAATCCTCTCATCCATCATATCACCTCATCCGCAACCATCGCTATCCCCAACATCTCCTTATACTGCCTCTTGCTCCCTCACCCTCTCCCAATATTCACTTCCCCTATACCCCTCCAGCATCAAAAGGCTGAAATGTCTAGACCACCGCCCTCAAATCCATCCGCTCGCTCGCTCCCCTCCTCGACCGCGTGCTGGTACAGCGTGTCAAGGCCGAGGCTAAGACCGCTGGTGGCATCTTCCTGCCCGAGAGCGCCGTAAAAGAGCTGAACGAGGCCAAGGTGCTGGCCGTTGGCCCGGGAGGCTTGGATCGGGATGGGAAGCGGATTGCGCCGAGCGTGAAGCCCGGAGACAAAGTTTTGATTCCACAGGTGAGTTAAGAATTTTCACTATGTTATACGTTGCTACGTTCTTTCTATGGCTAGGTCGTAGGTGCTTTCGGCTATTCCGGGTGAATTGTTGAGGAAAAAGAGGCAAACCAGGTTTATCGATGGAGTACCTGGACGCATCATTACATTATTCCATTAGGTCTTTAGAACTCATGACTGACAAAGCACTTGTAGTACGGCGGCAGCCCAATCAAAGTCGGCGAAGAGGAGTACTCTCTGTTCCGCGATCATGAGTATGGCCCTTCTTCCGCTGTCCAAAATCACACAGTCCTAACATCCGCAGACTCCTAGCCAAGATAAACGAGTAAACACATCTTACCCGCCACGTCTCTATACCCTCTCCCGACCAAGCATGTACCCTACCTGTACAATACCACGCAACCTACAAATACAGCACATCCAGCCAATCCCATCCGGCGTTTGTTCGGTCTGGAATAGTTTGGGGCATTTTGAAAGCGTCTTGTCTTCCTCAATTCCCACTCGAAAATCTATAATTAGACGGATCGAAAGAGATAGGAAAGAATAAAACACATCTCTGCTCTATTCGATGAATGCCCCGTGATTCAAACCATGTGAAATATCTACGTGCTGTCCAGGCCCGAAGGATCGCTCTTAGAATCGGTGAGAACAATTCCTCGCCACTCCATGAAGTGCCTCAATACACGAGAAATGGAAGCCAAAATGGTAGAGAAATGTACATAGATATACTACAGAGCAGTGTCGGTGTACGCTTTCAAGTAAGTGAGGTCGATGAAAGGCTGGTCGACCCTACAATTATATCTTTCTCTACACAGGCAGAAAGCCCAGAAATCTTCATCACTTCCCATATACTTCCATTCTACCAGAGCACCTGCAGGATTATGATAGAGACTAGACGGCGAAGCAAGATATGCGTTGCCGCAACGTGTGTATTCATTCATTCGTAATTAGCGTAAGCGGTGAGCCGTAGTTAAGTATGTCTGACCAACCTAAAAGCCGCAAAAAGCCGCAAATAACTACATAGACCCAACCCAAGAACGCCAAACACACTAGAAGTCATTTGCACAAACTTGGCTACATTACCTGCACAGCGCTCACATAGCCTTGTTCTTCTTTCCCGTCGCTTTCTTGTCCGCCTTCCTCTGCACCTCTGCCGCGTTGAGTATCTCAAGCAGTTCCTCCCTCTTCCCCGCATCCTCCCCCTCTCCCTCCTTCATATCTTGCACTCTCTCTAGAGCTGTTAACCCATCATCCGTCGTCCTCGACTCCATCTCAGCCCCATTCCGCAGAAGACATCTCACCTCCCTCACCAACCCACTACTAACAGCCTGCTGCAACGGCGTCCACCCATCTTTATCTTGGTAATCTACGTTCGCGCCATTAGAGATCAGCACCCACATTACTGCCGCACTAGCAGCACAACACAACGCAGTCCACGTATCCTCATCCTGTGCCTCCATGTCGACACCCATGTCTGTCAATCGCTCCGCAGCCTCTGGTAGTGAGTATTCAGCTGCGATGTGCAATGGCGTGCGGTCACGGCTTGCACGCGCGCTGATATCCGCGCCGGCTTCTAGCAGAATAAGTGCTACGTCTTCCCGTTCGTTAATTAGAGCAATGTGGAGCGGGCGGTCTGTGTTTGGTACTTGTGCTTCTATATCCGACCCTGCGGTCAGCAGGAGCGTAACACAAGTCCGAGACCCCATTGCGCAGGCTTCATGAAGAGGTGTCCAGCCTTGATCATCGACGGCAGAGACATCCGCATCCCGGGAAAGCAGCTCCTTTACGGCGTCGTCGAGATCATGTTTGGCGGCAAAGTGGAGGGGGGTCGCATTTTTCGCTGTTTTGAGGTCGACATTCGCACCTTTGGACAAGAGGTAGAGAGCCGCGGATTCTTGAGCCCAGGTTAGAGCACACGCGAGAGGTGTGTAGCCTTTTGCGGTTTTAGCTTCGATGTCCAGCTCAGGCTGACACACGAGGAAGGATAGGGCGGAAACGTTGCCTTGGGCCGCGGCAGCGTGGAAAGCACCAGCCGAAGCGTGGTAGAGTGCGTTCATGTTTGCACCGTGGCGTTGAAGGACGGGAAGCATGCGAAAAGCGAATTGAGAAGCAAGCAGGAAAGGGGTGACTCCAAACTCGTCAACGGCCTCGAGGTCAGCACCGCGGGTGAGAAGTAACTCAATCAGATCTATACGGTTGCGGAGGACGGCGACGTGAAGGATTGTGCTGTTGATGCTATCCCGATCTGCGTTTACGTCTGAGACAGAATCGAGCATACGAATGGCGAGGTCATTCCAGTCGGGGCCATCACGGAGGAGAACGATGGAGATAGCAGTGTGACCGGGATCTTTACCGCGATTGATAGAAGCACCGTGAAAGAGGAGCAAGTCAACAATTTCAGTGTCTTTGCCATCCTTCATAGATAGGATGGCTTCATCGAGAGCGGTGACCTTGCCGCCGTGAAAAGCGTTGATATCGACGCCTGAGTATAGGATCATCTTTATGATTGGAATGTTACCGTGGCGAATAGCGTAGCAGAGTGGCGTGCTACCGGATTCGAGCTCAATGTTCATATCGCATTGCTGAGCGATGAGAGCTTCGATAAGCCCCTCATCAAGCTCCTCGAGCGCATAGTGTAACATTCTGTTCATTGCGAGCGGTTCCACCAAGCGTCCTCCATCTTCAAGAACCCACGTAAGCCAGTCGTGCTTGCCTGGGTGTGTTTTGCGGAACATCATGCGAGAGTAGCAGAGAGACGTTGTGACCACGAGTGATTTAACCATGGCATGGCCATCCGCCAAAGCGAATTGAAGCGCAACACTTTCTTTTGGATAATCCTCGCCGCCCAAATGCTGTAAGAGAACCTGGATTACATCTGAATGTTTCTCGGTTATAGCGAGACGTAGAGCGTCGCTGTTCTTGTAGGTGGCAGTCGCATCGCAACCATGATCGATCAGTCGCTGGACAACCTTTGCATGGCCCTCTGTAGCAGCAACTTGAATAATTGATAGGCCTTTGGGTCTAATGCTAGCGTCTGCGCCGTGAGCCAGCAGAAAGTCGACTACCTCCAGAGAGCCAAAATGGGCGGCGAGAAAGAGGGCTGAATGGCCAAATGTATCGACGGCATCGATGTCAATACTTGGATCGGCTTTCAGAAACACCCCGGCGGCGTTAACGTGATTATGGCACGCTGCCCAGATCAGCGGGGTGCCGCCATTCTCACTCCTCACAAGCGGATCAGCACCACGCTTGAGGAGGAGCTCGGCAGCTCTTGCCTGGCCACAGTCGGCTGCTAGAATCAACGGAGTGCATCCTCGCTTTGACTTTGCCTCAATGTCCATGCCACGGTCCAACAGGAGCTCAATAGCTGCGAGAGCGCCTTCTGATGCAGCCCAATGAAGGGCGTTTTTCTGCTCCTTCCCAGACACGAACTCGGGATTGGCACCATGATCCAGAAGTAGCTTCATAATCTCAAGATTGGAATCCTTGGCTGTAGCGTGGACCAGTGGCGGCAAGCTGCAAGAGCGATGATTTACATCGGCGCCTTTGCCGAGCAGTAGCCTCACGATGTCGACATGACCTCGTACGATAGCCATGACGAGGGCAGTCCAGCCCCTATTAGTCTCTTCCTCGATATTCGCTCCAGCCTCGAGAATTTCGGTGAATTTCACGACATTTCCGTGGTCGGCCGACCCGAAGAAAGCTTCGTAATCGATGGGGTTGACGACAACGAGATCTTCATCGGCTTCGGAGACCTGATCCCAGGATCCGCAGCTGCAGACATCATCGTCGTTGTCCTCCTGTTTCTTGCGATGCTTGCCAACATCTTCCTTGGGCTCCTTCTCTTTGTGCTCGGTGATGTTGTCCAGTCTTGTTGCACAGTGCAGGAGGTCGCCTGACAAGTTGTATTGCGTTGCAGGCTCAACAGTTAGAGCCTCAATATCTCGGTTCAGCCCGGATAGGTCCTGCTCTGCCATAATGAATTGCCCTCTCAAATGAATTATACCTAGGTAGATCTTCGCAGTTTCAGCTTATCGGGCCGCCTCGAGATCAATTCCTGTCGAGAAAAGTTGTTGAGGCACAAGATGCGAATTAAGGAAGTAAATAGAGCAAAAGAGGGCTACTTAGGGGGGTCAGAAGGCGTCTTGTTGATAAAGGCAAGCGAAGGCAGCAGTGCCCACCTGCAGGTGAGGGCGGAGGATGTGCTGCTGCGCCATCCCGCCGGTAGTGTCGCCGTCGGGATTGGAGGATACGCAAAAGGCTGACGCTTGCCTGGCGAATGGCTGCATGCATGACTTGATCGCCTTCAGCTCGCTGCCTGGGACGTGCCGCGTGTCGAAACGGGCGAGCCATGAGGCTGAAGCGTGGAGGTGTGGAGATATCCTTCACTGTTCCGTCTTTTCCAAAACGACCTACCGCCAGATGCGTCGCTGAGCACGAATAGACGCGTTGCATGACAGAGCGTGGTTGAGGCTTCAGCTGAAGGCTTGTTGAAAGGGGTTAGTTCGATAACTAGGGTAGAGCTGATGGAGGGGCACCTTGGAGGGGCACCTTGGAGGGGCATGTGAGCCTTGCGGTGGTAGATGCCTTCAAGACTCGATCAGAATACACCGCTCACCCTCCTTCAGTAGTGCGACCTAGCATGATACACCCTTTGCAACGCACGGGTTACTTCCTCCAGCGCTTTGATAACCCAGGCACACAGGTGATCTCTGATCTCGCGCCACATTCGATCGGCGCACTCAAACGTCACTGGTGCCCAGGTGTGGACCAACGTTGCTGACGGGGCATAACGGCGCCACATCACTTAACCTTTGAACCACCACAACACCTCTCTGTCGCTCTCTTCTCTCACTCTCCCAATCCAACCCTCATTATGTCGACCTCTAAGTACATCTTTCTCCTGGCAATCGCCATCCTGGTGCTCTTGCCGGCACCGGCTGCCGCTTTCGGCGCGGGCAACATCGCGTCCATTTCCAAGGTTGAGGGCCACAACTGGCGCCATGGCGATATCGAGGACATGCTGGCCACGGTCGCCTGTCTGCGAGGCCACAAGTGGAATTCGATGATGATCAAGCGAGTCTACTTTGGCAACTGGCTGCGCGACTACTCACAGGCCGTTGATGTTGGCACCCTCAAAGGCGTCCAAGCCGAGACAATCCGTATATTGGTCTGGATCCTTGCATTCATGTCCTTTGGCTATGCTACTGCCGAGTTCGAGGTGACTAGTGAGCGCTTGGGTGTTTACCGGCCCGAAGAGCACATCGACAATCCAAAAGACTACGCCGACAACGTGGATGCCACCAAGTTTGATCCTCGGTTACGGCCTATTGTGTCTCCGCAGGAGCTAGCAATCGATCCGAATACAGGTAGGCAGCATTTTCAGATCTTTCAAGCTCTCAGTTCTAGTGCTAAGCCGTCTAGGCATGAAAAATTACATTGCAAATGAGTACGGTGGTTGGGCTACATCCGCTGGCTACATCAAGTTCTCGTTCTCCCGAGCAATCCACTATGGGCGTATGTACACTCATGGCCAAACCCGTGGTCGTGAGGAAGATCTCTGTGAAGCTTTAAGATGCTTGGGCCAAGGCCTACACTGTCTGGAAGATTTTGGCGCTCACACTAACTACACCGAACTCGTTCTACGTGAGCTAGGTTTCACAAACGTCTTTGCTCACACCGGAACGGCCAGTCAGATCAATCTCCATGGAAAGCACGTCTTTCCTCTTGTCACTGGCACCTTCGGTGGAGTCGACTTCCTGCATTCCGTTCTCGGCGAAGCGAATGATCACTTCACGCAATCTGAAGTCGACGAAGTAAACACAGCACTGGCAGACGCTGTAGCTGGCAACAATAAGCGCGGCCCCGGTGGTGAATCTGGGTGCGATGCATTGACGGGTCTCCTATCTAAAGTCCCGGGCACTGGAAATCTAATAGAGGAGGCTAGGGTACTTCAAGCTCAGTCAGATCGCCAGTTCGAAGAGAACTCTCGAGCCACAAGCGGTGGCTACAGTCAGGACCCCTACGGTAGCTATGGACAAGATCCATATAACAGCTCTAGAGCTGCTCCAGTCCCCCAACAGCACCAGTCCACGAACTTTGCTGCCCCTCCTGGCTCTGTGGGAGGCCCTCCAGGACCCGGCATCCCAGGAATGAACCCAAATCTGGACCCGTCCATTATCGTGCCTAAGATCTACCCCATCCTCGCCTTCCGCGACAATGTCGTCCGATCGATCTCCGCCATTATCTCCAAGATCCCCGGACTGGAGAAGCTCATCGACACCATCACGGAGCGAGTGACACTATTTGTGCTCTCCCTCCTCGCCCCGTTCATCCAACCCATCATTGCTGCCGCTACAAAGCAGCTAAAGGAAGGATCCTCCGCTGTTGTCGACAGCAGCGCAAACCACCAGTACGAGCCATGGACGGATCCGCATTGCACCGACCCGACCCACTCCCTATTGTCCAAAGATCACTTCAGCAATATCCTCAACGAGCCCGCTGGTCAGGTCGCGGCCGCCATTCTGCAATATGTCGCGCCGCGTATCGTCTATGCCTGGGATCATCCCGACGTTCCAGTCGACCAAGTTCTGAACGATGTTGTCCGCGTTTTCCACCACCCGGCTATCCGCGATCCCAACTGCGAAGTCCACAGGAGCATGTTCGACGTCGTCAAGCGGTGGGTGGCTGACCGCGGAGACCGTGGACATTCCTTGAACAACATCCTCTCGTCTGAGAGCGTACGCGCCGGGAAGAACCACTCTGGTGACAACGACCACTCTCACGGCCAAGGGCAGCATGGGCACTCTGCTCACCAGGCCAGCGCGGCCCATGGTGGTCAGTCTCAAGGCCAGCAATCTGGGTTTCCCAACCTTTCTAACGTCAACATCCCCGGAATTGGTAACCTTGGCAAACTCTCCTCGGGACCCTTTTCTCTGCTCAACCCGAACCGCCCACGAGATATTGACTTTGAAGGCGCTAGCTCAGATCCCTATGCTCGTGGTCCGTCACCGCAGCCATCGCCTGGCTGGGGCACTTTCCAGCCCTACGAGAGCCAGTACGTGGGCGGTTTAGCGCCACAAGACTATGCTTACCAGGCAGCGCAAGGGGGTGCCTATGATCACGGACAGTATGGTGCTGGTGCTCACGGACAGTATCATGCTAGTGCCGGTGGTCCAGGCGTAGCAGATCACGCGTATACAGTGCCGACGGCCTATCAGCAAGGGTATGAGCCGTATGGACAACCACCACCGCCGGAAGGCGGACAGGGGCAGTGGAGCGGATATGGAAGTGGCCCTTACACTCAATACTAGATGCAGGTCGTGGCGTTTTGAGCTAGGCTGGGATATCATGGCGGTGGTCTGGGGTGTGAAGGTGGAGTCTTGGTAGTGATACGGGATAGGGTGTTTTACAAGGTAATGAGTGTTCACAGTAACAGATAGTGCGAATTCGGACCCTTAATGCTACTACTCTGATGGCGACCCCAATTCCTTAAAGATACTTCTTTCTCCGCCTCTTTCGCTCTGACATACCCCTCCAGTTTATGAGTTTTCGTAAAATTGTCTGCTACCGTCGCAAGACCTCCAACACATTCCGACAAATCCAGATGAAGTATACTGCAACATGTTCAAACAGTCCGAGAGCTTGCCAGGTTACCTCAGACAGCGTCTTCTAAGACTATACGGCCGGGGCATTAGCTCACTTGCTTCGGAGTTTGGGTAGGGGGCCCTTTCACGCAGAGGCAACTTAGTGTGCACAGATTTGTCTTCTAGCACTGTAGGCCTCGAAAAGCAGTAAAGCACATGATCATCCTTATGCTCCATTACTCGTTCTCCGCCAGTCCTCGGTCAATTAGCGCAGTATCTAAATACGCCTTCACTTGCACCACCTTGCCTTGCCTGTCGAATCGTAGAAACCATGCGTAACACTGGTTGTATGGCCTCCCGTTCTTAAACTCTCCTTCGAACTCCGACTCGATAGCCACCCACTCCTGCACTCCACCGCCAGCGATGTTGACCACCCGCGGCCGGACTGGGCCTTTCATAGCGCGCGTGATGCGGTCCATGCTATTAGCCTTGAATTCTTCGATGCCACGGAAGGTCCCTGTGGTGTATGCGTTGCGACTAAAAGAATTAAGGTGAGGTCTCTCTGGTGAATGGCGGAGCTTAGCAGCCTGCCAAGCAATAGTGTCGTAAAGGTGTTGTTATAAGTGTGATTAGCCTTAGGAATATATATCCTATAATTTTGCGTCACCAGCTGTCATGTTTCGGCCCGAGTGCACAAACCCTCCGTTGGCGTACTGGTTACGATTTTGGGAGGAGCACGAACGCTGATCCCACTGTCAACCTTCCTTCTCAATCTTATAAAGAGCGTCTAGGCTTAGCCTAGGTTCGATTCCCGCTCCGACCTAGCACAAAAAAAATCAATCATATCATATCACCTTATTTCACCTTCCTCTCCTTCATGAGCGTCTAGGCTTAGCCTGGGTCCAATTCTCGCTCTAACCTCCTCGCCTGCACAAAACTCCTCTTAACTACTTCACCTTTATCTCCTTCATGAGCGTCCAGGCTTAGCCTGGATCCAATTCCCGCTCTGAATTCCTTTTTTTCTTTTTGTCCCCTCCCTTTCTCTTTTCACGTGACCACCGCGTTCCCTTTCACAATAAATGATCCACCAGCGTTTGTATTGTTGACGAACTAAAAGACCGTGGCGATGTAGCGCGAGGCGGGACATCCAAGGCAGATATTGCCTTCAGGAACTGAACTAGACCCGCCATGCCGATCTGACAGCTTTTTCACGTCGCCAAGGCAGCATTTACTTATTACTCTGGTCCTTTACAGCCCCAGTGGCCAAGCATGGATATGCAGCTACAGACGCAGTAGGTGGAATCAGAACTTAGGACTAGGAGGACCTATTCTTCGAATGAAGATTACCGTGACTGAGCTGAATTACTGAAAGTACGAGATCCTACCTTGAGGCGTTTACTCTCACCGCTATTACCCCTACTATATGCCAAGATAGGTGACGGGAAATCTCAAAGGTAACGTACCCGAGACTATGGAGGAGCCCATGACACTCCACTCAAAGTCTGGGGAGACGTGAGACCAGAAGGCGTCGTAGTCCCAGTTGCCTGCTGAAGTGAACATTCCGCGAATGTTTTCGGCGGTCGGGTACGGGGTATCTTGTGCCATTTCGGAGAAGGCAATCAATAATGCAGAATGTTGAGCCGGTAGTTGTGATTTTATCGGATAGATGGGCCCGTGAAAAGACCAATTGCTTTTGCTCTATTGCAAGTCCGGGTATAGCGGAGATACGGTGGAGATAAGTCCTTACGTTAGAGAAGTATGCATCGAGGCTCATGGGAAAGGCATGGAACTTGCTCGTGCATTTCTCATTGGGTTACCTTTCAAGGTTGATGTTTGATGTACCATTTCTCTATTGGGGAGGAACTTCGACTTTGCACTTAAGGAAGCATCTAATGATAACGAAGAGCACGACGCTCTCAGGGCTCGAGTGGTATATCAGTAATGTACATCCAGGCCCATGCCCTTCGGGTGTATTAAGAGGAGAACTTTACGCGCTGCAGATCCAGGGTATCTTCCAATTAATTGCCAACAAGAGACAATACACCAGGTCGTCCCGAAGCTAACTCGCATAGCTTAGCATCTGCTATCGCTCTCCTACCACCTCCGAGCTGCGCGACGGATTCGATTGTAAGACCACGGGTGGTAACGATGTCAGCTCGGCTTTAGCTTCCGCGCTACTAATTATACCCTCATCTCTTCCCTCGCTGCTCATACGTGCGGGCTTGTCGATACCTTGTGCTTTCGCCGCTTTCCCCTTCTTCTCGTCCACTGCTTGTGGACCATTGTGATCAGCCACCTTCACATCCACGAACAAGACACTTACGACCAGCGCAGTTCCGGCACATGCAAGCTCCAACCAGAAGGCATTCTTAAGCCCCTGCCTCCTTCCCTGATCGTCCTCCGTGTAAGCAACCACCATATCTGCAACCGCAAGAAAGACAGCAATACTCAATTGCAGCACAGAATTGACCAACGCACCTGCCAGTCCTTGCTGATGTACTGGCAGATGCGTGCTCATAAACACGCTGACAACATTGAAACTGCCATCGATACCGATGGTCGCGCCCAGCATACTCCAGAACGTGAAGTACCAATAGTTTGCGCCGTCGGGCGCTAGTGCAAAGAGAAGGGGAGCGACGATCCAGCCGAGACCTGCGAGAATCAAGATTGCAGTACCAGGAATCTTGTGGAGCACAGTCCCGCCAACTGTGCCAATGATGCAGCCGCCGAGGGCCATGGGAGTGAACCACCCGACGAGCTGCATGGGTGTACCGCCCATTATTTCGGTCATGCTAGGGAGAATGGATTAGTCTAGTCGAAGAGTAGGGTATAGAACAATGCTTACTAGTACGTGCTATAGAGCAAAAAGATACCTAGACTCGCAAAAGAAAAGAACATGGCAATGATAAGCGGCGTCATGCTCTTGACCTTGAAGATACTCCCCGGGATCAAAGGGAACTGCAGCTGCGTTAGCAACCTGTAGTCCTTACCTTTCTGTTGACACTTACTTTAGCGTGGCTATCGAACCAGAATCCAAGCATTAAGCCCGCGATTCCTACTACCAATGTGGTCAAAATGTACCAAGTCTTGATTCCATTAGGTGCATGGGCCATGTCCGTGATCGCAAACACGAACAACACAAGCCCACATACAATGAGAAAGGGCCCTTTAAAGTCAATCCCAACACCCCCTTGTCCACTCCTCCTAAGCTCCCTTTTTTCCGCCCAGTCACTAGGCACACAGAACCACGCTAGTGCAACAGTGCTCGCTGATAGTCCTGCCCCTATCCAGAAGTAGAGGCGCCAGGTCGAGTATTGGCCCGCGACGCCAGCGAAGAAAATGCCGAGGAAGAATCCAAGCGGAGCACAGGCGCCATAGATAGAGAAGACGATGTTCTTGCGGTAGCCAGGACGGTAAACGACTCCAAGGAGCATCATACCAGAGGGAAGAAAGGCAGCAGGGCCAAGACCCTGTAGCGCACGGCAGACATCGAGCATGATCTCGTCCTGAGCAAAAGAAGTGACGACGGAGAAGATCGTAAGCCAGATGACACCAACTAGGTAGGCTATGGAGCCGCCGTACATGTCTAAGATAAGTTAGTGGCTGAATTGTCGGGTGGAAGGGGCAATGGGTACCGGCAAACCGCCCAAAGATGATCAGGAAGGCAGAGACAACGAGGGAAAAGGCGGCAGCGGGCCATGTCGCTGACTCAGGAGCGATATTTAGGTCATTAGCGACAGTAGGTAGGACGACGTTGAAGCCGGATACGAAGTACTCCTACGTCGCTCCGTTAGCAAGCGGAATTTCCTGTCAACTCACAGCGACAGGCTGTAAGTCTATGCACACTCCGTTACCACTGCTTGAGTATCTTTGTGGGACTTAAAAATCTCGGCGCCATGTCGAGTTTCATGCACCGGAACCTGAGCTGCAGCTTGCCTGACCGTCTCGCTGGCAGCGAGGCTGCTCCGGAGAGTGGTGTCCAGTTTCCAGACTGGCACTCAAGTAGTGGTAATCCATGTGCACAATCCCATAGCCTAGTACTTTGCTGTGTACAGAGAGCTTACAGTCAACAGTTGCGACATGACAATCGAGTAACAGAACCCAAATTCCGCCCACGCCGACGTGAACATTGCTGGTCTCTTGCGGCCTAGCTCCTCCAGATCCTCATCAAGAGCCATTTCTAGATCAAGGGCCGGCTTATCCGAGTACTCCATTTGAGGGACGTTGCTTGCTGTTCTGTGAGAGACGATACGGTTGGTAGTAGCCCAGAGCTGGTCAACGTGCGTACTTCTCGTCCTGAAAAGCACCATCGTAAGTACACCCTCGAGATAACTGAGGGAAACAGTTGTAGAAGGGACTGGGAGTTGCAACAGAGAGTTCTGGAGATGACGCTGAAGCCACGGAGACGAACTGAAGTGTGATGATGGACGGGGAGAATCACGTGACACGAAGGAAAGTCCAGCTTACATGTTGTCTTTACGAGGAGGCCTTATACCCCTTTACCAAATAGGTAGAGATGTGGGAAGAGAAGAAGCCTTTCTATACCATCCATCTATTCACACAAATAGAGTCTGACTTGGACAGATATACGATCTCTGCGTCAACTCCGCCGATCAACAATCAGTCGCAGCATGCATCGTGACGCCCACATACACCGCTTATAAGGAAACCGTGACGACCGCCGAGACGATGGGCCGTCACGTTCTTTCCGAGGACTTGTCGCCCGTTGTCGTCGCTAGGGCGCTGTCGATGACACATCGCGGTTCGTCGGGTCTGCACGCCCCTTTGAGGCAACCATGACGACCCGGCAGTTGCCATCCGAAGGACTAACAGCCAGCAAGCTCATTTCTTTTGTTCTTGCATAATGGTCTTGGCAATAAGTGTGTGATTTACGTACAAAGGTTTGAGGTTGTGGAAAAGTTATGCCTGAGGTGGCAAGGTCAGCAGCTGCTTCGGCAAAAGCCCCGGGAAAACTACGGCCCGCTACCCCTGTCGCTGCAATTTGATCGATTTTCACGACCTCAGAACACCAAAAGTTTTAGCTGAGTTCGCTATTGCGCCTGCTGCAACTGCGGCCTCCCATCTCCAATGACGAAGAAGCGCTCGCACTCCGAGTCTCACCATGGCACGTCCAGACCTGCCCAGGGCATGGGACGGGGCAGTATGGCTATCAGGGACAAGTCGAAGCCCCGTCCGAAGCGGGAGGCAGAGTCACAGCGGCCGACACTGGTAAGTATTGCGGGTAAATTATGCAGAAAAGTGACAGCAGGAATAGAACAGTGCTGACGGATTGCCCTAGATATTTGCACCTCAGCCAGAATGGCACGCCGCTCCCCTCCCAGACATTCCCCCGGTAGAATCACCCTCAGCACCGCCCCGCCACGTCCTGGATGAGCTCCACAAGTACGCCGACACCCTCCTGGAGGCAGAAATCACAGCTTACGAAGGATCGCGCGCGTCCTCCACGTCCTCGCATAAGTTCATGTCCACAATCATGTCCTCTGGTACCCTGGAAGACAAAGTCTCGGCCCTTACCTTGCTGGTACAGGAATCCCCATTGCATACCACCAAAGCGTTCGAACAACTCTTGGCACTGGGCAGGAAAAAGAGCAGGAACGCTGCGCTGATGGCTTTGGGGGCTTTGAAAGATCTGCTCGGCCAGGGTGTCGTCCTGCCGCCCGATCGGAAGCTGCGCGCATTCGCCAAACAACCAGGACTCGCTCACGCACTACACGGCAAGCCAGCTAGCTGGAAGGCTGGTGATCGTTTACCGGGCGCTATTCAGAAGATCCATCTGATAGTGTGGGCGTACGAAGACTGGTTAAAACGAACTTATTTTGAAATGCTTAAGGTCGTAGAAGGGTGGTGTAACGATGAAGTCACGTTTGCTCGTAGCCGAGCTGTCACTTTCGTCTGGGAGCTGCTGAGGGAGAAGCCAGAGCAGGAAGAGAATCTGCTGCGGCTCCTGATAAACAAGCTGGGAGACACTGACAAGAAGATTGCTTCCAGGGCATCATACCTGCTGCTTCAATTACAGGTATCACATCCGCTTATGAAGAGCGTCATCATTAATGCAATAGAATCCGACTTACTTTTTCGACCCGGGCAGAGCACGCATGCCAAATATTACGCTGTCATCACACTCAATCAGACAATGCTAAGTGTGAAGGAACAGGACGTAGCAACCAAACTCCTAGAATTATACTTTGGCCTTTTTGTTGGCCTCTTGAAAAAGCCCAAAGGAACAGACGAACAGACACACACGAAAATCAACAAGAATGGATTCATCCAAGGCGGTGGAGGCGCGCCAGGAAAGATGGCTCGCAAAAAGGCCAAAGAAAAGGAAGGAGAGGCTTATAAATCAGAAGAGGAAATGAAGGAGAAGATGGTTGCTCAGGTGCTGACGGGCGTTAATCGGGCCTTTCCTTTCGCCAAAACTGATGACGCCATGTAAGTTGCTTTCCTCAGTTACTTGGTCGGCTATTAATTCACTATACCTCAGATTCGAAAATCAGATGGAGGAACTTTTCCGAGTCACACATTCATCCAATTTCAACACCAGCATCCAAGCCTTGATGCTCATCCAGCAGATATCGGCCACGAAGCATTTCTCAAGCGATCGCTTCTACCGTACTCTGTATGAGTCACTACTAGACCCTCGTCTCTTGGGTTCATCTAAACAGATTATGTATCTCAATCTCTTGTATCGCTCTCTAAAGGCGGACCTGAGTGTGAAACGAGTGAAAGCCTTTGTCAAGCGTCTTCTACAAGTAATCACCCTTCACGAGCCTCCGTTTGTTTGCAGTGTCATCTATCTCATATACGAGCTATCGAAGACCTTTCCAAGCATCAAGACGATGCTATCGAGTCCGGAACATCATCCTGATGAGTCCGAAGATGAGCATTACGAAGACGTTCCCGAGGACTCCGCTCTGCCACCAAAACCGACTTCGACGAAGCAAAATCTCTACGACGGCCGGAAACGAGATCCAGAGCATGCAGCGGCTGATGCATCGTGTCTTTGGGAGCTTCTACCCCTGCAAGCACATTATCACCCATCCGTTCAGCTATTTGCCAATCGACTCCTTTACTCAGATCCTATGAAGGAAAAGCCAGATCCGTCATTACACACCCTGATGAATTTCCTCGACAAATTCGTATACCGCAATCCTAAAACGAAGTCCGGCGGCACACATGGATCATCTATAATGCAGCCGCTTGCTGGCAACGCCCATGTCGCCGATATGTTGATCACCTCCAGAGATGGCGCCCGGGCCGCTCAGCCAGTAAACACGGAGGCTTTCTGGCAACGCAAGGTGCAAGACGTTGCAGTCGACGAGGTTTTCTTCCATACGTACTTTGAAAAAGCCGGAAAAGGTAGACCAAGTAAAAAGGAGAAGGCTGCGAAGAAGAAGGATGACGATGACGACAGCGAAGAAGGGGAAGAGGAGATTTGGAAAGCGCTTGTTCAGAGCCGTCCTGAAATAGAAGGGGGCTCAGACGAAGAAGGGTTCAGCGACCTGGATATGGACGGCATGTCTGACGATGAAGACGATGATGGCGCCGGAGACATGGGCGGTGTCGAACTGAACTTGGGAAGTGAGGATGAAGAGGGGCTTGATGAGGTTGGAAGTAATGCGGATGCTAGCGACGTTGGCTCTGATGATGACCTGGACCTTGAGAGTGCGGATGAAGAGGCCTTCATCGACAGCGACGAAGATATACCTGTGGCGCTCGACGATCTTCCACAAGGCGTTGTGGATAGCGACGAGGAGACCGGGGCCACAATTGCTAAGAAACAGAAGAAGAGTGAAAGGGACGAGAAAAAGGCGAAGAGGCGGAAGCTAAAGCACCTGCCAACATTTGCCTCCGCCGAGGATTACGCAAAGTTACTGGATGGGGACGACAGTCAGTAACCGCGAACCCAATAATGGGAAGTAGCATTGTATACGATTTACATAAGATCCCGTGAAAATCGTAACATAATATTCCGCTACTTGCTCCTTATTTTGGTACAATTGTCGAGACCATCCTTGCCCTTCAGTCTTCCTTGCTCGCTGCACCTTCTTTTTGCATCCCTTCGCACCCCGACAACTTTCCTGCGATCTCCTCCGCTTTGCCGTAACCCTGCTGAGGATCGCGCTGCTCACTAGCTTCCTTCATAGCATCTACAGCGTGCTTCTTCTGTTCTTCACCTGACGTGCTCCAAGCTTCAGACCCGGAAATGTTGCCGATAGCATTCTGGAAACAAGTAAGCGCTTATACATAGGTGTCTATCAATGTGGATATACGCAGTTCAGACCTTCCGAGTGGAGGATGAACGTTGCGTCAGAAGGTTTTGGAGAGGCAACCTACCACTGCAGCACCTTTGATGTACTGGGCATGGCCGGCGATGAGACCAGGCTGGCGTTGTTCATCGTTCGAAGAAGACATGGTTCCTTTTGCTGAGTGTATCGCGGTTTGGATTTAATAAGATTGGGTTCTTGATAACCGCGCACACAGTGACAAACCCGGGGTCTTATAGTATATGAGAATAGACTTGGATGACGTCAGGAACATCATTTGCCATGAGTATGGTTAGGACTGCTCGCGAGCCGCATTCGAAGTTTAACGCGGTGAACCCCTAACAGAACTTATAGACGTCTCGACCCGGTAACAGGATACTATGAGCTGATGACAACTTCATAATATCGAAGTTCTATTCCGCTCATCTTAGCTGATTCCGTCGAAGTCGAGCAGCTTCTTCTACTAGGCCTCCTTACGGCTACTTGCGGGAGGAACAGATTTTAGGGCGTATCGGATAGAAAATAACGTCCGCTACCAACGAGCCCGTATGCGGGCCTCGAATGATGGTCATATGGGCATGGTGACGGTCACGTGATAGCGTAATTCTTAACGCGTAGTGTTGATTTTCGATCGCAGCCTTACCGCGACCCACCATCCTCACCCCGCTCCCTCCGCATGAACTTGCTACGCCCATCGGGGTTTGGTCAAGAATCATGCCGCGAGTGATTCAGGATTCAGATGACGAGAGTGGTGGGGAGGATGAGTTGTGCAGCCCAGTTCGCGGCAATGGCACCGGCTCGACAGGTGCGTTTGCTCCGTTCTCACCACCTAGAATGCCGCTCACATTGGTGCCTTAGAATCACTGAGAAACAAAATCGAGGCCGCACATAGAGACTTAGTCGCTCCAACGCAGTCTCCCTCCCATAAGGCTGCAGACCGCATTGCCACTCGCATCCTTCCAACCACAGGCGATACTAAGCGCAAGTCCACAATAGCAACAGATTCCGCCATATCACCCACCAAAGACACACACACGCTCAGCAATATAGACGTGCAAAATAACGATAGCCGCCTCGCGCATCATACATCGCCTGCGACTGCGGAAAACCAGCTCCGTAACTCGACCAACTCGGCGAATTCTGATATAATACTCGAAGCGCAAGTCAACAGTACCTTGCCTGCGACACATTTGCCAAATGGTCTATGGGAGCTACACGACTCGATTCGAGATGACTTCGAACACCACCAGCCTCTCGCAATGTTTCCCGAAATGTCCAGCACAGTACCGAATAACACCCTCACTCAGCAGAGGCTTATGGACGAACTACTACGCTCAAATCACCCCAATATGCCCGTTTTAATACCATTGCAAGATCAAGATGCTCGCAACTCCTCGATTCCGTGGTCAGCATACATGACTACTTCTTCAGTAAGTGCCATTCCAAGAGCAGTCTTTAGATGACTGTAGTCCCCTGAGAAATATAAGAACAAAACTTACATAAGAAAGGAGAATAGGGATGTTGCCGAAGATTTATTCAGACAAAGTGGGGAGTCACTCGGCAATGAACATGCAGGGACCCATGCCTCTTCTCAAATTCCGTCGGTTCATGCAGACCAAGCAAATAGTGCTACTGACTCGAATACGGGCGAAGGAGCCTCGCGAAATGCTGCACAAAGCTCCATCGAAGACCGCAGATCCGCAAATCGCACCCGATCAAAGAGCGCGCAGGCAGACGATAATTCCCCTAAAACGAAACCACGGTCGGAAAAGCGGAAAACTATACGCGAGATTCAACAGCTCGAATCTAACGATTTTGATGATGATGGAGCTATTGGCTTACCAAAGGAGCGGTATAAGCCGAGACCCAGCAGATCGCGGTCTACGAATGTGATCTTGGAAGAACCCATCGACTTCTCTGTCCGACCTGAAAAAGCTATGAAGTCGCGGTCCAAGCGTAACAATACTACAGGGTCAATTGGCCATTTGGTCCTTTCAAGCTCTGAGAAAGCAGAGAGGATTTGCGCTATGGGCTTCAGCCCTTCAAACGCGAAGCAGGCCTTGAAGGCTTGTGACAACAAATTTGACCAAGCCGTGGAATGGTTGCTCAGTCGCCCAGGTTCTAGCAAAGGTCAACACGACGCCCCAACAGCAGCTCACCCAGATTCATCGCGGGTGATTACGGAAGAAGTCACAGAGGGTCGGATTTTGAATGTTGCACACGACCAATCTCCACTCAAGAGGCAAGTCTGGGAAATGCTTCACGTTGCAATACCGACAGTTAAGTCTCCGCATGGGCGGAAAACTGAGAACTGCGAAGGGGGCACTGAACACAAAAAGGGTGCACAGGATCATGGAGATGTCAACGATCTTATCTCAGCGAAATTGCCTCACGAGGCCAAAGCGTCTGAGTCGAGCCCAATGAATCTAAAGCATTCGGTGCGGCCTGAAGATGTGACGACAGATGAGCGTAGGACGAAGCGCAGAAAGACGGCAGTTTTAGAGGAGACGAGAGACACAATCACAGCTGGCGTTCCATTGCACTCTGCTGGGGAGAAGAAGAGGGGTCGCGGTCGTCCTCGGCGGTCTGAGAAAGAAGCGGAGACATCAATTGCGCTCCATGGAGAGGCTAGCATGAGTGTGGGAGAGAGCGACTCTACAGGATATGTGGTCCAGGTACAAGATGAGTGTAAGAAACGAGAAGGACCTCCAAAGGAGACGGAGAACACATCCAACTTCGCGATTGAAACAGTGTTGCCCCCAAACACGCCGCCTGAGATCGCAACAGACGGTACTACATCAACTGGCTCCGCTGGCAAAATCGAGACAAAGTTGCAGAAGCCGAGAAGGGGGACTAGCGGCTCCCTGTCGCCTTCAGGTAAGTCTAAAGTTCCTCTCAGGGTGGGGCTGAGCAAGCGGGCGAGAATTGCCCCTTTGTTGAGGGTTATGAGAAAATGATTGCACGCACGGGGCAAATTCCGCAGTGTTCAGGGCCGGGCATCACGGTGGTGTACTTAAATATGGTCCCAAGAACGGGCATGACGGGGAGTTTGGTTCGGGAGCAAGGCGGCATATACCCACGGCAGCGTTTCCATCTTTCGCGACGAGGCCGAATGAAAAGCAATAATAGAACACATGACGCCCATCATGCGAAGCTTGCGATCTCGGCGGATAGACGGTCAGCCAACAGCGGAAATGCTGCTACCATACGAGCTGTGTGAAAGTGATCGCGTGCCGTGTTGCTGCTTCTGCGGCTGGGCAGCGGCCCTCGGTGGTGGGGAACTGGACGCACTGCATGAGTAGTGGGACGTCACGCGTGCGGGTCTGCCACGCTGCCGTTCCTTTTGCTTCCTCGATTGCTTCTTACCGTGGCGCCGTGGCGAACGGCCTCCATCCCCCCATATCTATCCGCCAGTAGTAGCACGGGCGCAATGCTCTCCTCGTCGCCTGTCTGCATCGCCCAAGATAGCACTGCAGCTCTCCAATCACGACGGCGCGCCATGCAGCGCGAAGGAGCATGCGGGCCCAGTGGCAAGCAAGAGCTTTTGAAGTCAGGCATGGCCTACCTGGACAAAGCGCTCCAGAGCGTCTCTCATCGAAGCCTCCCAATCGCAAGCCCCATCACTTCCTGAGCAGAGGCCCCCGACGGCCACCAGGGCGACGAGACGACCAGGAACCCGATGCCCCGCGGAGCCATCCGTTCTAATTTTGTCCTGTCGCGTCTGCGTGCGGTAGGGCTGTTATCGATAAAAGAATCGGTGTAGAACTTCGGCCCGCTGTTTGCATATTTTGAAGAATCACGGCCGGCTTTTGGCAGAGCGTCTCGTCCTTTCATTCAGCGCGCCCTCGCTGTGCGCAACCACGGCCGCGTGCGGCAGCTATCCATATCCACGTCCAGCGCTGCAGGCAAGTATCCCGCCCCGTCTCCCACGATTCACCGCCGGTCTGGCCGCGTGCGACGTTCAGAACACATCGTCCCCAGAGCCTCCCCGAGTGCCCAGGTGGCAGCCGCCTGACGTGCACCCTGAGCACCTGGCAACTTTGGAACCTTGGAAGTTGCCCCGCGGCATGCAAGTCATTCATTGTTGTTGCAGGCGGCCCTCCCTGCGCCGTGCCGTCACCCTCCTGCACCAATAAGCTTCACCAGATTTGGCACGACCAGCCATTAACAATTTCTACAGATCACTTCCTCGACCTCCCCTCCTAGTCCTTCCCCCTGGATTTCACGTGTATACCCGGATGGCTCTGCCCTCGGAACCAACGGCCTCCCTCTCGTACCCTCTTTCGTGCGGTTGCGCTTGAAATCAAAGCTGTCTAGCCATCTCGCCTGTTACAAAGGGCTTCCACCATGAAGTTTGGGCACAATCTTGCGCGCAATCAGGTTCCCGACTGGGCTGCATCTTACATCAATTACAAGGGCTTGAAGAAGCTCATCAAATCCGCGACCGAGGCAGCAAAGGACGGACAAGACCCCGACCTTGCAGGTAAGCTGCGTAACGACCTGCCTACATACAGCATCTGACTTCGCTAGAATTCTTCTTCCGCCTCGATCGCAACCTCGAAGATGTGGATAGTTTCTACAATAGGAAATACGCAGAGACAGCTCGGCGGCTGAAACTGCTTCACGATCGCTATGGGCGAGCTCCACGCGTGCCCGAAGGCATAGACCAAGATGAGGCGGGAGACCTAATGGGCGCGCTCCTCGAGCTGCGCGGTCAGCTGCGTAAGCTGCAATGGTATGGAGAAGTAAACAGAAGAGGGTTTGTCAAGATCACCAAAAAGCTCGACAAGAAGATCCCTCGTGTTTGCACGCAGCAACGCTATCTTGCTTCCAGGGTGGACCCAAAGCCGTTCGCAAACAACAGCAGCCTTTCTGAGAACATGGCGGCGATCAATGACTGGCTGTCCGCCCTCGGAGACGCTAAAACTTTCGACGATGCTGGATCCGTCAAATCAGTGGCATCGATGCGGATGGTGTCGTCGAGAGCTATTCTGAATCTTCCGCCGGGCCTTCTCGATACCGTGGACCAAGCAATCCGCAATGACGATGCCTCAATTTTAGCGGAGCTACTCCACGAGAGCAACAGCGATGAAGACCGTCTCGGTTCCTCATTCCAGCAACTGTTGCTTAATTTGTTGCAGCGTTCCATTTCCTGCAGATCCAAAGCCTGCATCGACAAGCTCCTCCCGCAGATTGTGTCCCTAGACGAGGAGGATGACCTGAACAGCCGCAATTGTATCCACAGGCTTGTCATCAGTATCGGCCGGTCAAAGACGCACGAGGCACAGCAGGGCCCTGGTTCATCCCTCCAACTCCCTGTCGAAGGCACCAATTTCATCGTTCCTGCCGAGTCACCTATTCTCTTACCCCCGGCATGGACCAAGACCGAGCAAGAATCGACCAGGCTTCTGAGCCTGGACGACGAGTCCGTTCGCTTCCTGACGTATCTTCTCGCCAGACTTGAACTTCACCAACGCGCCGCGCTTCAAGCCCGTGATTCCTATGGAAGACTGCCATTGCACTATGCTGCCCAATATGGCTTCGTCGTGGTTTGCCAGGTCGTCATAAAGTACATGCAGGAGTGGGATCAGTTTGATGTGTCCCAAGGCATTGATTCGGAGCTTTGGCAAGACTTGGAAGGCTTCGCGCCTCTCCATCTCAGTGTAATCGGTGGGCATCCCCTGACCACGAAAACACTTCTTCAGGCCGAGGACTGGCGCGGAGAAAGCAGCGATAGGATGTCGTCAAGAAAAAATGTGTCCAAATCTGGTGCGGTCCTCGCCCTTGCAACTCAGTCCAATTTCTTCGCGATTGTACGCCTATTGGTGGATGCGGGAGTCGATGTAAATTACCAGGACGAGCAGGGCGAGACTGCGTTACACGTTGCTGCCCGCTTCGGTCATCGTGAATGTGCAGAGGCACTAGTAAGCGGCTCTGAGAATCAGAAGACGGACGTCGATATACCAGAAAAGACTTTCTCGTGGACGCCAATTTTCATCGCCTGTGTGGACGGCCATCTGCCTATTGTCGAGCTACTTATTGCTGCCGGCGCTGACCTTGAGCGACCCGATCTCTCCGGTTGGACTGCAAAGGAACACGCCGCTCTCCGTGGGTACTTAGAGATTGCCGAGAGGCTCGCAGAAGTCAGTCCTACTCGAGCTCTGCCGACTTCCGACACTTCATCAGCTCGATCTGCGTCACCTCCAAGTGCCTCTTCCCTAGACGACAGACGGTCCAACAATCTCCTTAGGGAAACTCAAGCCGTGCGAATCCCCGAACCTGTCAAGGCGTTTGGGCATCGCTATCTTACGAAAGAAACCATGGTCCTTGTCAGCCTGGGCTCCATGGATATCAGGAAGGATGTCGCAGCCGTGCAGCTCGACAACATTCCGCTTTCTGATGCCCATTCCACCCAGCTCGATACTGCCTTGTCTGTCGTCGTGTCTGCAACAGGCGCGACTGGCGAACCTACCGTCATCGATCTTCCCGTGCAAGAGAACATATGTACAGATCCTATCACGTTCATGACAACAAATGCTACGGGCGTGAAGTTGCTCTTCGACATTGTACCGACATATGCGGGTTCAAAGGACCGCATCGTCGGCCGGGCGGTCGCACTTCTTTCCAGCATCAAACCGAGTATTGGGTCGAACAGAATTACCTTGCAGGGCGATGTGAAAGTGCCCATCATTGCTGCCGCGACGTTAGAGGTTATTGGATCCGTCAATTTCAATTTTCTTATTATTACGCCGTTCACGCATCCCAATATGTCTATCACGGAACAACATACATATTGGAAGAGTATGACATCAACAATGGTTATCGGACATCGAGGTGAATTCGGCTGCTGTTTCTCTCCTCCGGTCCCATCCTAACTCATGTGAAGGTCTGGGCAAAAACATGGCTTCCAGGAAATCCTTGCAACTCGGCGAAAACACCCTCCAGGTATAATCAACTTGTCTGCCGTATGAATGTCGTCGTTAATCTGGTATCAGTCTTTCATTGCTGCAGCAAATCTTGGCGCGTCTTATGTTGAGGTAAGCCTATCACCGAGGATCTCCGAATTACACTAATCACTTGATAGTTCGGTAAGGATCGAAGGAAGCCACTTTAGGCTTTATCTAACATACTGTAGATGTCCAGTTGACGAAAGACCATGTTCCAGTCATTTACCATGACTTCTTGGTCAGCGAGACCGGAATTGACGCTCCTGTACACACTCTCACATTGGAGCAAGTATGGATAGCCTCTCAGCCCAGTATCTTTAAACTACTCATATTAATCTTGTGATAAATAGTTTCTGCATATAAGCGAGCACCAGACCCCAAGATCTTCTCGGGCGCCATCGCCAGACGATGCTAGGAGTGCACAAGTTGGCAAGGGAGTTCGATCGTCTCAGAGACGTCCACGATCATACTCTATGGACACATCCAATCAAAGCCACACGGTAGATCTGGCTGAACGGATGAAACACACTCGTGACTTCAAGATGAAGGGCTATAAGGGGAACAGCAGGGGCACCTTCATCCAGGCTCCATTCACGACCCTAGAGGAGATGTTCAGGAAGCTCCCCGAATCCACCGGTTTCAACATAGAGATGAGTATGCTCTCCCTTCATTCCGAATCGTGGTCCTTTTAGCCCTCGGAGTTTTTGCTCACTTCATGTCAGAATATCCAATGCTCCACGAATCCGAGGAGCACGAAATGGACACTTACGCGGTTGAGCTCAACTCATTTGTCGACACAGTCCTTAAAACCGTCTACGACCTTGGCAACAAACGCAACATAATTTTCTCTTCTTTCAACCCTGACATCTGTCTTATGCTGTCCTTCAAGCAGCCCTCCATCCCGATACTGTTCTTGACCGATGCTGGAACTTCCCCAGTTGGCGACATTCGTGCGGCAAGTCTGCAAGAAGCTATTCGTTTCGCATCTAGGTGGAATCTCCTCGGTGTGGTGTCGGCAGCGGAGCCCTTGGTACTGTGTCCGCGGCTAGTCAAGGTTGTGAAGGAATCAGGGCTCGTGTGTGTGAGCTACGGAACGCTCAATAACGATCCTGAAAAAGTGAAGGTATAAGAGCTTTTCAGTAGTCTCCGCTTATCCGTGTTTGCTAACAAAGGGGTTTTAGCTCCAAGTCAACGAGGGCATCGATGCAGTCATCGTTGACTCGGTCCTCGCCATCCGCAAGGGCCTCACAGGCCCTAACCACAAAGCCGCCACCAAGTTTACTGCAAACATTCAGAATGGTGCACGTGACGCTATTGTTTCAAAGGAGGGGAAAAAGCACATATCGAACGTAGTGGACACCATCAACGGAGTTCCTTCAACACCTGTGATTTTCTCCTGAGCTAGAACGTCAGGTTCTGCGCCTCTACGTGCGGATATAGGTATAGCGGGGGTACAGGAGGTTGCTATCATTCGGATTTATCACTGAAGCTTGCTCTCCGTGCGCTTCCCCCTATCATAAACTTCCAGGCTGTTCCAAAATTACGAGTCTTGGACATGCTACTCTTTTGTTGGTTCTTGCAAATTGCTAGACATACACATCCCACGTAAACCTGGCTATTCATTCCTTTTTCCGGCCTCGTGTCTATCGTACATGCGGCCAATTATACGGATAGGGCATTTCCAAGAGATGAGGAACTTGGCTCGCCGCAATGACTTTGAATGGTGCCTATACCTCATAAGCGAGTGAGACACAAGGATGACGTTCCAAAACTCGAGTAGCTTGTGCCATATATGCTCCTTTTGAAGATGGCAGAAGGAACCGTAGCTCTGAAGTCTAGGATTGATGAGTGCAAGGTCTGAGCAATCCTCCCTCCTCTGAAAATCAGTCCAAGTCGATAGGATACTTCTTGCGAATCATTCCCCCATATTTGTAAATTAAAGCAGGTGCCGGAATCAACGCGAGGGCGACGAAGCCTAACAGACTATTGCCCCATCCTAATCCCAAGCTCTTATACATGGACGGGCCCGCGAGCGGCAGAAAAGCCGCAAAAAGGCACCGGAGTGCTGTAAGTGCGGCGACAGCTGAAGCCGCGTACTCCGGAAAGGCGTCAATGAGGTAGGTTTGAATCGGTGCGAAGATTCCCATCAGTCCTAACCCAAACGGCAATAATCCAACCAGGGGCACGATCCAGTGGGCTTTTTTCTCTGCCGACCAACCGTACCAGAAGAACGATATTGGCACCAGCATGCCGAAGAAAACAACGGCTGGAAGACGCATTTCGGGCTCGTAGACGCCGTTATTACGTTTCGATAAACGGATTATGGTCGCATCGGACGTCTTGGCGACAAAGAGTATGCCGAGGAAGAACCCAATGCCAATCCCCAGGTATGCCAACCCACACATCTCCGGCTGCCAGTCGTATGTTTCCATATAGACTTGTGTGATGGTGGTGAAGAGAAGGTAGAGCAGTCCAAATACGAAGGAAAGGTAGGCGGAGAGGAGAAATACAATGGGGGACATGCTAAGCATCTTCAACGGGCGCAAAATACCCGTTTTAAGAACATTCCGGCGAAGAAGCTGATCTTCGGTCTTGTTTCGCGCGTAGAACGAGAGGAGGTCTGGACGATCGAGCTCCCGCCGAAGACGGATAGTCTTTCTTTGTAAAAGAACGGTAGGATTTGTCTCTCGGTTCATAATTATGATACCGAGGGTTACCAGGGCGGAGCCAATTAGAAGAACCCAGAATACCCACCGCCACCCTACGCGTTGAGCGATGAATCCACCGCATATGGGACCCACCACAGGACCAAACAACGCGCCCAGGCTGTAGACGGCTGTAGCGAGGCCTCGTTGCTCAGCTACAAACAGGTCAGCAATGACGCCGCCTCCAATTGTCAGACACGCGGAGCCTCCGATACCCCCAAGGAATCGCATGACCATGAGAGCTGCGAGATTTGGAGCTAGCGCGCAGCCGAGATTCCAGATGACGAAGAAGCAATTGGAACAATCAAGTACGGGACGGCGACCGTAGATTTCGCTAAGTGGAGAGAGGAAGAGAGGGCCCACCTGAAAAGATGTAAGTGTCTGGGTTTTACAACTCGCGAGAGGCGAATGGTACGTACCACGAATCCAAGGACAAAAATGCTCACGGAAAAAGAACTTAAGATCGTGCTCGTATTGTTGAACTCTGTGTCCATGAAGGAGACACCGGGCGCAAACATGGACGAGGCTAACGGACTGTCCCCGTGGTTTTAGCAACCGTCTGAGGTTTTCATCGGAGCTGGTACCAACGAACCTCATGAGCGTGATGATACTCACCAACCCCAAGAGACACCATTTTGTGAAATCAGGGAAGTTTCTAGGATTCGCCGGGTCGTCTTGACCATCCCAGCCGACTATGCCTTTGTCCAGATCGTTTTCGGGA
This sequence comes from Mytilinidion resinicola, assembly GCF_010093595.1. Lineage (NCBI taxonomy): Eukaryota > Fungi > Ascomycota > Dothideomycetes > Mytilinidiales > Mytilinidiaceae > Mytilinidion > Mytilinidion resinicola. The sequence continues at coordinate 1,807,191 of NW_022985441.1, forward strand.
TACTTTTCATGCTCTATTTGGTCTTTGTGTCGCGTACTCCTCCGCGACAGGTGCTTTTCAAGATCGTAATCATGGTCGTCCTTGCTGTTGACTAGGTTCAGTTCTTTCTGAAAAGTGTTAACGTTGGCGTACAACAGGCTAGAATTGTTTACGTTGTCAACTACAGCTCTCTCTGGCTCGGTCGCAATGGCTTTCTCGAGATCCCGCTTTCCGTTGTCAACTGAGCTGTCCTCGTCTTTGATACTATTCACGTCTACGTCTTTTTCGGACGACATTGCAGGGCAAGAAAGAGTTCCGATACTGGAGTTAAAATGCAGCTAGCAGCGTAGTAGTAGAGTCGAAGGGAGCAACAGCGCGAGATGAACAAGACAAGGAATGAAATTGCAACCCTGCGCGGCTGAAGATATCTGGGCGACAAACGGACGACTACAAAGGCTTGAAGTTACCGTATTCTCTGGATGAACGCCTGCATGTGGCCAATCGGGGCTGCGAATTGCCGGCAGCTCTTGCTACTTTTGGTGCCACCCTCGGCCGAGCCGGACTTTGGAAAACGCGAGTCGAAAAATGCGGGGTCCTTGCGGGGAATTCAGAGCTTCCACGTGATATGGATCTGTTGATTGAACAAAGAATCTTAGGATGGCCTTGAACCCAAAGCATTTGCCCGTCAGGGCCTTGTGGCCTCATTGCCCTCTCAGAGTCCCAGAGTCAGCTTCAGCGAACGCAAGGCACCTATCTCATCTCTTGTCCGTCACATCTCTCCCGGAGCACATGCCTTCTACACCTCTACGATATCAGAGCGTTAAGTGGTAGTAATGGATCCAGCTATAGCCCTTAAATTCCGCAGAGATAGGCGTAGTCTTGCAAAGCAAAACTCTCATGCGAGCAGTCTGTTAGTTTGTTATAGCTTCGGCCTTGAGCATCCGCGGAGGTCTGTCTTCCTAGTCGTTAGTTCTCAGTCTAGACTTTTGCCGCTTCTGTCATGATAGACTCCACCATGATGCAATGCCCTTCTCCGCGATTTGCTTCCGTTCGACCTTGATGCAAAGCTATATTCAATGCTCTCATTTTAGACCTGATCACAGAGCTCATTCTCGTAACTTCCAACCTCGTAAATCCAAGCCTCATAGCCTCGTATTTTCTTCCAAAGCTAAACATGCCATCAACGAGGTCTTATGGAACAGCCGGCGCAAACAATGAGAAGATAGGTGGAGTACCTGTGCCTCACTACTTCGATTTTCAGTCTGGCGGGCGTGGTCAGGTGATAAGACTCCTATGGGAGGCAAGTTAGCAGCGGCAGACCTGAAATATGAAGAGACAAGTATCCTATCTACGAACTCAGACTTCCTACAGGATGCCGAGATCGCCTACAAGGACATCCGCTACAGCTTTGAAGAGTATCCAAAATACAAAGCCACCAAAATTTCTAGCTCAACCCAACGACGAATCTCCCGGTCATTGAGTTGAATAGTAGGATTTGACGCAGAGTTACGCCATCCTCAGGCATTTCGCGCGCCAATTGGGCAAATACGATGGGGAGACAGAGGAAGAGAAGTACTAGGCCGATGCAATGTGCGACATCGTCATTGATTGTAAGCATAGCATCTCATCGAATCGCTGAAAACGGGCATCACCTAACGCGCGAGGATCTGAAGGGCGAACGCTGTTTATCACTGCCTTCTTTTCTGACAACAAGAACGCCACGTATCCCCAGCACTGTGAAGGAGACCGAGCCAGATTCTTGAAGGCTATGAACACCCATTTGTCATCTCATGGCGCCTCCCGCAATGGTCCATTCGTCATTAGTGTAAAGGTTACGTACGCTGATCCAGAGGTACATCGATATGCCAATGTGCACATAGGCACTTTCCCTTCCTATCTAGGAAAATGAGCTGCGCTTGCTCAGCCTGAGCTGTGGCTGAGCTGGGATGAGCAGATCCTAAGCTGAGTTTAGGACCAGGTTCTGGGCGCCGTATGCTGTAGGGTTAACCTGGTTTCAGGCTCCAGTTCTAGCAGTCAGAGCAATCCACGACGAGAGTTTCGAGGGCCTCCAAGCACGCGCAACAACACCCAAATTGAATGGAAATCACTCGATCGTTCGAGAAGTCGCAGGCTGTACAGATGTGAGACCTAAATCAATACCTAAAATCACTCAGCTTCGTGCCTAATGTTGTTGTTTTGTAGGGTAAAAAATGCCACTTTTTATAATGGTGCGTCCCTCAAGGGTAACGGGCGGTAGTATCAGTTCTACCACCGCCCTCCTTATTTGTTCTAGCGTATTATGGATCCTCCCCTTATTGCAACCCTGCAACCGTCACTCTTCGTTCACCGTCCTACACATGCTCACCCAAATATCGATCCGAATGAAGCCCAATGCTTCCACTTCCGGGTATTGCAATATTAGCTGTGAAATTCGAGATTAGGAAGTCCGGTCAAAGGAGACTCTCTACCATCGACTCTAGGGATGACGTTGATGATCCGATGAGGGGAGGCGGTAGAATGCATGTGCACCATACGAAGTCCACAGTGAGTGACATCGGGACAAGTCCTGGGCTTAGTCATCTCACCCAGCCATCCCGCACGCCCTCTCACATCCCACAACGCCTTTTCCACCATGCGCATTCACGACATCGATTTTGGACCCAAAGGAAACGAAGATTACACCTTCCTCTTAGAATTACTCAGCATGCAGTTAAAATGATCGCATTGATAATCAAGATTTGATGTAGCCAGTAATAACGTAGCGCGAGAGTAACAGATTGATGGCGACATTTTTCAGGTTCATGGTGCAACAGAACCGAAGAGATAAGTTGACCTTTTTCTTTCTGCTTCTTTAAATAATATTGAATACAAATATACCTGAGTATGGTATCCGACAAATTCTTTGCTATCGTTGCCGGTGTCGGCCCGGGGACGGGAAGATCAGTGGCCATCCGATTCTCGGAAGCCTACCCGGTTGTTCTGCTGGCTCGCTCCCCAGAAAGCTACAACAATGTTGTCGCCGAGATCAGTAAGGCCGGCAGGAAGGCGATCGGCATTACTGCCGATGCAACGGATGAGTCTTCTATCACATCAGCGTTCGAAACTATCAAGAAGGAGCTCCCCGACTTCAAGCTCGCAGCTACGATCTACAACGTTCGACCCAACTCACGACCAAGCCGTAAACCATTCTTGGAATTGACTTTAGAGGACCTAGATACCAGTTTGAACGGCAATATGTATGTCCTATCTAACAGAATGCCCGTTTGCTTGTGCTGGTATATCTCTGACCAAACCTCTCTACTCTAGTCGTGGTCTCTTCAACTTTGCTCAAAGCATATTGCCTCTACTGCTCGGGTCGGTAGAGCATTCTCCTCAACCGCCAACTCTGATAGTAACCGGGGCGACCGCATCGATTAGAGGGTCAGCAAAATGGTCTGTTATTGCCGCGGGCAAATCTGGGCAGCGCATCTTAACGCAGTCTTTGGCAAGAGAGTTCGGTCCGCTGGGAGTTCATGTCGCCCATGCCGTCATCGATGGCGGCATTGATGTCCCTGACGCGACGCATTATCCTCGCAATGACGGAACTCCAGATGGCAGAATCAGTCCTTATGCTGTAAGTGAACCTACTTATCTGTGTCTAATGTTCGAATGTTGACTTGTTGCAAGATTGCCGAAAGCTACTGGTATCTGCATACGCAACATAAATCAGCATTCACCCAGGAGTTGGATTTGAGACCTTTCATCGAGCATTTCTAAGTGAACAGACTTTGAACAGGCTCTAAAGAATCATTCAGACAAGCCTCAATGGATAGCCTGCTTTTGCTACCCAGAACTTGAATCTCTGCACAAAATTGGAAGCTCACACTGCGACGGCGAGGATTTTTTGAGGAGGATGTTGATCTTGTTTCATATCTCAGTCATTAATGAAAGTCACATCCATGTGATATCATTCGCTAGCCATGAGATGTAGTTCATCCACTCTATGGTATTTCTTGTGAAGTGTGTTGCGCCTACCGCCGTCCTTCACTGGTCTGGGTTAAAATTAAAACAGTCACTATTTAAGAGTCAGCCAGCTGAGAGCCTGAGACAACAATTCTTTGTCAACGAATTGCTTTGACAGCTTTCGTTCCATCTAGGCCACTTTTCTTAGCTTAGATCTCTACAAATGTCATCAGTACCGTCCTTCTACGCCCTCGATTCTCTTCACGGAGATACCAATATAGCCTTGTAGATCGGTACCTTATTCCCGAGCACTCAACCTTCCTAGATTCTGTTAAAAGCCGCCCTTCCTTGACCTTCCTCTCGAGCTCCGAGAACAGATGTACGAGAAACCCGTCATTGTCACTAGAGTCCAAACCCCAGCTTATGGTGGGACGGTCGGGACGGTCGCGAGAGCGTTGCCGCGCGTGGCCTCGCGGTCGCAGTCAATGTCGTAGATGTTGTAGCCGGCCATGCTGGAGTTGGTGCGGAAACCATCAAGCTGGTCGCAGCCGCAGGGGAGGTGGTGCTCGCCGAATTGGTGATTGTAAGACGTGTCGCCAGTTTGTAAACGGGCCACATATCTCGTCACATAATGCTGTCAAGTAATTGGCGGATAGGGCTGCAAGAAGGAAGTAGCTAGGCGGGGAGCAGGATAAGGTGTGGAAGAAAGCGTACAAGAATACAAAGAAGAAGGGGAGGGAGCCACTAAAGAAGGAGGGGAAGTATATTTACTCGGTATATAGGTAGCTAGTGTATGTGCTGTATTATAGCCGTATATTGCGGGTCCAACAATTAACAATAATACGTATCAGACGGACTCGACAATAGGGGAGAATTGTCCTGAGGCTGGTGGGAGCTGCGCGGCGGGGACTTGTGGTGGGATGGTTAGTCTTGGGAGTTGTGTTAATAAGGCAGGGCCAGCTTGTGCGACGACCTTGTGATGGGCATAGGAATGCGGCCGGTGGTTATAGAACGTGTAGGAGAGGAGGAGATAGCAGGGGTGGTGGTTATTAGGGGTTTGATTTTGGTTTAGGGTGTTGAGCTAAGGGATACACTGTATAGAATAGACTGGTATAGAATTGCTACTTCAACGTAATAACATGTAGAAGGATGGGCATCCGGGTTTATATTTATACTGCTTTATTAATAATGCTTAGATGGAAGATAGATAATTTAACCCCCCTGTATAGCGGAAACTCTACCATGCCAAGAATACTCCTAATACTACTACCTAACGCGGCCTGCTAGTTGTTTACTCTGCTATCCACCATCAACATTATAATATAAATTGGGTTAGTTAGGTCTTATAATATTCTTATAGCTTAATCTTAGTTATTAAAAATTTATAAGTTATATAATTATTATATAAGTGTATAATTGATTGATAGATAGATAGATAGATAGATAGATAGATAGATAGATAGATAGATAGATAGATAGATAGATAGATAGACAGATAGATAGATAGACAGATAGATAGATAGACAGATAGATATATAGATAGACAGATAGATATATAGATATATAGATATATAGATATATAGATATATAGATATATAGATATATAGATATATAGATATATAGATATATAGATATATAGATA